>NC_137623.1:3655736-3760736 GCF_963280865.1 Gymnoscopelus braueri
AACCCTAGCGTCCTTTTTCTGAGGTGAACATTCGACGAAAATAGCCGATCTACAAGCTTACAATGCATCACAATGCAACCCGCTGTGAGCTTTTAGATCGGCTATTTTAGGCAAACAGATTTGGTGTTGAGAGAATAAAGCATCAGACCTAGTTCAGAGCCCTGGGGGACCCCATTCAACTATGTATAAAGGGTTAATGTGGTTATTGTTGCTCCACCTTTCAATTACCCCCCATAACTTAATGCCCCATTTCATCATACAAGAGTGGCACTCAAATGTAGTGAAAATAGCAGATCTACAAGCTCACAATGCGACACTGTTATGCCCCAGTCTAGGGGTACCTGAGACACACAATGCATATGTTCCCGCCTTCCCCAACTCCAAAGTAGCCACACAAACAAAGGGTTTAACGTGCAAAAAGTAGTAATAACAAAGTGGTTAACATAAGTTAGGGTCATACATAAGGGTTTAGGAATAACAAAAAATGAATAATAAAGTTAAAATAACTATTTGGAAATGAATATCTCTGACCTACCAAAAGAACCAATAATACAATATCTTACCTTTCTAGCATAAACAATAAGCAAAAGGATCAACCAGCCAAAAAACAACCTATACCAACTCAAAGTAACTATATCAAAGCAAAGAACTCATAAGTAACTGAACAAACAGAAGTTATGGTGGCCAGTTGGAAGAGGAGGAAGACGGGCTCTGAGGTCTGCGTTCCTCTTATATAGGGAACCTCCTATTAGCCACTCGGCATGCAGAACTCCTGGAAGCTCCCCATCAATCATTGGCCGGCCTTGAAGTGTTCCCCACCAATCACCTTCCGGGCTTGGCACACCTGAATTTGCATACATTCACCCACACAGTCTCACCTCTACCTGGCACACACACACCATTCCACACTAGAACCAAATCATAACTAAATATAACCACAAATAAGACCACAGTCGCAGCAGACACGTTGTGAACTTGTAGTTTAGTTTTATTAACCCATTAAGACCTGGGACGCATCTGTTTCATTTTTAGATTTGAGCTAAAAAGCATTATTTTACACTTTGGCTATTAAAAAATAGCAGATATACAAGCTTGTACCGCGAGCTTGTAGATCTGCTATTTTTGAAAAATCGAGAAACTATGTGCAAATTCATATATTTATATTCTTTTAAATCGATCAAATACATATCATTTTGGGGGTCCTTGACATGAAAAAGTTTGAGAACCACTGACTGAGAAACATACGTTTTTCAGAAAACTGTTAGGATTTAGAAGACAGGAGGAAGACTCGGCCTCAGGTCTTAATGAGTTAACAATATAAACCCTGTATACTTAAATTGAACAGGGTTCCTCAGGGGTCTATTCTTGGCCCTCTACAGATCTACACACTATTGTGAGCTTGTAGATCTGCTATTTCCACGGAATGTTTTCCCCAGAATAGGGAAGCTAGGGATCATGAGGTTAACAGTGTTCTACTTACATGGGGTTAAACGTATCAATACTGCAATATAGAAATACTCTGTTACAAGTAAAAGACCGGAATTCAAAATGTACTTGAGTAAAAGTATTAACATATTGGTGTCAACATGTACCAAAAGTACTCATTATACAGAATGTCCCATTTCAAGTTTTCAAATGTGTGAGATGGTGACTCTCACTCTCCTATTGGTCAGATGGTGCACCTTGACTGATGTTTGCACCATATGTTTCCTATTCAATATTCACATTGATTTCCATAAAAGTCTGATAGCTATAAAGTCAAGACAGACTGCACAAATTATTCTAAATTGTCAAATCCCTTTATCACTAACCTCAGCAATAGAATTCTCACTCACTTAACTGCCTGCTCTTGGCAGTGCAGCATGACACACAGAGGAGTTCTAAATAATTAGGCATCTGTGAAATATTAATAAAAACTAACGTTATAAACTTGACCGGACAGAGAAAATTGCAGGGTACACCCGGCAGCTAACATTTTGGATGTAGTTAATCTCAAGATCTATGTTGTTGATCCTCCTGTCGGCGACATCTGGGAATATCACTGTAATGTTCCATGGAATGACACAAGTGTAAATGTGTGCAGGTTCATACACGAGACGCACGCACACACGCACCTAACATTTCTGCTTTTCCCTACAGTTAACGGGTGGGGCTACTTCAGATACAATAATTTATTTCACTTTATCGCCCAAATCCCGGCAGAAGTGGATGTCTCAGTGGTGCATGAGTTAACGCAGTGTTCTTACTTTTTGTAAGAAGCGTGAAACTTTCAGCATAGTTAGTAAATACCATAATGTTCATTTTCAGATGGGGAGGGAAGTCAGATTTGACCTCTGAGGGGTCAAATCCAAGATGGCTGCCCGTTTACAGGGTCTGAATGTCTAAATACTTTAAAAAAAAAACATGTAAGGCGTTCTTTCCAACTAAGTTGGGGTTGCCCATTCATTTGATGATACTTTGGAGTTTGCCAGAACCCAAGGACATACATTAAATCAAGGTCAAGGTCAAATTACATAGTGATAAGTATATTTTAGCTTGGACACTGGGTTATACTGCAATAGTGAAACTGTTCATCCATTTTGTGACAATGTGAATAATACAAAACAAATGAACAGAATTTAACCTATGGTGGTAGTCTATTTTAATACTATATTAATAGTAAATGACAATAATGAAGGTTCAAGGCTTCTTTATAGTCACATCTTGCGTACAGGAAAGAGAGAAAAACAAGACCAAAAAATACGTTATAATGTTAATTATCAAAATTAAAAGTAACAGTCTCCAGAACAGAGGCACAGTGCAGTACATTTGAGTGCAGCTTTGGCACACCTGCATCGTCCAGTACACCCTTTCGTGCAGCGACAGCGGATTAATTCATGGCACGATTTGGATGCTTCCGAGAGAGTGGTCCAAAATGGTTGCCACCCAGTTGTTTCTTTTGTCCAGCCCCATTCAGATGGCTCTGGCATCTCTGGTTCCAGTACCAATGCCTGGTTCCAACAGTTTGCCTGGTAGCAAGTGCGCTTGATGTGTTGCTTGAGTGCTACCTGGGTTGGAGGAATGCTCTCTAGTGTTCTTGACTTCTCTGTGAAGAGCTGTTTCCTGGCATCATTCACTTGTGTAGGAGTTCACTGAAAGCCTCATTCACCACTGGGAATGACCTCCAAGTTTCCCAGGCAGTCTCCTTTCCTCTTCCAGCGAATGCAGATACAGTGTCACACCCGTGAAAGCGTGAAAGACTGGGAGAGTCAGACACTGTGTTGGAGTCATTGTGGCAACCATTTCATGCTACAACAGCTATGTACCGAAAGCTTGATCAAACACCAAAGGCAACCCACAGCTCATCGGAATGAAGCCAAAGACAGTACTACCACATCAGTATGAACAGTACGTATGGTCACCTTCTTACACCCCTTTAGCACAGTATCTGCCACATGCAGAAGCAGACAAGTGTCAGCCTCCTCTTGTGAACATGGGGCAAGGCAGGCCAAGTTTGAATCAGCAGGAGAATCAGGAGAACAGACGACTGCACTTCCATTGGTTGCATAAAGTTCCTTGCCCTCTGCTAGAGGAATGTTAATTAATTAATTGTCTAATCCCCTTCAGATGTGCATTGTTGGTGTCCCCTATATAAGACACCCATGTTTGTTACACTGCCATTTGTTGATTCTGAGGAAATCATTGCACAATGTTTTTGGGCACATTTTTACCTTGACCTCGACCTAAATGCATTTCCTTGAAATCTGGTGATCTCGAAAGTATCACCAAATGAAAAGGCATCCCCTATTTAGTTGGAAATGATACTTTAAGCATTTTTCTACTGTGCTTGGTTCCAAACTTAAGTTGGACTACCGGACATTTTGGATTTGACCTCTCATGGTCCTCAGAGGTCAAATCTGACTTCCCTCCCCGTCTGAAAATGAACATTATGGCATATACTAACTATGCTGTTTCACGCTTCTTACAAAAAGTGCACGATTTGCTCAAAAACGGGAGGTAAACCGCTGTACTATTGGGGGGATTTGACAGCGTGAGAAATATGATGTGTGACGTGAGTGCATGTGAAGAGGGTCATTTACGTGTGTCTCATTGTGTGAGAGTTGTCAGCTCTGGTTAAGGAACAGTATGTTAACACTTGATGTAGCTTCACTCTGTCAGTGTCTGTCGATGTGTGAAATACAGGATGAATACTGGAAACTGATGTATAAGAGTTCTGAGCTGGAGAGGAAGAGGCAGATGAAGATGGGTGAGGTTCTAGCCGCACGCACGCACGCACGCACGCAACCACGCACGCACCCACGCACGCACGCACGTACACACACACTCACACACTCACACACACACTCACACACTCACACACACTCTCTCTCTCTCTCTCTCTCTCTCTCTCTCTCTCTCTCTCTCTCTACCACTTAAACCCTATAGACTTCATTGACTGGGGTCCCCCAGGGGTCTGTACTTGGTCCACTCCTTTTTCCCTTCTACGCCAACTCTCTTTGTCAAAAATAGCAGATCTACAAGCTCACAACACGACGCTTTGTGAGCTTGTAGATCGGCTAATTGTGTCAGTTGTTTTTACATTTTCACAGAATGTTCTATTCTGAGCTGTCCGGAATAGTGAGTCTAGGGTTGATGTGGTTCAACTAACATGTTCACAATGTGTCCATTTAACTCTTACTTCATACTGGAGGGGGAGGGGACACCTCCAAGTATGATGTAAGAACAAAATGGCCGCTGTGTGAATATGGTTAAATGAGTTTACAGTGATATTGATGTATACTCATAAAACAATGTATCAGACCTCGTCTTCTATACTCATCATGTGTAATGAATGTTTGTTTGTTGTTCTTCTGTAGAGAAGAAGATGAAGTCCATGGATCAGACATCAACACCTCCCCTTCCTCCTGAAGACGAGGTTATTTTTTATATTGTTTTGACTTTATTTTTTAATTTCAGTTTAGTTTTAATTCATTTTAAAACAGACTTACTAGTTTATTTTATTTCTTATGGTATTATATTTTGTGTTTTAGTGTTTTGTATTATAACTATATAATAAACTTGATGCTCCAAATAACGAGGTTAGTTTTACTACAATTAGAAATTGAAGGTATATTTATGGTGTATTAAACGTTTTTATGAAAGAATATAATGACTATGTTCATAAAACATTTATGCATTCAAATGCCATAGATATATAGACATGTTGGGTATGTCGTAACAGTAGACGTGCACCCAGGGGTGCGTTGAGGGTTACCAGCTGGAATTAAATTCACCTTTAAAACGTATTACACGGCTTGGTTGAATACTTTATTTTGATTGGCCAATCACTGAATTCAACGCTCTGTTATTTTTGAATAATGACCGTTGAACTCAACAGACCGTATAATTAAAGACTCAGAGCACCTGCTCAATTCATCTACGTTGCTTGATTTTTGCCGTATCCAACATGGCAGCCATGTAAACAAATGCACAATGTCATTTACAGCTAAACAGTACACTCGAGAGTGTTTCTGAAAACATTTGAAGGAAGAAATAGACATTGCAGTAACAGAATATTGATTTTATTTGATCAACACTTGTTCAATCCGTTGTTTTCCGAGCCGTTCGTGTTGCACTGGACGCACCTTTCATTACCGTAAGCAATGAAATCCTTTTGTTGCTACTTTTAGGTGATTTCTTTATTAACACAATAACCGCCAAGGTATTAAATATCATTTGTTATCCCCTTGCCAGCGTAATTACCTTCATCCGATGACATTTGAAACTCCGTGGAGGCGACATTGTATTCCAAAAAAACAAAAAAGGCGGAGGGAAGGGATAAGCGGAGGGATCTGTGTATTCAAGCGAACCACAACATTCCAACCGCGATCCGCCATTTTGGGTCTGGGGCCCGCTGAAAACAGTGTTTTTTCTGAATATCCCATAGTTAGGGCGGGCGGAAGTGATGTTTTTGGGAATGATGTCACATTCACATACTACTTCTCTCATTGACGATGGACACGATTTTTTTTTCTCCAAAAAAGGCCTACACATCATTCACCTAAATGTGAATAGCCTCAAAAACCCCACAAAGATGTCTGAACTAAGATCCATGTTTGGAAATGGCAAGGTAGGGGTTCTCTCTTTTTCAGAGACAAAACTGGATGATACAGTAGACGATTCTGAAATTGAGATTATAGGCTACAATGTCATTAGGAAAGACAGAACTTTGTGGAGGAGGGGTATGCATTTATGTGAGATCTGCCATCATTTTCAATGTGTACCCAAAATTGGAGAACAACTCCACGGAATCGGTCTGGATAAAAATCACCTATCCTCATGCTAAACCCCTGATAATTGGCGCAATCTACAGGCCCCCATGTCAAAATGAGTTTTATGATTTATTAGATTAGATTACATGGCAATCATTGGAAATTCGGAATTGATTTTGATTGGCGACTACAATACGGATGTACTCCGGAAAGACACCGCCATATTTAAATCTTTCAAAAAATTCTGTGACATGCATAGCCTCACCCAAATGATAAAAAATATCACGAGGGTAGGCCCCACTTCTCAGACCATCATTGACCTCATTTTGACATCAGACCAGTCGAGGATTCCTTTAAGTGGAGTCATTGAGTGCAGTCTAAGCGACCATAACATCATTTTCTGCACGCGTAAGCTTCACAGATCTGTAGTTGATTGTCATAGCACGGTCAGCTGCAGAGCTATGAAAACTTACTCATCAGAAGCTCTCACAACAGCTCTTGAGAAAGTGGATTGGTCAAATGTACTCGGTGGCTCCTCGGCTGAGGAGTCTTGGACTGGTTTCAAAACTGCTTTTGTGTCTGTTATTGATAGCCTAGCGCCCAAGAAGGTGGTGAGAGTCAGAGCCCGTACACAACCCTGGATGAATGGAGACATCCTAAATGCAATCAAACTCAGAAACAAAATGTACTCTGAGTTCAGGAAATGCAAAGATGTGCAACTACTTGAAAGATGCAGAAATCAACGAAATGTAGTAAACAAATTGGTCAAAACTGCCAAAAATAATTTCTTAAATGAAAGCAAAGGCAAACAAAAGCCACCCACAAAAGCTGTGGGAAGCGCTACAGAAATTGGGCTGCAACAACAAAATTCAAACCAAATCTACAAACATCTGCATTATTTCAAGTGGCGTGCTCATTACCGACAAGCAAGCGGTAGCAAACTGTTTTAACAGCTTTTTTACCACCATTGCAACCCAGTTGGTAAGCAAACTTCCTCAGCATTCAGGTTTGTACGGCTCTGACCACATCCATGTTCACTATGTTAAACTAGGGGCTAAAAAAGACTCCTTTTCATTCAAACCAGTAAATGCTGATGATTTGCAGAAAAATCTACTCGCCCTCCAGCCAAACAAGGCCACCGGCCTTGACAATATCCCCACCAGATTCCTCAGAGACGCAGCTACTGCTATTGCCCCCATAGTAGCTCAAATCACAAACCTATCCATCAGCCAGTGTCAGGTCCCACAGGATTTCAAGTTGGCAAGAGTAATCCCTCTGCATAAAAAAGGAAGCAAATTAGAACCTGGCAACTATAGGCCTGTTTCCATCCTTTGTTCCATCTCAAAGGTTGTAGAGCGATTAATTCAAGAACAAATCAACAGCTACCTCAGCGAGGTATACATTAACGACATGAGTGCTGCCTGTAACTGCAAATTGTTCCTGTTCGCTGATGACTCGGCACTCCTGATCTCGGGAGAGGACAAGTTGCAAGTTGAGGAGGCGCTCAGCTCCGAACTCTCAAAAATCCGTACTTGGCTTACCGATAACAAACTGTCACTACACCTTGGGAAAACTGAATCCATTCTCTTTGGGACCAAACATTCCCTCAGACAGATGGATGTAAATGATTTCAAGGTCAAAGTCGATGACACAATTATCTCTAACAAAGAAGAGATTACCTATTTGGGTTGTGTTCTTGACAAATACCTGACAGGTGAAAGCATGGCTACAAAGGTGGTCAAAAGAGTAAACCAGAGAACCAAATTTATGGGCAGAGTTTCCTCTTTTGTCAACCCTCAGGCCCTCAGGACCCTCTCTGGGGCCCTGATTCAACCACTTTTTGACTATGCTTGCACCTCCTGGTACTCCAACACCTCAGTGTCACTGAAGACTAAGCTTCAAACCTCCCAAAACAAACTGATTCGGCTACTCCTCGGATTGGGGCCCATGACCCACCTTTCTCCCACCCATTTTGCCAGCCTAGGCTGGCTCAGGGTGGAAGACAGGGTTAAACAACTAAAAATGGGACTGGCCTATTTTTTTGGCTGTTTTTTTGTAATGATATTTGAACTGTGGTGCCACTATATATGCCTATGAATTGAATACCAAGGCCCTCATTGGAAACAAGTCCGCAAGGACTTTTATGAACGGACCTGTTAGACATTATTTTAAATATAACTGTGCTGTTTTACATTTGTTTGCCTAATAAAATATTCAATCAATCAATCAATGATGAAAGAAAAAAAAACACTCACTTTGAAAAAGAGGGGCTCCGTACTTGTGAGCTTGTTGTAGATCTGCTATGTCCACATAATGTTTGCCCCAGAATAGGGAAGCTACAGTGTTCTACTTAGATTAAACTGTTCTCTTATACCTAGTGAGGCCCTGTTCTGTCCAGTCTTTTATTTTGCTTTTCAGAAAACCTTAGGGTGAGATTTGGTGGCGTATGCAGCAAATATCATTAATATTAGTAGTAGTATAATACATTTATCGACCCATGGAGTCACCACCGCACGCCAAATTATGTTTTGTATTCATTGTTGTACTTAATGTTGCACCCAGTTTAACACACCAGTTGTAATACCCCAACCCTATCATTTTCCAAAGCTAACCCTCAATTATGAAATCAAGTAACTGTAAGGCAGAAACTGGTGGTGATTAATAGTGTGGGTGTGATCATTTTGGTGGGGCGTCTGGGGGTCATCCCCCAGAAACTTTTTAACAGGGCAGATATAATTTCCTGTATTCTGGTGCATTTTAACAGTGAGTTTGATACTTTAACAGGCTTAACTAACATGGGAACAATATGGGTAAATGTTTTCATTTCATCCATCAACAAGCTAAACCGAGACATTGATTTGATAACTGAAGCAATTAAAGAGACATCTTTAATAATAACTACTCATTAATATATATTTATGATTGAATGCAATTAACTAGAATGTATCACTTAGGTATCAAATGGAGTATAATGTGTTTACTGTATGTGGGAAAGACTGGAGTGTATTCACAGTCATAATAAATATAGTGACAGTAGGAGTCAGTGTAACAGCCTGTGTAGAGATGGTGACTCTTACTCTCCTATTGGTCCGATGGTGCACCTTGACTGATGTTTGCACCATATGTTTCCTATTCAATATTCACATTTATTTCCATAAAAGTCTGATAGCTATAAAGTCAAGACAGCCTGCACATAATATTATTCTAAATTGTCAAATCCCTTTAATCAATCACCTCAGCAATAGAACTCTCACTCTCTCTTGTTAACTTGTAGAACAAATATACAAGCTAACAACGCGTCACGTTTTTTTATTGAAAATTATTTTTGCACACGCATGCATCCAAAGGTCCCTCCCCCTTTTAACTGCCTGCTCTTGGCAGCGCAGCATGACACACAGAGGAGTTCTAAATAATTAGACATCTGTCAAATTCAGTTAATAAAAACGAACGTTATAAACTTGACCGGACAGAGAACATTCCAGTGTACACCTGGCAGCTAACATTTTGGATGTGTAGATCATAGAACATTAGTTCATTTTAAGATCTATGTTGTTGATCCTCCTGTTAGCGACGTCTGGGGATATACTGTAATGATCAATGGATGACATGAGCGTAAATGTGCACAGCGTCCTTCATACAAGAGACGCACACACACGCACCTAACATTTCTGCTTTTCACTACAGTTAACGGGTGGGGCTACTTCAGATATAGTAATTTAATTCACATGTGTCTCACGCTCATTGCATGAGAGTTGTCAGCTCTGGTTAAGGAACAGTCAGTTAACAGCTTGATGTAGCTTCACTCTGTCATTGTCTGTTCATGTGAGAAATATAGGATGAATACAGGAAACTGATTAATGAGAAGAAGTCTCAGCTGATGGAAAAGAGGCAGATGAAGATGGGTAAGGTTCTAGCCGCACGCACGCACGCACGCACGCACGCACGCACACACACACACACACACACACACACACACACACACACACACACTTAACCACTTAAAGTTTAAGTGTTTCTACTTCGTTGACCAGGGTCCCCCAGGGGTCTGTACTTGGTCCACTCCTTTTTCCCCTCTACACCAAAACCTTTGGTCAAAAATAATATTCACCAGATGTTCGTACATTTTCACAGAATGTTAGAATAGTTGTTTTTTGTTTATTTGTTGGGATCCTCATTAGCTGTGCCCTAAAGCACCGCTAGTCTTCCTGGGGTCCACATATACAAACAATACATACATTTAAAACTTACATTAAAAAAAACAAAACATAAAGAAAATAATAATACATTATTTTAAGCACACATATACGACTAATTAAAATGCATTAAAAACAATATGGTACGTCCCACAACAAATATTTTCCCAGGAGTCTCTTTATTAGCTTTTTGAATAGGGATTTCTGTGTTAGTTTGGTCATTAACAGTGGTAAAGAAGTCATGTTTCCATTTCTCTATATTCTACTGTGCGCTTCAAATAATTTGTGTTTGCCCTGGGAAGTGAAAACCGGCCTTGTGTTGCCTGTCTGGTGGCATATGTATATGACTGTACCGAAATGATAGGGTTTTGGATTGTAAAACTATATTATTATATTATTACCATATTGAAAGTAACAGTGCAGAAGTAATTTTGTCTTGAACTGTTAGCCATTCTAAATGGAAGTGCATTGTGTTGATGTTAGTTCTAAAAGGACATTGGAGAGCAAACCATGCTGCCTTGTTCTGCCCTAATTGGAGTTTGCTTAAATCTTTCTTTGTGGCATTCGGCCATTTGATTAATTTGGTTGATGTGGTTAAACTAACATGTTCACACTGTGTGCATTTAACTCTTACTTCATACTGGAGGGGGAGGGGCCACCTCCAAGTATGATGTAAGAACAACATGGCCGCTGTGTGAATATGGTTAATTGAGTTTACAGTATTACTCATGTGTAATGAATGTTTGTTTGTTTGTTCTTCTGTAGAGATGGAACAGTCTGGTCAGATGGAGATGAAGTCCATGGATCAGACATCAACACCTCCCCTTCCTCCTGGTGACAAGGTTATTATAGTTTTAACAATCTGGGAACCCATCCGTTAAAAATGAAGTACAGATAAATCTGGGGGCACCATCTCCTTTTTTGTGTAGAAACAGGAACTCGGATTTGCTCCTCCCCTTTCATAGTCCACTTCCTCCCGGGTGCTTCTGTGTTTATTCCTACTAACAACAACACTGCATCTTTGGGCAGTGGTGCTGACTTAAATGCTTTTTAAAAAAACATTTTGCTAGTTTACATTCATGTACTGTATGTTTATCTTTTTTAAAGCCTTTACAGTTTAATAAAAAAAAAATTGTAAGTTAAAGTGTTTTAATTTTTTATATAATATAATATGTAATATTTGTCAGAGGCAAGATTCAAAACAATCAGAAAAATTCATCTTTCTCTCTTTCTCGCTTTCTCTAATTCTCTACATCCATCCATCCATCCATCCATCATGGGTGAGGAAGATGGAAGAGGAGAAGGAGGAGGAGGGGGGAGCAGAGGGAGAGAGCAAGAGGGTCAAAGGTCAACCTGACGTGAAGTTGGAGGAGAAACCAGAGGTGAGATCATTATTAACCCAGAAGTTCTACTGGTAGGATGGAAAACCAGCAGAGTCTATATAAAGGCAGAGTCCCTATAGGCAGGCCACTAGCCTATAGGGACTTTTATTTTATTTTTAAATCGCGCAAAGCGTGTGCCCCCCTGTACTTAGAACCCCCCCCCCCTCTGAGCAGATCCACCACCTCATCCGTGGACACACAACTTGAGGACACACGCACGTCCTGATTATTTCGGTGGAGAAAATATCAGTATAGGCTTATCTTATTACCTACAGTATAACAGTCGAATGTTATGGTGCCTAAGTGTAGTTGTGTTCTTACATTTAATTAAAATAACACATAATTTAGTCATAATGATGATCGGCTTGGCTTATATTAGTGCCCCCTCGCACAGTGTGTGGTGCGCATGTGCCTAGCGGCGGTACTGCTCATCTCTGGGGTTTTGTGTAGCCTGAGCGCCATCTTTTGGTAGAATACCTTGAGGCAAAGAGTCAGGAATCACAACAATCAGCATTGAGTGATATAAAAATGTTTAAGAGCTGTGGAACAGTCTTATTTTGTTACTCTTTATTTGTGTTTATTTAATACCCATGCATATATTATCTTTTTTCTGTTTTTAGGGAACTATTCATTTGCATGGTGAGATGGAAGACCATCCTGTTACAGAATCACAGTCCTCTCTACATCCCTCTCTGGAACTCCAAGATGAAACTGATCTAAATTCAGGCTTCAGTGGTTTAAGGATAGAAGAATCCATCTCTCTGCCTCGTTCTCACAGCTTACCCTCACTGAGTCAAATTCCATGTTTAGAGAACAAGACAAGTTTCAGAGCAAAGCGGTCCCACAGCGTAAATGATGTTACACTACTGGACAAAACACATAAAATTACACCTGATATCATTGTTGTAGAAAACAAGGAAAGCTACAGGTTCCACTGCACCCAAGCAGGACTGTTCCAATGCAACGTGACCGACCTGGTGTTTAAGATGAAGACAGAGGGAGATGTGACTTACAGGACAGTCCACTGGGACCGAGGGCTTCTATCCCAGCTTGGCATGAAGAGGCCTGCAGGACCACTGTTTGACATCGAAGGTTCTCAGGGGTCTGTGTGTCAGTTACAATTTCCACATTGTGAGATCCTCTCCATGGGTGGAGGCAAATCCTTGTCGGTTCTCCATGTGATGGATGATGATGGCTTTGAGCTGATCAAACCCCATGTGATCACAGAAACTCATGTTATCATAGATGTAACTGGATTATCAATATTTGGTGTCATCATGGAGAAGTTGTTCGGGCCCAGTCCTGTCCAGCCCATTCCTGTCCAGCCCAGTCCTGTCCAGCCCAGTCCTGTCCAGGCATTGGTGTCACTGTTTTATAAACCACCGATTGAAGATGATCCAAGTTCAATCCTTAAAGTATTGTTGCTACCTGGGAATGTTGTGCTGAGAGAAGTGAAGAAGGAAAGGAGGGAAATGAATGGAGAAGAGATTTACATTGAAGTGTCTCTCTGTAAACTAATCCCAAAGCAAGAATACACCCTCTCCACTTCCCCTCAAAGTGATTCCATCATAGTTCTACCAAATAAGGCAGAATTTGAAGTTGATGAATTATCCTACCACAATTACATGCCAACATTTGTCATTAATTTAGAGGAAAGTTTTAGCCATGTTCGGCTGCTTCTAAGCAACAGTAACACCTCCTCCGTCTGTGCATGGGAAGGTTATGTGAAACTCTCAGCTGCTGCTTTAAGAAAACAACAACTTCAGCACACTCTGAGTCTTCCAGCAGAAGACAGACTGCTTGATGTGCGGAGTAGCTTCATCGACAGCGTTTCAGACCCCGTCCTCAACAATCTCCTGGACAAACTTTTCCAGAAGAAGGTTATGATAAAAGAAGAGTATGATCAGGCCTATGCAGAGCCAGTGAAACATAACAAGGCTCGTTTTGTCATCGATGCAGTGAGGAACAAAGGAACTGCTGCAAGTTCAAGCATGATATTGTTTCTCTGTGAAACCGACCCATTCCTCTCGATACATCTTGGGTTGATGTAGAACTGTACTGATGTCCTTAAAATACCTTCAGTATCTAGGCAACTTACTTCTTCTCTTCTTATCTTTCTGAAGATGAAGACAAGTTGGTCACATTGAAGATGGATCATTATATGTATATCCCCCCCCCCCTTTTATGACAGTCATCCAGAGCAACTTAAAGAAAATGACAATGGCAATGACAATGACAGGTGCAATGCCTTGCTCAAGGACACTTCAACAGAGTGATTGGTTGTTTCAGGATTTAACACATGATGTTTTGACTATGACCTCAGGACACAAACAATTCCTTTTCAAGTGCGTTTTTTTGCACATAAGTAAGTTGTTGCACAATCTCTGTGAAATATCATTGGATAAATTGTTGGTTGTGATCCTGTAATGTGTCTGTTGAATTATACGATGGAAGGAACTTGGTCTAAACATAACAAGCAGATCATATTAACAGGATGTTTGACTTCTAAAAGACTGACCACGACAAACTGGAAGGATGCAGATCAGCTGAATGATGAACTATGGTTGCAAACATTCCTAGAGACTTGATCGATTGATTGAATACTTTATTGGTCAGAAATATAAACAGCACGGTCAGCACAAGACGTTTAGGCTAAAAGGATAACACAAAACAAGTCCTGGATACTTGTTTCCATTGTGGTCCTATTCTCTATATCTGTGGAGGGAGCTGCCTCTAACCTCTCTACTCTATGATGAGGAACAACAGTTCTGGAGAGTCATTTTGGACACATGGTGCGTACAATCCCACCTTCCTCTAGAATCTTCAGCTGCACACCAGACGTGATTTACAGATAAGCCAGACAGCCTAAGTCTTCACACTTCCCTGACCCTTCCCTGAAAGTTCCCCAGAAAAGTCACAGCCCCCCCCCCCCCTATTCCAGCCAATGGCAGGCCTTTTGATATTCTCAAACGTTGCATAATGTAAATGGCCCATGATTTATTTCTATATGTGACAGTAGTGGTTGACCTGATATCTGTTCTGTGCTGCAGTATGTATCTCTGGTGGGTTCTACAGATCCACAGTTTGCTGATCTATTTGTTTTATTTGATTGGATTTTACTTTCTGGTCTTTTTCTATCTTAATTTGTTTTACTTATTTGGTCCTTTTTGTTTGCCTGTACTGTTTTAGGCGGTTTGTGTACCATAGAGAAAACATAATAAAGTCTACAAGTAAAAAAGAAAAAAAATCTTTTTCAATGCTTTTTTTAAATGTTTAACTTAATTCCATAAGCTGGAATCATGTGTTTTTTTGTATTAAATCAGAACAGGGTCCAGGTACTAACGTATAATTAGTTTTTCTCTTCAAATTAAAAGTGAGAAAAACAAGAAAACGAATTTCCATGTTTTACTGTTGAACCTAAAAAGAACAAAGAGAAAACTGACATGACCTTCAAAATAAGGGTGAAGTGTTTGAGGATGTTACTGTTGTGTTTTACTTCACTGGCTTCTGGAGTTTTTAAATGACAATGGGTTTATATAAGGGGGCGTGTCTGATAACATTTATATCAAATATCCAAATATTGAATCAAGCAACTTAAAAAGTGTCAGCGATGCACATAACATCTTGAGAAGATGTTAAAATGACCCAATAACAGTTTTGTAGTGTAAATAAACCAATCTATCATTAAATGTGGCATCATTGACTTAATCTATATGTATTTTGTATTTTTGATAAGAAGATGGCTTTGTTACGAATTGCAATATTACTATAGAGCTATAGTTGGGGGGGGGGCAGGGTGGTGATTTTATTGGTTGTCTGTTGTACAGTGTTTTATATTTTGTTTGGGTTTGAGGGTAGTTACGCCTTAGTTTTATTTTATTTTAGTCTTGGGGGGATGGCTTTTATGATCTTATCTTATGGTTTCTGGTATACATATTGTATTGCATCATCTGTGCCTTATGTATCCCTCGGGGGGAGGGGGGAGAAAAGACGTCATTTGTATCCTTGTAAATTTGTCAACCTGCTGAATATAAACATTTAAAAGGGGATCAAAGGGCCTCCAGACACCATACTGGATGCCACACAGGTTGAAGAGAGCATCGTTGCATGATGCCTGGCTTACAACACACAGTGGATGCCTTCCCACCATCTTAAGCTGGTGACTTGCCTTTCCTGGAAATTCCTTGCATTGATTATTTTGACTCAATGGAGGCTCTATAGATGGGTTTCCTGTTTGTAAACATGAGAGGATGATGCGCGCGCAGTGGAGGGACGAGCCTGTAGAGGGCGCTATTACCCGCAGCAGCTCTGGCCATTGTACATTCATAAAAGAAATGGTCTTCACCGGGTTTAATGAAAGTAGATTAAATTATGCAGTTTGTAATATCTTCTTTACTCAATAAAAATGATTTGTCGGAAGTTGGATCTGTTTGTATATAATAGCAGCATTATGCCTATTATGCCTATAATAGCAGCATTATGCCTATCTAAATCCCGAACACAATAACAACAGAGTGAAGGGCGCTTCCGGTTCGTTCTACCCCACGCATGCGCAGATTGCGCACTCTGCTCTGTGATGACGTCGCGCGGAAACCCATCTATGAGTCTCCTGACGTTCATCACATTATTGTCTCAGGAATGCGACAAAAATCTCCATGAATTCAAGGCTTCATTGGGTATGTAGTTGATAGAAAATATATATTTGTTTGGGTGAACTATTCCTTTAAGGACCCGCAAAATGATACGTATTTTGCCACACACTCCCATCTGAAAATGTTTTGTTCCAGGGACCCCCAGAAGAGAAGATTTATGGTAAAACAATTCAAAATGATTCAAGATTTTTCTAAAATGTTCAAAAATAGCACATGTACAAGCTCGCGGCGCAGTAAGAAGTGACTCACTGTGAGCTTGTAGATCTGCTATTTTCAAATGGCCTAAATGTATACAGGGCTGAAGTGGTTAATTTATGTTTCGTCATAATAATCAAAATCTACAAAGTAACTTGTAACTAAAGTTTTCGAATAATTATAGTGGAGTACAAGTATAATATTTGCCTCTGAGATGTAATGGAGTAGAAGTAAAAGTACTGAAGATTGGAAATACTCCAGTAAAGTAAAAATACCTCAAAATTGTACTTAAGTACAGTACTTGAGTAAATGTACTTTACACCACTGTCCAACAATGTGCTACAAGTGTTCTAATCACACATTTATTTAAGGGTCAGAACCTGTAATGTAGGTCAGGTTGTTTTTCTGACTCCATTTATTTTTCTCCAGACAATAGTAGTAAAATGTTATATAGCCAAAGATTGACCAACTGGGCTATAAAAGAAGAAAGAGGTGTATTTTATTTACTCACAAAAAGGGGAAAGCCTTGAAATGTCTACATTTAGATACAGTTATTAAAAAGAAAATGTACTTTTCAATAATACTTTTAAAAGCATATCTCTGCTGTCCAGCGCGAACCAGCTATCTCCAAAACGCTCATTGTTCAGGAAACGAAAAAACAAAATATACATTTTTTAAGGAAATGAAGAAAATATTATATTTTTAAAACAAAGCAATACTGCCTCATCAAAGTTGGTATAGTGACTTTATATACTGTCAGATACTTGCATGTGTCATTATATTATCAACACATCGCTGGTAAATCAACACTTTACCCAGCGCAAGTGGAGTTAGTAGTTTCAGACGAGCAGAAATCAAGCTGAAGTGGAGTTAGGTGTCCAAACAACAATAGCTCCATTCGCTGCTGAGGGAGGTTTCAAAAGGGTAGAAATTCCCAAAAGCTAACAATGGATCTCCAAGCTCACAATGCATCACAACAGCATGTGAATTAATGCCCTGATGCTTCATGACACTTATTATATAGGCCTACAATAATAAACAGGACTTTAAATATTACAATAACTTCTGCAAAGAGGTAAAACTAGGGCGACAGAAATGCTATGAACGCCTTTCTTCTTGTCACATTGCTCTCCTCATTAAACACTTCATAGATTTTAGAAATATAATTACTTGTTTTCATAACATTAGCGTCAGTGCTAAGTTTGATAAACAGGTACACTGCATAGTTTTAACAGACTACGGGGAGTTTGTTTACGTGTTCCTCCTCATGCTATGGAAAAGGCAGCACTGGAGAGGAGAGGGGGGAGTTGTTTGTTTTGACGGACAGTTTGAGGATCCAATGGAGTTGGGAGTTTTCGTCAGAGGCGCTTTTTAATACTTTTCATTGGTTCAAATGTTTAGATTTTTTACACAGACGTAAAGGGTGTTCAATAGCGTTGATTTATGAAAATAAAATAAAATATGAAAATGGAGTTAGTTGGTTCGTCCTGGACACTGACGATATGTACTCTTCAATACTTGAGCAAGTGCTCATTTGAACTCAAGTACAAATTTGACAGAGCAACTTTCACTTGTAGCTGAGTAATATTTGACCGGGAGTATTTATACTTTGAATCAAGTACTGTGTGGCTGAGTACTTTGTACAGCACTGTTCATACAGGTGGTTTCTTTCATTCCCAGTTTATACAAACCAGCTTCGAGGAACTTGACTCCCTCTGCTGGTGAGAAGTTGAGGTGCATTTCTTACATTTCTCCTTCACCCATTTCCATTCAGACCGGTAAGGGAACGCATCATGTGTCATTTTAAGATGTCTTTGGCTATTAAAAAAAAGCAGATCTACAAGCTCATAGCGCCGCGCTATGAGCTTGTAGATCTGCTATTTTTGAAAAATCGGGAAAATGTGTGCAAATCTTTGAATATATATGTTTATATATTTTTTAAGCGAACATTAACTCAAATGTTTGCTTCTGGGGGGTCCCTCGAACAACATATTCTTAGATGGGGGTCCGCGGACAAATATAATTTTGGTGGTCCTTGACATGAAAAAGTTTGAGAACCACTGATATAGAAACACAGGGGGGTTTTTTTTTCAAAAAACTGTAGACATTTTGTAGAATTCCCCAGAAGCAAAGATTTTAGTTAAAAAAATATGTAAACATTTGCACACATTTTCACGATTTTTCAAAGAAATAGCAGATCTACAAGCTCATAGTGCGGCACTCGCGCTATCTGCTATTTTTTAATAGCCCAAAGAAATAAATAAAAAATGACACAGATGCGTCTTGCATCTTGTATGGGGGGTCCGTGGCAGAATACATATTAATGTGAAGGTCCTTGAAGTGAAAATGTTTGAGAACCACTGTCTAAGCTGATGTGTATTTCTGAAACTGTATGAAATACAGCGCTGCCCCTTTAAGAGAAGTGCATAAAGGGGGTGGCCAGGTTTGTGGCCTTCTGTTTGTCCAGAAAGCCTGCATTTGGGTGTTGGGTAAGGAAACTCAAACTTGTGAACCAATGTTAAAGGGATAGTTCACCCCCAAATATACTTTTCTTTTCTATTGATTAGTCACCCAATGGAGACATTGTTTTTTTTTTGTCGCATTCTTAAGCCAATAATTTGATGACCGGCAGCGGTTCCGGTAGGAGACACAAAGAGTCTCCATTGTGTCATCAAACTATTGGCTTAGGAATGCGACAAAAACAAAAACAATATCCATGAATTCAAGTCTCCATGGGGTGACATTGTTTTTTTGGTGAACTATCCCTTTAATGCTTTTCTAAGTCATGTTGTCAACAATCTGGGAACCCATCGCCAACTGAAAATGAAAAACAGCGCCCTCTGCTGTTTGTTCTATGTCTGTTGGCTCTGGGCGGAAGAAAACGTAGCACCAGAGCGCAAGGAAACCGGTGTTTGTGTATGCCTTCAGCGCATCACTTCCGGTTGGTGCGACTATGTTTTCATTCCCACTAACAATATTTCTACACGGAACACTAACACCACTTCTCCCAGAGAACATGGATCGTATTGGTTATAAGCCCACTTGTTTCTATGATGAAAGAGTAAGTTAAAATGTGAATATCTTTCCGTGGTTTTGTCTGCTCCACGGACGCTATTGTTAAATTAGTTTCGGTTTGTTTTGAGGGGGGAAGGATCGACGGACACGTGAATCCCGCCCACTACATTTGATTGGGTAAAGCGCGGCCTGCTTCCTGATCTGAAGGCACGCCCATGCGCACACGTTATGACGAACCTCCCCGACAGATTCCAACGCAGTGCAGAATCTGTTCTTGAGAGATTATGTTGTCAATAATGGGGACATGTTTTAATGAGTGGTATTCTAAATCCCCTTTACAGAATTTAGCAAAAAAGTTAAAGTACAAAAGTATTGGTATAAAAATGTACTCCAAATACCAAAAGTAAAAGTACTCATTAGGCAGAATGTCTCATTTCACAAGTTTTCAAATGTATAAAATGTGTAAAAATCTTTTGAAAATAGCCGATCTACAAGCTCACAATGTGTCGCTCACAATGTTAGCTCCTGTTCAGCAGCCTGAACAGGAAACTCTCCCTTAGTCCAGTGCTTCCCAAACTTTTTAGGTTGCGACCCTCCAAAATAATCATATATGAACTGGGGACCCCCAAATATGTCATATATGAACTGGGGACCCCCAAATATGTCATATTTGAACAGGGGACCTCCCGAAATAATCATATTTGAAATGGCCTGAGGACCCCCCTTGGATATAGGCATTATTACATTTAGTTTGACTCGGTTCCACAGATAAACATTGTGAAAATAGCCGAACTACAAGCTCACAATGCCTCGCACCAACTTTTTCATGTCAAGGACCCTCAGAATGATATGTATTTGGGGGGTCCCCCCAGAAGCACAGATTTGATCTAAAAAGGTTCGCTTTAAAAAATATATATGTTACAGGGAAATTGGCATTCCACTTGTTTTCACCGCCCCCCAGGCAATTCTGTAGAACCAACGCTAGAGGGCAATGCAAGCCAGACATGAGCCCCACACCACACACGCACGCATGCACACGCGCACAAACGAGCACGCACACACGCATGCGCACACACGCACACGCGTGCACACACACACACACACCCGCGAACAGCCTTATTCCATGCAGTTGAAGCGCAAGGGTGCGAGGGGTCGAGGGGGCGGGGCTGGCGGGCTATGTTAGTGCAGTGACTGGCACTTGGGGCAAACCATAGAGGTGCAAACGCAGTCCCCACAACATCATTTATGATTCTGTGCCTATCGGTACATAACTCGGACGGCGCTTAGTCGACTAGCAGACGCGCCTCCGTCATGGTCGAAAACTATACTTTATCGGCGAAAAAAAGTAATCTGCGGTTGTTTGAAAAAGTAATGTCCTAAGGGGGAGTCAAACCCAGACTCTCAGTGGTAGTGGATGGGGAGTCCATTGATTATCAAAGTGCACCACTGAGGCTTCCTGGTTGCTATGTTGTTGTTGTTCTTGTCGTCGTCGTCCTCGCATCAAAGCCCCGCCTCGCAGGCCCGCCCCGCGCCAAAAAACAAGCGCTCCCCTTTCAATTTCCCCGGAATGCCAATTTCCCTGTGAAATATATATTCAAAGATTTGCACAAATTGTCAAGATTTTTTCAAAAATAGCAGATCTACAAGCTTGCACGCTTATTAGCTTGTATATCTTCTAGTTTTAAATAAGTATTTTATCAATTTACAAACCAGTTATTAGGAGTTGTTAATGGTTCATAAGATCATTTAGATTAAGTCTTAAGTCAATCATATACTAACCATTTGAATGTATATGTATGCGTACATTTGTACATGGTTAGTGAGTGAGTTAATGATTTATTAAGGTATTACTACTCTTTAGTTAAGTATTTTGCGTGAGCCCATCTAAAGTGAGGACTAGCTATGCCTTATAACTTTATTTATTACATGAATTTTAACTTTTCCTTCTTTTGTGTGTTTTTGGTCTCCCCTACCTCTCTTCTATTCCAAAAAATACCCCAGTTTGAACACTCAGGCTTTCACAGCATATCTGGGGTTTTATGTAAATTAGTCTCAAAACAGGCCAAATTTACCCCCCGCACGTTACGTCACAAGCGATACAATCCCTCCCGTTTTTCAGTTCCAACATAATTATTATTTTTTTTTAAAAACTTTTTCCACTCAGAACCAGGAGATAACATGCATACAAACTGGCTCAATAGCCCCCCGTGCCAAACAGGACAATGTGGTATTGCAGGTGAAAGTGCTTTATAAGCCAGAGAGAAGTTAGTTGGAATGAGTATATCTGAGGCTTGATTTAGGCTCAAACCCTTTGAAAAACGTTTGAGGGACATAAACAATATATTTATATATATAAATGATATACTAACCATTTGAATGTATATTTATGCGTACATTTGTACATGGTTATGAGTGAGTTACTGATTTATTAAAGGAGGAGTTCACCCAAAAAATGACTTAGCTACAAGACCTATAGACACTGAACAACACAGTGAAACACAGAGCTACAAGACCTAGACACTATGAACAACACAGTGAAACACTGAGCTACATAAACTAACAGAGGGTTAGTCTGGTACTCTGTGGTTAAAGAAGGAATAGAGCAGAGCAGAGGTCTGGACATCTGTTTGGGACAAATTCATCTAACCATGTGTTACAGACAGAGGTGGGAAAAGTACTTGATTGTTTTTTTACTTAAGTAAAAGTATCAATACTGCAATGTAGAAACACTGTTTCTACACTGTAAGTAAAAGTCCGGAATTCTACATTTACTCGAGTAAAAGTACAACATATTTTTTTTATCAAAATGTACTTAAAATACCACAATTAGAAAGTACTCATTATACAGAATGTCCCCTTTTCACAAGTTATCATTATGTCTAATGATAATAGATAATATAATATATATATATATATATAATAAAAAATAATAGCCTATGTATTTGTCCACGGACTGTCGGACCCCCATCTGAACATATTCTGTGCCAGGGACCCCCATACAAGATTTAGTTTGTTAAAAAGGTTTCAAACATATTCCAAATATTTCACTTTCTTTTCTCAAGATGTTTTAGACGTGCTTTGCTACATTATTACATCATTTAGCTTGTGTGTGTGTGTGTGTGTGTGTGTGTGTGTGTGTGTGTGTGTGTGTGTGTGTGTGTGTATGTGTGTGGGGGGGGGGGGGCTGATCATGTGAACTTGATCATGTGACCAAGTCGCTTCTTTTGGGCTTGTGTTCATAGACCTGGCTGCTTGTTTCTATCACACAATCTGGCAACACTGAACACTCTCAGAAGTAGGACGTAAACACAGCCCTCCACTAAGTTCATATAGGGTGAGAGATTTATGTTCTACAAGTTAATTTAATATGTGTTATAACTTATTCTATGTTGTTAACGTTAATGTTGTCTAAGTGTGTTATAACTTATTCTATGTTGTTAAAGATAATGTTGTCTAAGTGTGTTATAACTTATTCTATGTTAAAGTTAATGTTGTCTAAGTGTGTTATAACTTATTCTACGTTGTTAAAGATAATGTTGTCTAAGTGTGTTATAACTTATACCAGAAACCTTCAGTGTTGTTTACAAAAGTTTGTCTAAACTTAACAAACAATGGAACAGTTTTTGCTTTCACTTTCTACTTATTATTTCTGTCTGTCTCTGTCTGTCTGCCTTTTCATCTTATTATAGACCCCTAATTCAAATAATGCAAAGAGAATAAATCAGTAGCTTAATATGTATAATTATGAAAAAAATGTAATGCATATCAAACAATAATAAAACAAACATATGTATGATTAACATACTGATGATTGCACTTGACTTGATATTTTTATACGGAAATTTCAGTTCCTTTTGATTGATTGATTGATTGATTGATTTATTTATTGACAATTTGCACATAACAAAACTATGTACACAGGGAATAGTCAAAAGGATAGACACAAGAAAGCCAGAAGCTTATTTCCATCGTGGTCCTTACTTTATTTATTTTTCTCGGTTCTCTGTCTGCTGGAAATAGTCACATGATGTGTGGCTTGTCCGCAAGTGTCTTTCCAAGTTCCCTATCTTCACCATCACGTGCATTTCTTGCTGATGAGACAAATACTTACAGTAGAATAATAATGAGAGAGCTCTATCCAGTTCCCTGTACAGTACACAAATACATATGGCTGAGATTTCAGTTCCTTTTTCTCAGTTCTCTGTCTGCTGTAAATGGCTAGTCACATGCTTTATGGTTTTTCAGAAAGTGTCTTTCCAAGTTCCCTTTCTTCACTTACTGCATAGTTAATCATTCATTTTCCCATCAAAAATAATGTGTTGTATACTATGTCTTTTGTCTCATGAGGTCTGTTCCCAAACTCATTAACAACTGATGTCTTGTCTCATTAGATGTGGTTGAAAAATTGTAGTATCTTAATAACACGTTGATATGCTGCCAGGGTCAATCCTGTATTAATTCACACTGCCCACTCATTTGTTAGTTTTAAAGAGTTGTGGTTTCCGTTAAGGTGAACAAGTATTCATGTTGATGAGAAGTCTCAGACCATGTGTAGGTGGTATGATGTAAGGTATGCCAGTGGAACAATGAATGAATTATGGCAGATATTAGCAAACATTACTTCTAGTCTTGTCTTGCATCCTCACCTGATGCTATCATGTGCTGTTACCAACTAAACAAATCTCCTGCAACATATTAATGAGCAAGTCATCCCGACACTTTACGAGTCACCAAAATCATTCAACAAATGATTAAAACAAATATTGTGAATATTTAGGATAGATTATGTACACAATATAATACTAAATGTGCCACGGACATGGACAAGTCTTTCCACGGACATGTTTTTCCGTGTACGGACATGTTGATGACCCCTGCCCCCCACCCTGACACAAGCACTTGGAATTATAGGCATTACATTTAGTTTGACTCGGTTCCACAGATAAACATTGTAAAAATAGCCGAACTACAAGCTCACAACGCCTCGCACCAACTTTTTCATGTCAAGGACCCCCAGAATGATATGTATTTGGCCGCGGATCCCCATCTCAAAACATGTTCCAAGGACCCCCCAGGAGGACAGATTTGATCTAAAAAGGTTCGCTTTAAAAAATATACATATTCAAAGATTGACAGTGAAGTGACATTTTAAGGGTTTTTAAGACCTTTTGTAATTCTTAATAAAGAAGAAGAAAAAGAGCATTACTGCATTGCATTAATCAACTAACTATACTATAAGAACTGGTCAAACATTGGCCAAATTGTCAATTAATATAAGAAAGAGGCAAAACATTTGAAAATAGCAGATCTACAAGCTTACAACACCTCACATTGCAAGGCGTTGTGAGCATGTAGATCTGCTATTTTCACTATTTATCTGTGGAACCGAGTCAAAATAAATGTAATGCCTCAACTCCTACAATTCCAAGTGCTTGGGAGGAGGGGTGGGGATGGTCCCCAGTTCAAATATGATTACTTTGGGGGGTCCCCTGTTCAAATATGATTACTTTGGGGGGTGACAGCCTGAAAAGGTTGAGGACCACTGAGCTAAGGGGTCCTTGGCCTGAAAAACGTTGAGGACCCCTGGACCAGAACACAGATAAATGCACAAGAAGGGGATCAACAGATTAACAGAGCTACAAGACCTATAGACACTGGACAACACAGTGAAACACAGAGCTGTACATAAACTAACACAGGGTTAGTCTGGTACTCTGTGGTTAAAGCAGGAATAGAGCAGAGCAGAGGTCTGGACATCTGTTTGGGACAAATTCATCTAACCATGTGTTTCGGCCAGTGATGGGAAAAGTACTCAATTGTTTCTTACTTAAGTAAAAGTATCAATACTGCAATGTAGAAACACTGTAGTAAGAGTCCGGAATTCTAAATTTACTTGAGTAAAAGTACAAAAGTATTTGTATCATAATGTACTTAAAATACCAAGTAGAAAGTACTCATTATAAAGAATGTCCCTTTTCACAAGTTATCATATGTCTAAAATGTATACAAATATTTTGTAAATAGCAGATCTACAAGCACACAACACGTCACATCACAACATTGTAATTTGTATAGAGATTGAAAACAAAGTATTCATGAAAATATTTACTGAAGTAATACAATCAAGTGTAAAGTGTGTATAAAACCTCATTCACTTGACACACACACACACACACACACACACACACACACACACACACACACACACACACACACACACTGTGTGCGTATTGTACATGCTGCCATATATTGTACAACTTTTGGAAGAAACCATTACCACAGGGAAAGGGGTGTGTGTGACTTTTAGAGGAATGATCCACGACAAAATAAGAATATGTTTGACCCATAATGATATAAAATCATCATAACTGCATATTATATAAAACATAACAATAAGTAAAAGGTAGAGTAAATGCACGTATAAAAACTCTGTAGCATAATTATCCAAACCCCCCCCCTTTCAGACTGAATGTGATGACGTCACTGCTGTGCTGTGCAGTAGGAAACACCCAGTGTTGCCATGTCTGCTTATTATAAGCAGCTCTGGGCTTGTTTTGTTCTGTAAAGTCTCTTGTAAATATTGGTGTTGGAGGTTTTAGTTGGGCTTGTTTCTAAAGTGTTATTATATGGACTTCCTATTGTCGTTTAAACCAGTGGTTCTCAAACATTTTCATGTTCATTTTCATTTTCAAGGAGAACCAAAATAATAGCCTATGTATTTGTCCACGGACCCCCATCTGAACATGTTTTGTGCCAGGGACCCCCATATAAGATGTAGTTTGTTAAAAATGTTTCAACCATATTCCAAATATTTAACTTTCTTTTCTCAAGATGATTGAGACTGTTGTGCTACATTATTACATCATTTAGCTGTGTGTGTGTGTGTGTGTGTGTGTGTGTGTGTGTGTGTGTGTGTGTGTGTGTGTGTGTGTGTGTGTGTGTGTGTGTGTGTGTGTGTGTGTGTGTGATCATGTGACCTAGTCGCTCCTTTTGGGCTTGTTTACATAGACCTGGCTGCTTGTTTCTGTCACACAATCTGGCAACACCAAACTGAACAGTGTCAGAAGTAGGAAGTAAACACAGTCCTCCATCAGTTCATATAGGGTGAGAGATTTATGTTCTACAAGTTAATGTAATGTGTTTTATAACTTATTCTATGTTGTTAAAGTTCATGTTGTTTAAGTGTGTTATAACTTATACCAGAAACCTTCAGTGTTGTTTACAAAGTTTGCCTGCCTAACAGCACAGAGTACAGTCAAACACTTTGTCTAAAAGGATAACACCAAAAAAGTCCTTGCGGTCTTGTTTCCATTGGGGTCCTAGGTATTCAATTCATCAACATATAAAATAGCACCAAACATTCAATATCATCACAAATATAAAACACTATATGTACAGAGTAGAACATCTTTAAAATGTTGTTTGATTGTATTTGTCACTATTTATATGTTTACACAACAATTACTACTACTACTATTATTACCAGTAGTGGAAGAAGTACTCATATTTTTTTGTTTAACTAAAGTAGCAATACCACAAGTATTTATTCAAAATGCTGCTTGAGTAGAAGTACAAAAGTATAAAAAGTAAGAAAAAAATATATATATATAGTAAGAGTACAATTGAAACTGCCTGCCTGCCTGCCTGCCTGCCTGCCTGCCTGCCTGACTGACTGACTCACTCTCTCTCTGTAGCCTATATCTCGCTCTGTCTCCCTCCTCACTGTGTGTGTGTGTGGCAACACTTATAGAAGTCAGATCAGGACATTAAACCATTATAATTACAACTAGTTTGTAGCTTGTGTTGCAGATTAAAATTCTTCATAGCTTTCATAGTTTCATAGACTTGTTGACAGAACTATCATTACTGTTGTGTCAATTAATGTTTTTTGTTTGTTTTTTACACATTATCTTTTCTATTAACATGTTGGATTCATGTTCATGTGTTTTTATAGACATTTAACATGACCTTTTATTTGGCTCTGTACTTGGTATGCCCCCCCCCCCTGTAATGGGCATGATGCCACTCATAGATTCAGCATAACCCTTATTTCTGTTTTCTGATGTATTTCATTGACTGTAACGTTGACAGGTTTAATAAAGACCTAAAGATGAGTCAGCGTTTGGAGAGAGAGGAGGAGGGATCTGACAGACGAGAGTCTCCAACATCCAGCCGTGTGTCTATGAAGAGTGACCGGTCTAAAGGAAAACCTCCTGACTTCACTAAACCTGGACCTTCACACACAAAGTATGTGAAAACTCCACAATATACACACTATACACTATACAATATACACACTATAAAACTATACAACACACTATACAATGTACACAACACTATAACATGACAATATCATCTCATCAGTGCAAATTATTCAAATTAAAACATTCTTTAGCTATTGAGAAGTTATCATGAATGCAGGATGTGAATGAATTAACACAGATTTAATACACAACTAACTTGACTCTTGTTGTGTTTGTTTGTCAGAATGAAAAGACCAGCAAAACCAATCACTGATGATGAAGACTGGAAATGTACACGCTGTTACTCCAGGAACACTGCTGAGGATTTAAGATGCAGAAACTGCACTCTGACGAAGAATTTATCCACAAGGTAACGTTGGCTCTCTGTCTGTTTTCTTTCTTTCTTTCTTTCTTTCTTTCTTTCTTTCTTTCTTTCTTTCTTTCTTTCTTTCTTTCTTTCTTTCTTGGTGAACATTTCTTTGATTATCCAGCTGCATGTCTATGAACAGTGACAGTTCAAAGGATTGACCTTTGAACTTCAGTTGTGAACCTGGACCTGAAAACAAAAAGTATCTGATCTGTGTGAACCTCAACTGATAGACACAATGAATGAATTCACATTTTAATTATTTATGATGATGATGATGGTTTTATGTCTTTATAAAATATGTTTAAAGGTGATCAGGGATATGTACACCAAACCTTTTGATTGATTGATTGAATATTTTATTAAACATAAATGTAAAAACAGCACAGAGTACAGTCAAACACTTTGTCTAAAAGGATAACACCAAAAAAGTCCTTGCGGTCTTGTTTCCATTGGGGTCCTAGGTATTCAATTCATCAACATATAAAATAGCACCAAACATTCAATATCATCACAAATATAAAACACTATATGTACAGAGTAGAACATCTTTAAAATGTTGTTTGATTGTATTTGTCACTATTTATATGTTTACACAACAATTACTACTACTACTATTATTACCAGTAGTGGAAGAAGTACTCATATTTTTTTGTTTAACTAAAGTAGCAATACCACAAGTATTTATTCAAAATGCTACTTGAGTAGAAGTACAAAAGTATAAAAAGTAAGAAAAAAAAAAATATATATAGTAAGAGTACAATTGAAACTAATTATTTGTTGTAGATCTGCCATTTTTTGCAAACGTTTTCCCCGAATACGGATACATTACAAATTTAAGTTGACGATTAATTGTCACTCAAATAATTGTGACTAACGATTTAATTGTGTGTTTGAACATTGGAACATTATGAATCCTTTTAGGCTTCATAATCAAAAATAGCACAGAGCAGATACAGTATGACAAATAACTGTGGTTAATATGTGTGTGTGTGTGTGTGTGTGTGTGTGTGTGTGTGTGTGTGTGTGTGTGTGTGTGTGTGTGTGTGTGTGTGTGTGTGTGTGTGTGTGTGTGTGTGTGTGTGTGTGTGTGTGTGTGTATTATTATTATTCTTTCTTAAATCATAATTGTCTGTGGGAGGAGGGAATGGGGGGGGGGGTCTGGAAGGGCTCCCGCATAAAATAAATCTGTCATGTTTTCACCTGTACGGTTGCAGATATATCATAGAATATTATGTCATACTGTCATAATAATATGTGTTCCTCATTGTTTCTCGCTCCTCTTTCTATGTGTCTTTGATCTTTCTATCATTGTCTTTCTCTCAGCTGGGAATCCATCAGAGCCCTCCCTCTCTCTGCAGCAGACATGAGGAAGTCGTGGCATAAAGACATCACACAGTACAGCCGTGACCTCCATGTCCGCATGCTGTGAGTGTTCATCACACAGAAAGCAGAACCAATACAATGTGTTTTCACCATCTTCTAGACCCCAGACCAGCTGAACTATTATCACTTATTTAATGATGAGTTGAATCTGATGTCTGACTTTGTCTCTTTCATTCTCTGTGTGTTGGTGAGCAGTGTAGAGGACATGTCAACAGGAGACCCAGCTGAGGACATAAAAGACCTGGTGACTGATGCTCAGAACATAGAGAGGAACATATATGAGTCAGCTAACAGCGAGGTAAGAACCTAATATTCTCTCCATGACATTTATGTACATGTTCTAATGAATACATGAACTACAATGTAGCGGTTCCAAATACATGTCTAACATTTAACTGTTCCTCATTCAGTGACATAAAAAAAATAATAATATAATAAATGTTTTAAAATGTGTCTAAAATAGGGATGCCAGGTAACCACATGAACCCTAGCGTCCTTATTCTGAGGTGAACATTCGACGAAAATAGCCGATCTACAAGCTTACAATGCATCACAATGCAACCCGCTGAGAGCTTTTAGATCGGCTATTTTAGGCAAACAGATTTGGTGTTGAGAGAATAAAGCATCAGACCTAGTTCAGAGCCCTGGGGGAACCGGTTCAACTATGTATAAAGGGTTAATGTGGTTATCGTTGTTGTCGGGCAGAAACCTTTTATCCACGTTTCAATTCCCCCCCCATTTCACCATACAATCGTCACTCAAAAGTAGTGAAAATAGCAGATCTACAAGCTCACAGTGCGACACTGTTATGCCCCAGTCTAGGGGTACCTGTGACACAACATGAATATGTTCCCGCCTTCCCCAACTCCCAAGTAGCCACACAGACAAAGGGTTTAATGTGCAAAAAGTAGTAATAACAAAGTGGTTAACATAAGTTAGGGTCATACATAAGGGTTTAGGAATAACAAAAACAAAAAAAAAAGGTCAAAATAACTAATTGGAAATGAATATCTCTGACCTACGAAAAGAACCAAGAATACAATATCTTACCTTCCTAACATAAACAATAAGCAAAAGGATCAACCAGCTACAAATCAACCTATACCAACTATAACTATAGTTAAACACAAACTATATCAAAACAAAGAACTCATAAGCAACTGAACAAACAGAAGTTATGGTGGCCAGTTGGAAGAGGAGGAAGACGGGCTCTGAGGTCTGCGTTCCTCTTATATAGGGAACCTCCATCCTATTAGCCACTCGGAAGGCAGAACTCCTGGAAGCTCCCCACCAATCGCTGGCCGGCCTGGAAGTGTTCCCCACCAATCGCCTTTCGGGCTTGGCACACCTGAATTTGCATACATTCACCCACACAGTCTCACCTCTACCTGGCACACACACACCATTCCACACTAGAACCAAATCATAACTAAATATAACCACACATACGACCACAGTCGCAGCAGACATGTTGTGAACTTGTAGTTTAGCTTTATTAACCCTTTAAGACCTGGGACGCATCTGTGTCACTTTTAGATTTGAGCTAAAAAGCATTATTTTACGAGTGCCGCTCTACGAGCTTGTAGATCTGCTATTTTTGAAAAATCGAGAAACTAATTAATATATTTATATTCTTTTAAATCGAACAAATACATATCATTTTGGGGGTCCTTGACATGAAAAAGTTTGATGTAGAAACATATGTTTTTCAGAAAACGGTTAGGATTTAGAAGACAGTAGGAAGATTCGGCCTCAGGTCTTAATGGGTTAACAATATAAACCCTGTATACTTAAATTGAACAGGGTTCCTCAGGGGTCTATTCTTGGCCCTCTACAGATCTACACACTATTGTTAGCTTGTAGATCTGCTATTTCCACGGAATGTTTTCCCCAGAATAGGGAAGCTAGGGTTCAGGAGGTTAACAGTGTTCTACTTACATGGGGTTAAAGGTATCAATACTGCAATATAGAAATACTCTGTTACAAGTAGAAGTCTGGAATTCAAAATGTACTTGAGTAAAAGTATAAACGTATTGGCGTCAACATGTACCAAAAGTACTCATTATACAGAATGTCCCATTTCAAGTTTTCATATGTGTGAGATGGTGACTCTCACTCTCCTATTGGTCAGATGGTGCACCTTGACTGATGCGTACACCATATGTTTCCTATTCAATATTCACATTGATTTCCATAAAAGTCTGATAGCTATAAAGTCAAGACAGACTGCACAAATGATTCTGAATTGTCAAATCCCTTTAATCACTCACCTCAGCAATAGAACTCTCTCTCTATCTCTCTCTCTCTCACGCGTCACATTTTTTGCTTGAAGATCTGTTCTTTTTGCACACGCATGCATCCAAAGGTCCCTCCCCCTTTTAACTGCCTGCTCTTGGCAGCGCAGCATGACACACAGAGGAGTTCTAAATAATTAGACATCTGTGAAATATTAATAAAAACTAACGTTATAAACTTGACCGGACAGAGAAAATTGCAGGGTACACCCGGCAGCTAACATTTTGGATGTAGTTAATCTTAAGATCTATGTTGTTGATCCTCCTGTCGGCGACATCTGGAAATATCACTGTAATGTTCCATGGAATGCCACAAGTGTAAATGTGTGCAGCGTCCTTCATACAAGAGACGCACACACACACCTAACATTTCTGCTTTTCCCTACAGTTAACGGGTGGGGCTACTTCAGATACAATAATTTATTTCACTTTATCGCCCAAATACCAGCAGAAGTGGATGTCTCAGTGGTGCATGAGTTAACACAGTTTTACACTTGGGGGGATTTGACAGCGTGAGAAATATGATGTGTGGCGTGAGTGCATGTGAAGAGGGTCATTTACGTGTGTCTCACGCTCATTGTGTGAGAGTTGTCAGCTCTGGTTAAGGAACAGTGTGTTAACACTTGATGTAGCTTCACTCTGTCATTGTCTGTTGATGTGTGAAATACAGGAGGAATACTGGAAACTGATGGGAGAGAAGATGTCTGAGCTGAGGAAGAAGAAGAGTCAGATGAAGATGGGTAAGGTTCTAGACACACACACACTCACCCACTCACCCACGCACACACGCACGTACGTACACACGCTCTCTCTCTCTCTCTCTCTCTCTCTCTCTCTCTCTCTCTCTCTCTCTCTCTCTCTCTCTCTCTCTCTCTCTCTCTCTCTCTCTCTCTCTCTCTCTCTCTCTCTCTCTCTCTCTCTCTACCACTTAAACCCTATATACTTCATTGACCGGGGTCCCCCAGCGGTCTGTACTTGGTCCACTCCTTTTTCCCTTCTACACCAACTCTCTTTGTCAAAAATAGCAGATCTACAAGCTGACAACGCAACGCGTTGTCAGCTTGTAGATCGGCTAATTGTGTCAGTTGTTCGTACATTTTCACAGAATGTTCATCTATTATGAGCTGTCCAGAATAGTGAGTCTATGGTTGATGTGGTTAAACTAACATGTTCACACTGTGTCCATTTAACTCTTACTTCATACTGGAGGGGGAGGGGCCACCTCCAAGTATTATGTAAGAACAAAATGGCCGCTATGTGAATGTGGTTCATTGAGTTTACAGTGATATTATATACAGTCATAAAACAATGTATCAGACCTCATGTCTTCTATGCTCATCATGTGTAATGAATGTTTGTTTGTTGTTCTTCTGTAGAGAAGAAGATGAAGTCCATGGATCAGACATCAACACCTCCCCTTTCTCCTGATGACAAGGTTATTTTTGCTATTGTTTTGACATACTAGTTTATTTTATTTCTTATGTTATTATATTTTGTGTTTTTAGTGTTTAAAAAAAAAAATATATATATATAACTATATAATAAACTTGGTGCTCCAAAGAACGAGGTTAGTTGTACTACAATTAGAAATTTAAGGTATATGTATGGTGTATTAAAAGTTTTTATGAAAAGAATATAATGACTGTTCATAAAACATTTATGCATTCAAATGCCATAGATATATAGATATGTTGGGTATGTCATAACAGTAGACGTGAACCCATGCGTTGAGGGTTATCAGTTGGAATAAAATTCACCTTTAAAACGTATTATTACACGGCTTGGTTGAATGCTTGATTTTGATTGGCCAATCACTGAATTCAGTGCTCTGTTATTTTTGAATAATGACCGTTGTACTCAATAACAGACCGCTGTCTAATCAAAGGCTCAGAGCACCTTCTCAATTCAATCTACGTTGCTTGATTTTTGCCGTATCCAACATGGCAGCAATGTAAACACAATGTCATTTACAGCTAAACAGTACACTCGAGAATGTTTCTGAAAACATTTGAAGGAAGAAATAGACAATGTAGTAACAGAATATTGATTTTATTTGATCAACACGTGTTCAATCCGTTGTTTTCTGAGCCGACCGCGTTGCACTGGACGCTGACACGAAGCAGATCCAGCAATTTATAACCACGAACAGATGTTTTCACTTATTTTAATATCATGCCAGATGTTCAGCTTCTATATGATCTAGGAGTCATTCAAGGCCTACTTAAACTTCTTGTTCTCTCTAGCTTCATCAAGCATCCGCATCTACAAGAAAACCTCCTGACTTCGCTAATGAACCTGGACCTTCAAACACAAAGTATGTGAATCCTTCTAAACAATATAAACACTATACAATATACACAACACTATAAAACTATACAATATAAACACTATAACACTATACAATATACATAACACTATGTCACAACCATTTGATCTCATGCTGAGTTAAATGCGCACAAAAAGCACAGAGGTACAGTTTTATACAAGGGCTGCTACATTACATTACATTACAGTCATTTAGCAGACGCTTTTATCCAAAGCGACTTACAATAAGTGCATTCAACATAGGTAGGGAACGAAACTACTAATCACCAGAAGTCTTAAGTGCATTTCCTGCAAAAACAAGCAACCAAGAGTATACCTAGCGCTAAGGTAAAAGTGCGATATATCAGCTACCTACTTTCTTAAACAGATGAGACAAAATAGCAAAATCAAATGAGCACGAGCTAATACAAAAAGTGTATCGACTAAACAAGATCCAATAAAACAGTACAACAATAAAACAAGAGTTCGTACAACTAGTTAACAACAAGTAAGCCAGGCAAAGAGGAAGGGTAGTGTTTCCTTAAGAGGTGGGTTTTCAGCCTGTTGCGAAAGATGGTTAGTGACTCTGCTGTCCTGACATCAGTGGGAAGTTCATTCCACCACTGTGGGGCCAGAACAAAAAAAAAGTTGTGGCCGTGTCGATCGACCAGAAGGACCCTTGAGTGACGAGGCAATCAGTCGCCCCGAGGTGGACGTCATCATGCGGCGACAACGAGGTGCGACGGTAGCAGCAGCGTCTGTGCTGCGCTCCTCACAACAACAGGGAAATACTATTATACTGTTAATAATGGTATCCATATTTATAGTCGCGTATCAGGGCTCACGCGACTCATCCCTCAAAGTCAAGTCAACAGTGAGTGAACCGAAGCTAAAGTTGAACCTGCCGAACTTCTATATTCCTGACGAGGACATAACGACAGCCAAACACCCTGGCTTTGGATATGCAGCGACGTACGATAAACTGCTACGGCGTGCATGGCGACCCCTCATTGTGAAGGGAAGCGGAGACCGCAGAATCTTCATCTCAATATGCCTGCTGCTGTCAGGGGACATCCACCCATGTCCCGGTCCAAATCCGGTTCTAGGAGACTCGACAGAACTCAATGGAGCTAATGCTACGGGGGCTAACAACAACAACAACAGCTGGCTACAAACGCTAGCTTGGCTCGCACAGCCCCTGCAGCCACACCAAGCTGCCAACGAGTTGCTCGCATGGCTTCACCTACCCCCCCCGGTTTTCAGGAGGCTACTTGGGATCGACCCAGCAAGACCTATGCCGCCCCGTGAGTACAGAACCACCACCATGTCTGGAAGTACGGGGCGGGACAACAACGAGTCCACCACCACCACCATATCTGGAAGTCTCTGGGTCGGAGCCAGACCACTGGTTCTGGTCAACCATCCACCGCTGCCCCGTGAGTACGGAACCACCACCATATCCGGAAGTACGGGGCAGGACAGCGGGACCACCATCGAGCCCAGAAGTCTCTGCTGCGGAGCTGGGCCACTGGACAACCATCCACCACTGCCCCGTGAGTACGGAACCACCACCATATCCGGAAGTACGGGGCAGGACAGCGGGACCACCATCGAACCCAAAAGTCTCTGCTGCGGAGCTGGGCCACTGGACACCGGGCCTACATCACCCCGAGACGGCCTACACTGCCCCGGAGTGGAGATATCTACCAGCGGCCACACTGCACTACCAGGGACTGGGACCATCGAGCCCAGAAGTCTCTGCTGCGGAGCTGGGCTGCTGGACACCGGGCCTACATCACCCCCATCCCCCCAGGATCAAGGCATAACACCTCCTCAAGCCCCAACCCCCCCTCCCCCCACGTCGAAACCTCCCACCAAGGTAAAACACAGGAACCCGGTATTCAAAAAGCACAGATCCACCAATATTTTTCAGACACTAAATCAAGCTAAAACTGTGTGGGACCCCTGGTGCAAACGGAAAGGGCTGTTTTGCGGCCACTTAAACATTCGGAGTATGAAGAACAAAAAAAGTGAAATTGAAAACCTGCTTGTAAATTCAAACATTGACTGTTTGGGACTGACGGAAACTTGGTTGAACCAATCATCCCCAGATGCTCTAGTAAGCATGCCCGGGTACAATGTCTTCCGACGGGACAGAGGTACAACAGGGAAGGGTGGGGGGGCCCTGCTTTATGTAAAAAGCAGCTTGGAGTGTAGACAGATTACATGGCCAAATGAGATCAAGGCAGAGTGTGTCGGTGTGGAAATCACACTCTCAGCTGAAATGTCTTTTACATTAATCTGTTTATACCGCCAACCATCAGCCAAGGTTGAAGTCTATGAGCAACTAAAATCTATTCTGACAGCCTGTGACTTTAACAAAGAGGTAATATTAATCAGTGACATAAATGTAAATTGGGATGACAAGAAGATTAGGAAAAATCTCAAACAAATAACAGATTACTACAATCTCACTCAAATGATAGAGCAGCCTACGAGAATCACTAGCCACTCAGCAACTAGAATTGATCTACTGTTTTCCAACAAAGTGGAAAGAATCACCAAAACATATAATTTCCTAACAGGTCTGTCAGACCATAATATAATATTTTTTGCCAGAAAACTTTCAAAACAACGGTTCAATAAAACCCAGCCCCAACCAATGGTCAGCACCATCCCAAAGAATCTACAACACAGCTTTGAGGTTGCCCTAAAAAGGGTTGAGTGGGATGACATCTACACATGTGGTGATGATATTGAAATGGGATGCAGTATTGTATTGTCCAAAATACAAAGTGTAATGGAATCTTTCACCAGGAGGAGGAGACAAAGGAAAGGGCAAAAAATTACCCTACCCTGGGTTGATGAAAATTGTAGAGATCTTATGAAAAAAATAGATATACTACTTAAACAGTCATTAAAATCTGGTTTAACAACTGACAGACAGAAATTTGCCCATGTACGAAACCAAGTCACCCAATTCCTAAGGAAGGCAAAAGCAAAATTTTACACCTATATCATAGAGAGTGCAAAAGGAAATGGTAAGAAAGTCTGGGAGTGCATAAACAAACTGACAGGGAAATACTACAAACAGAACAATAATAGCTTAGAACTAAAAATAGACAACACCCTGGTGAAAGATCCCCAAACCCTTGCTAGTACCCTAATTATGTTTTTTCTAAACTCTGTCAAAGAAATAACACAAATGTTTAATCCATCAAAGTTTGTACCCCGCCCTGTCCAAAAAGACCTCCCCATCTTCAATCTGGAGGAAATTACGGAAACCGAGGTGGCAAACATCATCAAATCACTAAAAGCATCAAAAGCTAAGGATGCCTATGGGCTCGATACAAACTTTTTAAAAACAAATGCAGATGCTCTGGTGGCACCAATCACACATCTGGTAAATCTGTCCATCAGACAACGCACTGTTCCTCCTCAATGGAAAGTTGCGGTAATAACACCAATCTACAAATCTGGCGCTAAAACTGAAATATCAAATTATAGACCCATAAGCATCCTACCAGTTATTTCAAAGGTGGCTGAAAAGTGGATTGTCAAATCTATCATCAAACATCTAGACAAAGGCCACACCCCACTGCATCCCATGCAGTTTGGGTTTCGGGCCTTTCACTCCACTGAATCAGCAAACTGCCTATTCATAGAAAAATTGAAATGTGATTTGAACAGAGCTCCCTGTGCAATGGCGGTGTTCCTGGACTTCAAGAAGGCGTTTGACACCGTCTGTCACCAGGTCCTCCTGTCCAAATTAACACATTTTAATTTTTCCCCAGAAGCTATACAATGGTTTAGTTCCTATCTATCCACCAGAAAACAGTGTGTAAGTGTAAACAGTGTTAAATCCCCCTACCACACCTGTTCGGTCGGTGTCCCCCAGGGCTCAATACTAGGTCCAATTCTGTTCTCACTGTACATAAATGACCTACCTGAAGTATGTAATAATCTACATGTCCAGATGTATGCAGATGATGCCGTTGTACTTGCCCATGGTAAAAGCTATGCAGAGGTGTCAATAATCTTAACCTCAGCTCTGACAAGCATTCAGGACTGGCTTATAGATTCATGTCTGCTCCTGAATGCCAAAAAGACAGTCTGCATGGCCTTCTCCAAAAGACCAGTCCTCAAATGTGTTTCTGGGTGGGGAGGAAGTTGTCCCAGAGTTCAAGTACCTCGGAGTCATACTAGACTCAACCCTAACTTTTAAAAAACATGTGAAGAAAGTCAAATACGATTAAATTCAACCTTCAAAATTTTAAGTCAAATACGATTAAATTCAACCTTCAAAATTTTAAACAAATTAGACCCTTCCTGACAGTTGGAGCTGCCAGATCGTATCTTCACTGTATGATCCTATCACACATTGAGTACTGTTTTACAAACTGGTCTTGCACAGGCGTGACGATCCTAAAACCCATCGAACAGCTCTACAAAAGTGCGCTCAAGGTGTTTGACAGGAAGCCTCACTCTTATCATCATTGTAACATACTCAGGAGGCTCAATTGTTTTAGCTTCGACAATTTCAAAAAGTTCAAACAGGTTGGGGTCATATACAAGACCTTACATGGTCTGTGCCCGCCCCCCCTAAGGGAATTCATTAAAAGGAAGCCTGAAAGAGGAATCAGTACCAGAGCAACCACTCGAGGAGATTGTGAAGTGCCGCACCGGCAAACAACCTTCGGTCAAAATGTCCTCTCAGTACAGGGTTGTGTAGCATGGAATGGCCTTCCTCTACATATAAGGGATTGTGCTACATTTCCATCTTTTAAATTCAATGTGAAAAGATGGTTGCTTGAAAACCAAAGCTGCAACCATTTGTGATCATATTTTAGTTTTTTTTTAGGCTATGTGATGTAATGTAATTGTATTTCACCGTTTGTCTGTTTTCTGATGTTATTGTTTTTCTGTTTTTCTGTTTTGTGTGAGGACTGCGGATGAAAATTAGCATCTTTGCTAAATCCGGTGTATTTACGTTCATGTGACGTTCATTAATATGCTCTGTCCTGTCTAAATAAACAAATAAAGTAAAAGTAAAGGCAGACCGAAGTGGTCGGGCAGGGGTGTAAGCATCGACCATAGCCCGGAGGTAAGAAGGAGCTGTTCCTTTCACTGCCCTATAGGCTAGCACCAGGGTTTTAAACTGAATGCGAGCCGCAACGGGGAGCCAGTGCAGAGAACGGAGAAGGATAGTTGTGTGGGAGAACTTGGGGCGGTTGAACACCAGACGAGCCGCAGCTTTCTGAACAAGCTCCAGAGGTCTGATGGCAGATGCCGGTGCACCAGCAAGGAGGGAGGCTGCTAAAAAGGATAAACCCAAGAAAGCACTCTGACTTGTTTCCATTGGGGTCATGTGTATTCAATTCATCAATACATTTAAAGACAAACAATAATATACAAAATATGCAAAAACATAATACAAACGAGTAGTAAAAAAAGAGACATATGTACAGTAAACAGTCTGGGGTGGGTCTCTGGTAAACACTGTTAAAGATTTTATAGAGCTTTGCAATGACATCACCCCCAGCATGTGTTTTGGATCACACTGAAAGAGCTTGTAGATTACATGTCGGTTTCCACGTGTCATCATAATTGACGTGCGCACGTGCGTGCGTGTGTGAACTTCTATGCTCATCCAGCTGCATGTCTATGAACAGTAACAGTTCAAATGATTTACCTTTGAACTTCAGTAAGCCTGGACGTGAAAACACAAAGTATCACTGATCTGTGTGAGCCTCAACTGATAGACACAATTGATTAATAGATGTCAAAATTATTTATAATATAAAACTGTTCTCTTGATGTGTACTCTTTGTTTTTACTAATACACAGAAAGATTACTTTAGTATTAAAATAATGGACATGAAACAGTCAGTTATGTGATAGATGATGATGATGATGACGGTTTCATGTCTTAACAAAAGATGTTTAAAGCTGAACTGGGATCAATACACCAAACACTCTGTCACCTTTGATCTTTAAAATGTTGATTTTATTTGTCAATATTTATAATTGCATGTCATCTTGTTGAGGAGCAACATTTACTTATAGTACTACCAGTGATGGACAAAGTATTCAGATTTTCTGTTACTCCAGTAACAGTATCAATACCACAATATAAAATACTCTGTATTCAAAAGTACAAAGGTTTTGACATCAACATATATTTCTATGGAAATAACAAAACAATAGAACAAGTTCACCCACTTTTTTTACTTCTGTAAATCTTTGATGTGACAATAAAGCTAACTCTGAAAATATACTTAAATACTAAATAAAAAGGACTTATTTTTTATAGCAGATATACAAGCACCCAACACATCACAATGTGACAGGCAAGCTTGTAGATCTGCTATTTACCATAGAAGGTTTCTACTTTGTTAGACATCCTTTAGGAGGATTTCATTTAATTAGTATTATTGTTTTATTATTATGATTATTGTTATTGTTAATATCATTATTTTTTACCACTGCGTGGGTGGTGGGGGTCTAGTTTACACTACAAAGGGCTACCACACCTACGCACGCACGCGCGCGCGCGCGCACACACACACACACACACACACACACACACACACACACACACACACACACACACACACACACACACACACACACACACACACACACACACACACACACACACACACACACACACACACACACACACTCTCTCTCTCTCTCTCTCTCTCTCTCTCTCTCTCTCTCTCTCTCTCTCTCTCTCTCTCTCTCTCTCTCTCTCTCTCTCTCTCTCTCTCTCTCTCTCTCTCTCTCTCTCTCTCTCTCTCCTCTCTCTCTCTCTCTCTCTCTCTCTCTCTTCGGTCATGTTTCCACCCGTACAGATACATTATAGAATATTATGACATAATAACATGTGTTCCTCATTGTTTCTCCCTCCTCTTTCTATGTATCTTTGTCTTTTCTATCATTGTCTTTCTCTCAGCTGGGACTCCATCACAGCCCTCCCTCTCTCTGCAGCAGACATGATGAAGTCTTGGCATAAAGACTTCCCACAGAGCTACCGTGACTTCAATGTCCGCAGGCTGTGAGTGTTCATCTCACAGAAAGCATAACCAATACAATGTGTTCTCACCATCTTCTAGACCCCAGACCAGTTGAACAATTATCACTGATTGAATGTTGAGTTGAATCTGATGTCTGACTTTGTCTCTCTCATTCTCTGTGTGTTGGAGAGCAGTGCAGAGGACATGTCAACATTAGACCCAGCTCAGGACATTAAGGACCTGGTGACTGATGCTCAGACATTAGAGTGGAACATGTGTGAGTCAGCTAACAGTGAGGTAAGAACGTAATATTCTCTCCATGACATTTACATTTACATATTCTAATGAATACCTGAGCTACAATGTAGCGTGTGTGATTTAATTGTTCATCATTCAGTGACATAAAATCACACCCAGTGTGAAGTGAGTGGTGCCTTTGATGAGTTAATTTCATTAAGCTATATGAACTAGAGGAACAATGTTAAATCCCCTGTCCATTAATTTCAAGGCTGCTCAACAGGAACACAGAGGGGGTGTGGCTTAAGCAATTACAGCCTGTCCCTATTGGCAGTCTAAGAGCACCTACCAAGTTTTGGAAATGTGGCATGCTGGGAACTGGAGTTATGGCTGTTTAAAGCCCAGCCAATAGGAACCCAGAGGGGGCGGGGCTTAATCAATTACAGCCTGTCCCTATTGGCCGTCTAAGAGCACCTCGCAAGTTTGGGAAGTTTAGCATGCTGAGTCAACCCCCAGAAACATATTAACAGAGTAGATATAATGTCCTGTATTCTGGTGCATTTAAACAGGGAGTTGGATACTTTAACAGGCTTAACTAACATGGGAACATTATGGGTAAATGTTTTAATTTCATCCATCAACAAGCTAAACAGAGATATTGATTTGATGACTGAAGGAATTAAATAGCCATCTTTAATAATAATCACTCATTAATATATATTTATGATTGCATGCAATGAACTAGAATGTATCACTTAGGTTGTAACACTCAGCCTTTTGCTCTGAAAGGTTAACTATTAACTAAAAAGGAAGACAACGGGATCGGCAGGATTTTAGCTTAAGTGAATTTATTCAAGCCACAAAAATAATAATCAACCTCACAAAATGGTAATTAAATAATACCCTTTGGGCTTTTAAATTCACTTCTCTCCCTACCTCTGTCCCTAATACACACAATAAATAAACAAACCAACAATCAATACTTATTTCTCAAGCCCCTCCCAACCCAAACAATTCCCAAATCCTTTGATCCCTTAAATCACAGATTCAACGCAAACAATAAACAGAATCACAACAAAGTAGACACGCTACTGCAGTCAGACATTACTTGTTTTACACAACAATAACAAACAGTCTCACGTTACGGGCCGAACGGTTTCTTCACACCGTGGTCCAGAGAAAGTCTATTATGTCTTTGATCCAAAACGAAACGCAACGTCTCCTCCGCACGAAGCGGCCAAAATAATATAGAAGGTTCGGGTTACCCCTGTTATTTGTAATCCCGTCTCCAAACACCGACCGGCGTCTCATTCATAAAACCACAGCGCTCGATGACCCACGTACGGCAGCAACGGTAGGTTCCTTCCTCCGCTGGGCTCGAAAGTTTTTTTATCTTGGCTGCAGCTTACTGTCACGTTTAATTTTGTTTCAAAACGGTATAAACTGGTGCCTCGGGAGACCTCTTCTCTCTTCCTCCTGTTGATACTAGTACACAGGTTGTTTGTTTGATCTCCCCCCGTGGCACACCCTCTAATTGTAAAGTCGGGTGGCAGCAATCTTCCAATCACCCACAGCACTCAGACCCATTACCCTCACGTGAATAGAAATATCCACATATCTCACAGTGTCCAACATGTCACATATCAAGCAGATACACTAACATGCATAAGTACATCAGATGTTACATATCAAACAGAATAACACCCATAGATCAAGCAGATAAATATAATAAATACAATGTGCATTTGTCACAAGGTATCAAATGGAGTATAATATTTATACTGTATGTGGGAATGACTGGAGTGTATTCAAAGTCATAATAAGGGAATAGTGACAGTAGGAGTCAGTGTAACAGCCTGTGTAGAGATGGTGACTCTTACTCTCCTATTGGTCATATGGTGCATCTTGACTGATGTTTGCACCATATGATTCCTATTCAATATTCACATTGATTTCCATAAAGGTCTGATAGCTATAAAGTCAAGACAGACTGCACAAATGATTCTATATAGTCAAATCCCTTTAATCACTCACCTCAGCAATATAACTCTCACTCTCTCTCTCTTGTTAGCTTGTAGAACAGATCTACAAGCTAAGAACATGTCAAGACATTTTTCTTTTTGCATCCTTTTTCCAAAGGATGCATGTGTACTGCCTTAACTGACTGCTCTTGACACACAGAGGAGTTCTAAATAATTAGACGTCTGTTAAATTCAGTTAATAAAAACTAACGTTATGAACTTGACTGGACAGAGCAAATTCCATGGTACACCCGGCAGCTAAGATTGTGGATGTGTAGAGCAGTGTTTCTTCATCTTTTTTGGCTTGGCTTTTGGCTTCAATCACAGCTTACAGTGGCAATAATGTTACAAAGGAAAATCACATTAAAGTCAAGTGCAAAGTTAAGTTAAGTCCACAAATAGCAGCATAACAACAAACAATATTGTTTTCAATTCAACAGTAATACAACTATTTACAGTTCAGTATGCAGTTCCATGCACATGGTTTGTGGACAGTTTGTTTTGAAAACTATTAACTGTCCAGTATGCAGCTTTATGAGTTGTTCAAATAGCTACTATAACAATCAAGTTCAGTGTGAGACATGACCTTGTGCCTCCTGCATGAGCTTTTGGAATCTTGGTGGTAGGGAAGCTACAACTGTTATGAGGCTATTTTCAAGGCCCTGGCAGAGTCTGTTTCTTTGCTTTGTTTATATCAGAGTCATTGCTGAGAATGTACTTTCACACAAGTATGTGGATCCAAATTGTAACAAATGACCAAGAGCTTGTTTCCCTAGCTCTGGATGCTCCCTGCTCACAATCACCCAAAACTCAGTCAGTGTATTGGTCTCAAATGTATTCTGGAGCCCTCGGTCTGAGGTCACGTCCACTAACTCCTCCCTGAGGTGAACAGGTAACGAATCACAGTTGGTTTCTGACACTGTAAATGGGTTTCTGACCCAGTCGAGCTGCTCTGACTTCTCTTTTAAATCGGGAAAGTATGTTTTGAAATTGACAATAAGGTTAACCAAGTGACCAACCACAATGGGTTTGTTTGTGGTGATCTGTGTCTGCTCACTGGACATGAATGACTCTGTCAATACAGTTGACATTGAACTGTCATACAGTTTCAAAATTGTACAGTCCCTGCCTTGCAGGCTGGTATTCAGTTCATTCAATTTCGCGAAGATGTCCGCCAAGTATGCTAATTTGGCAAGCCAGTCATTGTCCAAAAACAGGGGGGCAAGAGGAGATGCATTCTCTTTCTCTGACAAAAAGCAACATACCTCATTCCGCAGTTCGAACAGCCTGTTAAGCACTTTCCTGCGGGACAGCCACCGCACTTCTGTGTGTAGTTATTTGTGTTCTGCTCCCATGTTATCAAACAATCTCTTGAACAGACGTGCATTTAGCGGTCTGGATTTGATAAAGTTGATCACTTTAACGGCATCGTTCAAAACGGAATGAAGCTCGGGGCTCATCTTGTACCAGCGTGTGTACAGACGGAGCAGCAGCGATGACTGGCCGTTTCAAAGGACTCATCGCGTTCACAAAGAAAGAGAACCCTGACGTGCTGTGGACTCACTGTGTTATCCACAGGGAAGCCCTCGCTTCTAAGAAGATGAGCCCCGAGCTTCATTCTGTTTTGAACGATGATGTTAAAGTGTCAAATACGCTCAAATACCGGCAGAAGTGGATGTCTCAGTGGTGCATGAGTTAACGCAGTTTTCCACTTGGGGTGATGTGTGGCGTGATTGTGTGTGTGTGAAGAGGGCCTTTTGTGTGTGTCTCACGCTCTTTTCGTGAGAGTTGGCAGCTCTGGTTAAGGAACAGTCTGTTAACAGCCTGATGTAGCTTCACTCTCTCATTATCTGTTGATGTGAGAAATATAGGAGGAATACGGGAAACTGATGGATGAGAAGAGGTCTGAGCTGGAGAAGAGTCAGATGAAGATGGGTAAGGTTCTAGTCACACACACACACACACACACACACACACACACACACACACACACACACACACACACACACACACACACACACACACACACACACACACACACACACACACACACACACACTTATTAAGTGGTTATACTGTGTTGACCAGGGTCCCCCAGGGGTCCACTCCTTTTTCCCTTCTACACCAAATACCTTTGTCAAACCTTTGTTTGTTTGTTGTTCTTCTGTAGAGAAGAAGATGAGTCACAGATCAACACCTCCTCTTACTCTTGGTGACCAGGTAATCATAGTTTGGCATTTAGCATCTGATTTTATTTGGTTTTTACTTTTCTTTTTCTCTTATTTTGTTCTTTTAGCAGGCAAGCGGGCGGGTGGGCGGGCGGGCGTGCAGGCAGACAGACAGACAGACAGACAGACAGACAGACAGACAGACAGACAACGTACACAGAGGTTCACACTATTTCCTCCAGCTCCCCTCTGAACACTCTGACTAACCAGTAGGACCACAGTACATGGAGATTACAGGTAGGGTAAGTGATTTTTTTGGGGTTAAAATAAGTGTTAAATAGCTCTATATTGTGATAGTACTCATTGCTATAGAGTGTTTGTTCAGTAAAAGGAGTCTCCATGTCTCTCCATCTCTTTATTAAACAGAAAATGCATTTTCAGTGATCTCTCCTGATGGGCTTAAATGTTGTCACCTACCTGAAAATGCACTATTGTGTTTACTAAAGAGCTGGAGAGACCCCTGTGATCGAACACACGCTCTGTAGCAATGATTACTATCAGAATATAGTACTTTAACCTTTTTAACAAAAACTAATGTTTTACCAAAAAATATCACTTGCCCTACCTGTAAAGAACATTCAGGGTATACTTTCCAGCATTAGCCATAGATGGATAACACCTTAAGGTGGACCATGGCAGGATGCCCAGAAACCTATATAAGGGGATGAATAAACTATTCAGTCCCGACCTTTTCGATCCCAACCTTCTCATATATGGAGATCCCCATAGAATATATGGGGATCTCCATATATGGGAAGGTTGGGATCGAATCTATGGCATAGATGGAGACAATCAACCTCCCCAAGTCTGACATCATAGAATCTCTCTATACATGGAGATACCTAACATACCTAGCTCTGACATCAGAGAACCCCTCCTGGAACTCCATATATGGAGATCACCAAAACATCCAGGACTGACATCATAGTGTCAGATCTGGGCATAACTGACATAGCCCACTCCATATATGGATATGCCTGACACCACCTGATATCACCATAGTGACATCAGCCAACAGTATAAAAGGCCTCGTAAGGCCTTGGTTAATTGAGTTCCAACAGCGACCCCGAGCGACATTAACTCCTTCCAGAGAGATAAGCATCAATACAACTCATCAATAGTTGGTTTCCACAGGCTAAAGCATTACATATCGGTTTCACCTACTTCTTGGATAATCTCATAGTGGCTTTGGATCTGGTCAAACAACCAGCCGATTATCAGTTTAATATACCTTTAACTATGAATGACTATAATATAGTCATTGTTAATCTCCATAAAGACTACAGTATATGTGGAGAAAATGAAAACTGCAAATTGTTTTAAAAAAAATGCATTTACTCAAATTGAACAGGGTCACTCAGGGGTCTATTCTTGGTCCCTTTGCCTACCTTTTCCCCTCAGCACCAAATCTCTTCACCAGAAATAGCAGATCTACAAGCTCAAAATGTGAAAATAGTAGATCTACAAGCTCAAAATGTGAAAATAGCAGATACAAGCTCACAATGCGTCACTATGCAACACGTTGTGATGCTTTGTAAGGTATTTCTGTAGAATGTTTGCCCCAGAATAGGGAAGCAAGGAAGCTAGGAAGCTCTTGAGGTTAACAGTGTTCTACTTCTATTAAACTGTTCTCTTATACCTAGTGAGCTGATCTGTTCAGTCTTATATTTTGAAATACAGGAAGTAAAAGTGAATTCCAACCAATCTGTTAACATCTTCATGTAGTTTGACTCTCAATGTCAGTTGATGTGTGAAATACAGGATGAATATGAACACCAATGGCCATCGAGGCGGCTGAGTACGAGTTTTGGGTATGGAATTGTAATACTTCTACTCCAGTACAGTTTGATTATTTGACAGCTTTAGTTACTAGTTACTTTGCAGACTTACATGATTTTTTTGTTTACCATTAAAAAAACTGCATTAACCCTAATTACTTCGGGTTATGGTTACATAATGGTAATCTCTAGGTAGAGGAAGTAGAGATTGTTAATAAATCACTGGTGGCTTTGTTTTCTCAGACTGATAAAAGGAAAATGATCGAATAATTAAAATGTGTTTCCAAGTGTACTTGAATGGTTGTTAATGTAATTTGTCCATAGTGTGTGGTAAACACGTCATTACAGTGATGAGTAGACTGGACAACTCCCATAACGGAATAGAACTCAATGCCCCTCCCCCCTCCCCCCCACACACACACACACACACACACACACACACACACACACACACAAACATACATATACTGTACATAAGTACGCACTGTATGTATGTACTTATATATTCAGAATCATTGAAGAAACTTTTTTTGATTTCAGAGACAGTGACACAGACTCTAGCTATGGATCTATGTTAAGCAGCGGATCATCAAACTCCATCACATTCCTCTATCTCGCTGCAGCAGACATGAGGAAGTCTTGGCATAAAGACATCACACAGGACATCCGTGACCTCTATGTCCGCAGGCTGTGAGTGTTCATCACACAGAAAGCAGAACCAATACAATGTGTTCTCACCATCTTCTAGACCCCAGACCAGCTGAACAATTATCACTTATTTAGTGATGAGTTTAATCTGATGTCTGACTTTGTCTCTTTCATTCTCTGTGTGTTGGTGAGCAGTGTAGAAGACATGTCAACAGGAGACCCAGCTGAGGACAGTGACCTGCTGACTGATGCTCAGAACATAGAGAGGAACATATATGAGTCAGCTAACAGCGAGGTAAGAACCTAATATTCTCTCCATGACATTTATTTACATGTTCTAATGAATACATGAACTACATGTAGCGGTTCCAAATACTCTAACATTTAACTGTTCCTCATTCATTGACATAAAAATATACATATATATCATAAATGTTTTAAAATGTGTCTAAAATAGGGATGCCAGGTAACCACATCAACCCTAGCGTCCTTATTCTGAGGTGAACATTCGACGAAAATAGCCGAACTACAAGCTTACAATGCATCACAATGCAACCCGCTGTGAGCTTTTAGATCGGCTATTTTAGGCAAACAGATTTGGTGTTGAGAGAATAAAGCATCAGACCTAGTTCAGAGCCCTGGGGGACCCCGTTCAACTATATATAAAGGGTTAATGTGGTTATCGTTGTTGTCGGACAGAAACCTTGTATCTCCACGTTTTAATTTCCCCCCCCATAACTTAATGCCCCATTTCATCATGCAAGAGTGTCACTCAAAAGTAGTGAAAATAGCAGATCTACAAGCTCACAATGTGACACTGTTATGCCCCAGTCTAGGGGTACCTGAGACACAACATGAATATGTTCCCGCCTTCCCCAACTCCCAAGTAGCCACACAAACAAAAGGGTTTACGTGTAAAAAGTAGTAATAACAAAGTGGTTAACATAAGTTTGGGTCATACATAGGGGTTTAGGAATAACAAAAAAATAACAAATTGTAAATTAATATCTCTGACCTACCAAAATAACCAAGAATACAATATCTTACCTTCCAAACATAAACAATAAGCAAAAGGATCAACCAGCTAAAAAGCAACCTATACCAACTCAAAGTAACTATATCAAAGCAAAGAACTCATAAGTAACTGAACAAACAGAAGTTATGGTGGCCAGTTGGAAGAGGAGGAAGACGGGCTTGGAGGTCTGCGTTTCTGTCATATGGGGAACGTCAATCCTATTAGCCACTCGGAGGGCAGAACTCCTGGAAGCTCCCCACCAATCACTGGCCGGCCTGGAAGTGTTCCCCACCAATCGCCTTCCGGGCTTGGCACACCTGAATTTGCATACATTCACCCACACAGTCCCACCTCTACCAACTTGCACTAATCTTTTTTTATTAGTGCAAGTATTGCACTTTCCCCATTTTAAATTGTTTTTAAATAATAATAATAAAAAAGGAACAGTTTTTCTACTGCGACAATACAGTATATTGCCTATATGGTTCTGTATCAGTATATGAGTCAGTTTTTATCATATTTAATTCTAATTGGCTACTATGACTGCCTATGAATTTCATAGGCCTAGGGTAGGTCAACCTGTCCTGGCGAAGATATGCCCTGGTGCGCACACATTAGCACAACAGGTGAAGGCAATTAACTTCAGAAATGGGCTCAAACAATGTCAAACTGTCACTTTTTAGCTGCTGAAATAAACTTCCCATTTGGATCATTGACAAACGAACAGAACATTGTTTTCGAAAGGATTATTTATTTATTGTCCATCAGAGCTGTGAGGTGAGGTCACAGCTTCTCTCTACTTTGGTATGATACACTGATGTAGAAACATAAGTTTTTCATAAAACTGTTAGGATTTAGAAGACAGTAGGAAGATTCGGCCTCAGGTCTTAATGGGTTAACAATATAAATCCTGTATACTTATACCCCTAGTTAACAGTGTTCTACTTACATGGGGTTAAACGTATCAATACTGCAATATAGAAATACTCTGTTACAAGTAAAAGACCGGAATTCAAAATGTACTTGAGTAAAAGTATTAACATATTGGCGTCAACATGTACCAAAAGTACTCTTTATACAGAATGTCCCATTTCAAGTTTTCAAATGTGTGAGATGGTGACTCTCACTCTCCTATTGGTCAGAAGGTACACCTTGACTGATGTGTGCACCATATGTTTCCTATTCAATATTCACATTGATTTCCATAAAAGCCTCAGCAATAGAACTCTCTCTCTCTCTCTCTCTCTCTCTCTCTCTCTCTCTCTCTCTCTCTCTCTCTCTCTCTCTCTCTCGCGTCACATTTTTAGCTTGAAGATCTGTTATTTTTTCACACGCGTGCATCCAAAGGTCCCTCCCCCTTTTAACTGCCTGCTCTTGGCAGCGCAGCATGACACACAGAGGAGTTCTAAATAATTAGGCATCTGTGAAATATTAATAAAAACTAACGTTATAAACTTGACCGGACAGAGAAAGTTGCAGGGTACACCTGGCAGCTGACCTTTTGGATGTAGTTAATCTTAAGATCTATGTTGTTGATCCTCCTGTCGGCGACATCTGGGAATATCACTGTAATGTTCCATGGAATGCCATGGAACGTGGTGTAAATGTGTGCAGCGTCCTTCATACAAGAGACGCACACACCTAACATTTCTGCTTTTCACTACAGTTAACGGGTGGGGCTACTTCAGATACAATCATTTATTTCACTTTATCGCCCAAATACCGGCAGAAGTGGATGTCTCAGTGGTGCATGAGTAAACGCAGTTTTCCACTTGGGGTGATTTGACAGCGTGAGAAATATGATGTGTAGTGTGAGTGCATGTGAAGACGGTCATTTACGTGTGTCTCACGCTCATTGTGTGAGAGTTGTCAGCTCTGGTTAAGGAACAGTGTGTTAACACTTGATGTAGCTTCACTCTGTCATTGTCTGTTGATGTGTGAAATACAGGAGGAATACAGGAAACTAATTGATGAGAAGTGGTCTGAGCTGAGGAAGAATAGTCAGAGGAAGATGGGTAAGGTTCTAGCCACACACACACACTCTCTCTCTCTCTCTCTCTCTCTCTCTCTCTCTCTCTCTCTCTCTCTCTCTCTCTCTTTATCTCTCTCTTTCTCTCTCTCTACCACTCTCTACAAGCTCACAACACGACGCGTTGTGAGCTTGTAGATCGGCTAATTGTGTCAGTTGTTCGTACATTTTCACATCTATTATGAGCTGTCCAGAATAGTGAGTCTAGGGTTAAACTAACATGTTCACAATGTGTCCATTTAACTCTTACTTCATACTGGAGGGGGAGGGGCCACCTCCAAGTATGATGTAAGAACAAAATGGCCGCTGTGTGAATATGGTTCATTGAGTTTACAGTGATATTATATACAGTCATAAAACAATGTATCAGACCTCATGTCTTCTATACTCATCATGTGTAATGAATGTTTGTTTGTTGATCTTCTATAGAGAAGAAGATGGAGTCCATGGATCAGACATCAACACCTCCCCTCCCTCCTGAAGACAAGGTTATTTTTGCTATTGTTGTCTCCGCCAGGCCGAAAGGCATGGCGAGAGAGTATGTTTTCGCCCCTGTCTGTCAGTCCGTCCGTCCGTCCGTCCGTCCGTCCGTCCGTCCGTCCGTCCGTCCGTCCTGTCTGTGTGTTAGCAGCTAATCTCTGGCACCGTTGGCCCGGTCGCTCCGAAACTGTGCACACACACTCCCTGGATGCCAATTCAGAACCTCTGCCCCAAATGTTTCACATGGGCCTGTTATAGCGCCACCAGGAGGCCGATTTGTGCAAAACCCTTTTTTTTTACATTACTCCTACAGATTTTATCCAAACGTCATGCAAATCGGTACACAGTATCTCTATAGTCATGTGATCAACACAAATCCGTCCGATTTCCCATATTCCATCCTCATTGCCTATGGTTGGCTTCCAAAGTTTGCAGGATTGGTCCGTTTTGAACAAAAAGCCTCAAACTAAGTATGCACGCAGCTTGCGATTTCCGTGAATTTTCACACGCACATTCCCACTAGGCCGAGGAAGAAATGCCACCCTTTTCACATTGGCCTGTTATAGCGCCACCAGTAGGTCTAATTTAGCAAAACACATTTTTGGAACAAAATGCCTCAAATCATGAATGCAGTGTCTGATTGCCGTGAAAGACCTAAGAATAAATTCACATTGGCCTATTATAGCGCCACCAGGAGGCCACAATAACGTACCTGACCTGGCGGAGACCTGTGCTCCGAGGAGCACTTTTTCTAGTTTTGACTTTCTTTTTTCTTTTTTAATTAATTTTAAAACAGACTTACGAGTTAATTTTATTTATTTTGTTATTATGTTTTGTGTTGTATTGTTTTTTGTATTATAACTATATAATAAACTTGGTGCTCCAAAGAACCAGGTTAGTTTTACTACAAGATATATGTATGGTGTATTAAAAGTTTTTATGAAAGAATGTAATGGCTATGTTCATAAAACATTTATGTATTCAAATGCCATAGATATGTTTGGTATGTCATAACAGTAGACGTGCACCCACATAACATTCACCTTTAAAACGTATTATTACACGGCTTGGTTGAATGCTTGATTCTGATTGGCCAATCACTGAATTCAGCACTCTGTTATTTTTTAATTATGACCGCTGAAGTCAATTACAGACCGTCTAATCAAAGGCTCAGAGCACCTGCTCAATTCAATCTACATTGCTTGATTTTTGCGGTATCCTATCCAGATTTCAAATATAAAGTGCTTATCTCACGGCCACGGGTGTTATAATTATGTACGGGCCCTCATAAGTACCCGTATCTTCCGTATTGTTCAATAAAAAGCATTTTGATCCGATTGGTGGCCATTGTCTCCGTTTTTTTCAACTACGCGGCCGTAGCGGTTGGGGGGTGTATTACACGCTGATACATTATAACTCTATGAGAAAATGGTCGCCGATCGGATTAAAATGCTTTTTATTGAACATTACGGAAGATACGGTTACTTAGACCCACCCGAAGTGAATTGTAACATCCGTGGCCATGAGGTAAGCACTTATTTGAGCACTTATTTGAGCACTTATATTTGAAATCTGAACGTTTATTTAGATGTACGGGTTGTAAATGGAGAGTGCAAACACCAGGTTGGAGTTAAGCCAGGACGCCCGTGACGACGAGCTAACAATGCTAAGCTACTAGCCTCGCTACCTTTGTGTATATCCGTTGTCACGGCAACCTAGCTGGTGCGTGTCTTTATTATTAATAGGTAAACCTCAACTATAGTACCAGTAGGTCAAATTTAGTGGTGGAAGAAGCACTCGGTGGTAGCAATACCACACTATAAAAATACTCTGTTACAAGTAAAAGGCCTGTGCTTAAAATGTTACTTGAGTTCAATCAAAGTAAAAGTACAAAAGTATTGGCATCAAAATATGCTTAAAGTACCTAAAGTAAAAGTACTAAAATGTTTGAAAATAGCTTATCTACAAGCTCACAGCGCGTCGCAATGCACATTGTGAGCTTGTAGATCAGCTATTTTCAAATAGCCTATGTATAAAATACAAAAAAAATAATAACTAGTTAAATTCTCCTCTCTTTTTTATTCTTATGATTTTTTTTCTCCAGATGATCTACTGGCTTAAAAATGTCAGAGTTGTAGGTTACTTTATTCTTCCCTTTGGGAATTTTGTCTTGGTTTATGTCCAGCTGCCACATAAAGATACATACAATTGTACTGTTTCATTGTATATTTAGAAATGTAAAAGCAGGTCTGTCTTGTCAAGTGTGTTTCTAGTGTTGACAGCTAACCTAGTGTTAGCTGTCACCTCTGTAGGGGAGTGGTTAGGGGTGGAGTTGAGTACCTATTGTCCCTCCCATTGTCACACCCATTTCTGGGCCACTGAGGTGTTGAAAACTCTGGGATCTTTGCAAGGCAATTTCTCTGCTTTGGGGTTTAAGGTTCCAATTTCAATGAATGGTACATCATATGAAAGCTTATATTCTGTACTTTAATAATCCGTAAAAAAAAAAAGAAAAATGCACCCTTGCTGCCTAAAGCATTGTACCCGCTCACATATGGCCTGATCTTATGAATGAGAAATTATTGTCAATACCAACACCAATGTTGCCAGATTGTATTAGAGAAACAAGCCAAAAAGAAGCAAATAGGCCGCATGATCACACTCAGGGGGTCCCCAGCCAAATGACTTAATATACCATCAATCAATAATTACAATAATAATAACAAACAACAACAACAACAACAACAACACAATTCCAGGCCTGTCCTGTGGAGAAAATTATTATTTCATATTATTACTATTTATTTAATGATAGAAAAATAGATTCTTTAACAAAAAAGCTTCAACGTATTACTTTGAAAATAACAATGTGTAGAGATAAGGAATAACAAACAGTGGTGGAAGAAACAAGTAACCCTAGCATCCCTATTCTGGCCATGACATGATAGGTGAACATTATAGCAAATTTATTTTTAAAATGCCAAAGATAGGTAAATGTTTGCATGAAGCAATGGTACCTCTCATCATGACTGGTGGGAGGAGACTGAAAACACCTGCTGTCTCGTCATGGACCACTTCATATCGTAGATGGACATGAACACTTTTCCCCCAGCTAACAACCATATGGGTTCGACCCATTCTGCTTGTAGAGCATTGTTGAGTGTCTGTGGGCCGGACAGACAAACGTGCTAGCTAAGCTAATTAATTTTGAGGTTAGGGTCTGTACATAAAGGCTTAGATGTTGGGGTTAAAGTGTGGGGTTTACTGTCTCAACAGACCCCACATGTTGGGGTTAGGGTCTTTGCATTAAAGGCTTGCAGGGCCAACTCCTACTGTCAGCAGCATGAATTCCTAAGGTATTAAAATAATAAATGAAATAATATATAAATAATACATTCCTTTTTATCTTCTCACCCTGGCAGACAGCTGCTTTTTGTTTTCACCCTGAAATATTGGCTTAAAGGGATATTTCACTTTCAAAAAAACTTTGGGTCGTTTTATTGACTACTCAGGCTTTTGTGAGCCCCCTAAGTTGCTTGATTCAGTATTTAGATATTTGATATTCATTTAGTCAGACACGCCCCCTTCCTATACAAACCCATTATAACTTCAAACACCCGTCCTTGGTTCTGGTGACTCACCCTGCCCTCCTAATACGCGAGGGGGCTGTGTTTTTTCGATTACTTTTTTCATTTATTTTTAATATTCTTTTTGGAAAATGAAAAAAAATCAATACAATAAAAAAATAAAATAAATGAAAAAAGTAATAAAAAAAACACGCCCCCCTCGCGTATTGGGAGGGCAGGGTGAGTCACCAGAAGCAAGGACGGGTGTTTTTGATGAATCTAAAAATGGAGTTTGAAGTTATAATGGGTTTGTATAGGAAGGGGGCGTGTCTGACAAAATGAATATCAAATATCTAAATACTGAATCAAGCAACTTAAAAACGGTCTGGGGGGCTCTCAAAAGCCTGAGTAGACAATAAAATGACCCAAAGTTTTTTTGAAAGTGAAATATACCTTTAATACTGAGTTATTGTCCTCTGATTTGAGGAGTATGTATTGTTAGGGGTATTATTAGGGGTTAGTGCTTTTCTGTGTGGTGTCTTTAGGCTGAGTGCCATTTACTAGTGTGTCAATGCGGTTAATAAGTTAAATGTCAATAATTTAATTTCCTTTTCTCTTTTTTAGGGAACTACTCATTCCCATGTTGTCTCTGGGACTAAATTAAAAGAAGAGAAGATGAGCACTGTAAAGCAAAAAGGACGTCTCACAGCCTCCTCCTCCTCCACAGCTGAAGAAGTGAAGCATAGTGAGATGGTAGACACTTTAGATCAGAAGAAAAAAAAAAGCAGAGTAAGGGTGTTCTTTGGAAGAATGTGGAAGCGTATGAGAGGAGTGAAGCATAGTGAGATGGAAGACACTCCAGAGAAGACAAAAGAGTTGGATGAAGAAAAAGACAGAAGAAGAGTGAAGCATGCTACAGAGATGCTTGAGGAGATAATATCTGAGGAGACTCTGTTTGACCCTCCCTCCACACCTGGTGATAACCCTCCCATTCAGTCGCAGTCTCAACCCCAAATCTACCCACTGGAACCTGGCAAGCATCACTCAAGCACTGAAACTACTTCTCCATCTCCTAGCACATCCTCTGACTCCACTCTCAACAGACCCCACATGGTTTCTTCACAGAGAACACAAGACAGAAAGAGAAGAAAAGAAGAGTTGAAGGACACTGATCTTCCCTCATCAAACCTCCCTCTGCTTCCCTCTTCAACTTTAGATGAGTTAGATGAGTCTGATATTCCCTCTTCCCAAGATGCTTCACAGGAAGTAATTACATCCAACATGTATCCCTCTGTTGTTATAGTCTCCTCCATGTTGTCTTCCTCATCCACATCACAACAGTCCTCCCATGATTCCCCAGATGAAATGATGTCATGTGACACAGCCTGTGATTTGTCAACCACAGACCAGCCTGTTACAGAGTCATTGTCCTCTCTACATCCCTCTCTGGAGCTCCAAGATGAAACTGATCCAAGTTCATGCTTCAGTGGTTTGAGGATAGAAGAATCCATCTCTCTGCCTCGTTCTCACAGCTTACCCTCACTGAGCCAAATTCCATGTTTAGAGAACAAGACAAGTTTTAGAGCAAAGCGGTCCCACAGCGTAAATGATGTTACACTAGTGGACAAAACACAGAAAATTACACCTGATATCATTGTTGTGGAAAACAAGGAAAGCTATAGCTTCCACTGCACCCAAGCAGGACTATTCCAATGCAGCGTGACCGACCTGGTGTTTAAGATGAAGACGGAGGGAGATGTGACTTACAGGACAGTCCACTGGGACAGAGGGCTTCTATCCCAGCTTGGCATGAAGAGGCCTGCAGGACCACTGTTTGACATCAAAGGTTCTCAGGGGTCTGTGTGTCAGTTACAATTTCCACATTGTGAGATCCTCTCCATAGGTGGAGGCAAATCCTTGTCTGTTCTCCATGTGATGGATGATGATGGCTTTGAGCTGATCAAACCCCATGTGATCACAGAAACTCATGTTATCATAAATGTAACTGGGTTTTCTTTATTTGGTATCATCAAAGAGATCAAAGCGATGTTCTTCGGGCCCAATTCAATCCAGGCATTGGTATTACCGTTTTATACACCACCGGCTGATGATCATCCCAGATCAACCCTGAAAGTATTACTGCTACCTAAGAATGTTGTGCTGAGGGAAGTGTTGAATGAAAGGAGGAGCAGACATAGAGAGGAGATTTTCATTGAAATCCCTCCCTGTGAACTAATCGCAGAGCAACAATACACCCTCTCCACTTCCCCTCAAGATGATTCCATCACAATTCAACCAAGTAGGGCAAGATTTGTAGAGTCATCCGATCACAACTACTTGCCGACATTTGAAATGATTTTAAAGGGAAGGTTTACAGATGTGAAGCTGCTTCTAAAAGACAGTAGCACCTCCGACTGTGCATGGGAGCACTGTTTAGACCTTTCAGCTTCGGGTCTAAAACAACAGCAAGTTCAGCACACACTGAGTCGTCCAGCAGAAGACAGACTGTTTGATGTGCGGAGCAGCTTCATCGACAGCGTTTCAGATCCTGTTCTCAACGGTGTCCTGGACAAACTTTACCAGATGGGAGTGATAATCAGAGAAGAATATGATAACGCCAATGTCAAGCAAGTGACACAGGACAAGGCACGTTTTGTCATCGATGCAGTGAGGAGCAAAGGAACTGCTGCAAGTTCAAGCATGATATTGTTTCTCTGTGAAACTGACCGATTCCTCTCAAAACATCTTGGGTTGATGTAAAACTGTCCAATGTACTTGAGTTGGACACACTGAAGTTGGATCATTATATTTAACTGTTATCTTCTTCATGACATGATCGTCCAGAGCAACTTCAAAGTGCAATGCCTTGCTCAAGGACACTTCAACAGGGTGCATGGCTACGGCATGGACACACATTGACTATTTCAGAGATTAAACACAGGATGTTTCTACCATGACCTCAGGACACAAATATTTGACAAATGCCTTTAAAATGTTTTAACTCATGAAGTGAAATCATGTGTCTGACTTATGTTTATTCAGACACCTGATGAAGGTCATGGACAATGTTAAGTCTAGTGTGAACACACACTAATCACCAGCAGTATGTTTATAGGTAGGGAGCCCCATGTCAAGGGGTTTTCTGCATTACCTGCTGTTGAAATAACTACAGCAAAATGTAAATACATGAGTCTATGGGCCTTAACAAGAGATAAGACCCACAAACAATGGGGTTTTGGGCGTTGTATGTTTGGGCAACGCATGCAGATGTTTTCTCATGAGAAGCAAGAGGATGCCTGCAAAAAGCCATTCCTGCTCCCCCTGACACAGGGAGGTTCACAGAACCACTATTGTTTAGACCTGGTCTCTTCACTCCGGTTTGCACTAAACCCAGACCATATCTTCAACACAGTCTACTGGAAAAGAGGAGTTATGGTACAAATACCATGAGCTGTTCTGAGAGAGGTTCATGTCCCTCTGGCTTCCTCACCACTAGCATATATATCATGATAAGAAGACGTCTGTACCACCTACTCCCTGTTACATCCTGACAGGACGTCTGGAGATACATACAATGTACAATAATAGACCTTTTGAGTATGCACAGTGGACACATCCTTTTTAAACGCCTGTAGAATATACAATCATATTAAACTGTTCAAATCAAATGTCCTTTCCTATTCATTGGCTATCTCGTCCTCTTTGCCTGGGCACTAAAACAATCAAAAGTGGAAAGAACATTTTGGATTCTGTACTGGAATATGCCTTTTTGGACATTCTACAAGGCGCTTTTAAAAACAAATTTAAAAAACTGACATTTCATGGGGAGTTTATTAACAGAGAACTTTTCTTACCAAAGTCTCCACAGGACCTTCATGGACTCTAGATTATTCTGGAAACTTGGACTTTGCAGAGATGAGCAGCTTTTTGATGCTCAAGGAATACAGACTGTTGGATTTCTATTACTATAACTATTGTCAACCAGAATTCTAAGACAATAGTTTCTCCTGGGTGCAATATATTTCATCCTGGACCCCTGGAATTCTCTATATAGATTATTATAGTATACTACAAAATATTTTAGAATTTAGGAATTAAATTGTTGCTGATATTTCAAAAGTTCCTGTAATCAATTATTCTGTATTTTTAAGTAAAACCTATATTTGTTCTTTATCAAGACTCTTTGCCTTCTTTTCTATTCAGCCCTTGATGTTTGTACATGTGAACGGTGGTGAGTAAATCAATTTACTCAATTTACAGCTAAGTTGTAAATTTAACTTAAATTGTTATTCTTCATTATTATTATTTTCGTATTATGATTATTTGTTAACTTTGTGATAAAGAGCCATTATAGACATTACATTACATTACAGTCATTTAGCAGACGCTTTTATCCAAAGCGACTTACAATAAGTGCATTCAACATAGGTAGGGAACGAAAACTACTAATCATCAGAAGTCTTAAGTGCATTTTCTGCAAAAACAAGCAACCAAGAGTATACCTAGCGCTAAGGTAAAAGTGCAATATATCAGCTACCTATTTCCTTAAACAGATGAGACAAAATAGCTTGGCATGGCTTGACATGCTTTGGAATTTGATCTTCTCCACAGTGAGTAACTAATTTAAAGGTGCATAATAGTTGATCATATCCTGGGTGATTCATGTGACAACTTTAAGCTCTGTGGACATTTATCAGAGCACGGAAGATGAGAGGGTTGTGGTCAGTTGTGGTATATATTCTAAACAAACAATACCTCTCTATTAAAAAAAATAGACTAGAAGACTATAGACTATAGACTGGAAATGTATTGGACCCAGAAATGTTGTTTTCTATTTACTTTTATTATTGAAATATAATCTATGGTCTTATAGTGTATGATATTCAACTTTGTTAAGAGTTAAGTGTTGAGTAATTAGCGTTATTAGCGTTATAAACCATTTATTGGCCAATAAAAGTCCAACAGGACCGTGTGGGGTATATACTTTGGGTATGACATTTTTTTCTAAAGGTGGTTTTAGGTCATTCAATGCCTTAATAACACATTTCCAACTGCTGACCACCTTTGCTGACCTTTGAGCATTTTTCAGAATCAGGTAACTTTATTAGAATACTGTACATGGACTTTTGGAGGTACAAACACAGCTATCATTCCTATGGCCATCTTGCTGATATTTTAATACATAGAATAGTGTTATAATGAGGCTTGCAAAAGTACATGTTCTGATATGTACTCAAGTAGAGTGAGGTACTCTCAAGACTATCATCTATCAGGAGGTAGAAGTGATAAATAAATGAGCTCCCAGCTCAGGAACTGGTGCTGTAGGTTTCTAATCATGGCCATTGATCACACAGATTGTCCCACAGACAGACAGTAGTATACTGACACTTAACATTAAGATTTAATTTCTCTACCAATGACTCATTGTCATCCAGTGGTGGAAATTAATCTAGTACATGTACTATGTACTTTTACTTTACTGGAGTATTTCCGATTTTCAATTTTTCTTTTACTTCTACTCCACTACATCTCAGAGGCAAATATTGTACTTTTACTCAACTACAATTATTGAAAACTTGAGTTACTTTGTAGATTTTGATTATTAAAACATACATTACCCACTTCAGCCCTATACACATTTCGGTCAATTGAAAAAAGCCGATCCGCAAGCTCACAATGTGTCACGATGCACACGTGTCACAATCTACAAGCTATGAGCTTGTAGATTGTATGACATGTATAACAGAAGTGTTAAAAAAAAAGGATTTAGACGACATTTTGTAGAATCCCCCAGAAGCAAAGGTTTGAGTTACAAATGTTTGCTTTAAAAAAAATGTATATATTCAAATATTTTCACGATTTTTCAAAAATAGCAGATCTACAAGCTCGTAGCGCGGCACTCGGTTTATTTCACTATTTTTGAATAGCCAAAGAAATCTAAAAATGTCACCTCCTGTATTCCACCATGAAGCTGATCTGGACTCTGTATCGTATGATCACACAGGTTGTCCCACATCAACATAATGTGGACGTTCTGATGAAGGATGCATGAGCAGAAAGTAGTGGTGAGATAGACATGATGCATGGAGAACCAAGCAGTGGTGGAACAAATACTCAAATGTTTTAAAGACGGGGTGCTGTGATTTTCAGTGATCCCCCCCCCCCCCCCCAAAACATAATCATCAGGTATTATGGTTATACTAGGAGGAAGATTTTTTTCAAAAAAGTGTACAGATATTGTTATGATTATGTTTTTATGCGGACACGCCTCCAGTTCATTAAGTATACCTGGTTCTCACTTTAGCACCTCCTCCACCACCTTAGCACCACCCACCTGTCTTAGTCCCTCCTCATGCCCACACCTGTTGTGTTATGATAATGAGGGGGAGGGTACAATAGCGCAATATAAAAATACTGTTACAAGTAAAAGGCCTGTGTTCAAAATGTTACTTGGGTAAAAGTACAAAAGTATTGGCATCAAAATATACTTAAAGTAAAAGTTTACCAAAAGTAAAAGTACTAAAATGTTTGAAAATAGCAGATCTACAAGCTCACAATGCGTTGTGATGCGACGCATTGATTGACAAGCTACACAACCAATAGCATTCATTCCCCGCCCCCGCTCCTGATTGACAAGCTACCCAACCAATAGTGGTCTGGTCGCATTCTGCAGGATATGACGTGATATGACGAGATATAGAAAGATGGCGGATTTGAAATTCCTGAACAATCGGCTTCATATACGGTCTGTAGGAACCAATGGTGTGGCTTAGTACATTCTTTTCATACAGTCTATGGGCAGAATACATATTAATTTGAGGGTCCTTGAAATGAAAATGTTTGAAAACCACTGTCTTAGCTGATGTGTATTTCTGAAACTGTACGAAATGCAGCACTGTCCCTTTAAGAGAAGTGCATAAAAAGGGTGGCCAGGTTTGCGGCCTTCTGTTTGTCCAGAAGCCTGCATTTGGGTGTTTGGTGAAAGACTTGGAGGAATACTGGGTAAGGAAACTTGTGAAGCAAATGTTATGCTTTTCTAAGTCATTTTGGCAATAATGGTGACATGTTTAATGAGAGGCATTCTATATCCCCTTTATATGATTCAGCAAGTGTGGCATTTTATGAGGGGGGGACGACACTGAAGGAATTAGTAAAAGGTTAGGGGGTGGGTTTATATCAATGTTAGGCCTGCTGTTAGCCTAGTTTATTTTCTGCATTTCCAGAGCCTCCAGGTCCTTTCTATGGTTAACTGTGACTGTGTCTCAGTGAGCTTATATTAAACGTTACCTGAAGCATTATTTGTACTTGAGTGCAGTTTTGAGGACGTTTTACTTTACTGGAGTATTTCCAATTTTCAGTACTTGTACTTTTACTCCACTACATCTCAGAGGCAAATATTGTACTTTTACTCCACTACAATTATTTGAAAACTTTAGTTAGCCTACTAGTTACTTTGTAGATATGGATTATTATTTTGGTACTTTAAGTACATTTTGATACCAATACCTTTGCACTCACGGGAATTTGTAATTCCGACTTTTACTTGTATCAGAGTATTTTTCTACATTGCAGTATGGATACTTTTACTCAAGTAAAACATGTGAGTACTTTTTTCCACCACTGTCTGTCCACTATGCTCACAACCTGTTCTGGATCAGGGGGGGGGGGGGGGGGGGGGGGGGCGCACTTGAAAACGTTGTTTGCGGCCCACCCAGCTGACCACTTAACCGTGGTGGGCCTGGCCGCATGCATTTATTATTGTAATTTTGCAAATATTGTACTTTTACTCCACTACAATTATTTGAAAACTTTAGTTACAAGTTACTTTGCAGATATAAATTATTATATCATAAGACATACATGAACCACTTTAGCCCTATTTTTATACATAGGCTGTTTGAAAATAGCAGATCTACAAGCTCACAACGCGTCAATCTGCTGTTTTTCAAACATTTTAGTACTTTTACTTTTGGTACTTTAAGTACATTTTGATACCAATACTTTTGTACTTTTACTCAGTAACATTTTGAACACAGGCCTTTTACTTGTAACAGAGTATTTTTTATATTGTGGTATTGATACTTATACTTAAGTAAAAACATTTGAGTACTTTTTCCACCACTGCTGGTAAATCCTACTTATCGCTATCATGATGAAAACAAATTTTTCAAGGTTTTAAAGAAAAAAAATACATTTACATTATTATTTATTTTAATATTAATGTTAAAATTATTCTACAGCTCATCATCTTAACTGTTATCAAGTCCACAATGTGAATGCCACATCTTGGAGAGTAGCAAGGAGCTCCATCTAGTGGCTGAAGGTGACCATTACAATTATAATATGAACTGATCTGTTATGCCACTATACTGTACATCTGTGATCTTGTACCTGCAAATAACACCCACTAGATGGCAGTAGTCTCAAACAGGTGATAATGGGCTGTGTGGGGGAAATGAAAGAAACCTCTTCGTGGACCTGTTCTCTAAATATGTTCATATAGGTCAGTGTGTAGGCTACAATTAAATGACTTAGTAATGTATTATATATTAATATAATAATATACAAACTCGTTCTAATATTAAATATAGCTTTATTAAATGGTTCAAGGTTTTTATTGTTACATCATGTGTACAGGTATTTATTTTTGTTTGGCCGTCGCATAACAACACAATAATGATAAAATCATTAAAAGATTTAATGAAAAGAAAGAGTGCAAATAAAGAAAAAGAGAGCATCATCATACATATGCATATAATCTTGGTATAGTGTAATACACCAACAACATTTGTTTTCCCTGTAGCTGCCACTTGACTTGAGTAAACAGCCTCACAGTATATTATATATGCAGCTGATTAGGTAGGTGTAGTTCAAGCATAATTATTAACCTTAAGAAATGCTACAGATATTCATCATCCAACAATACATTTCAATGGAAATAATGTGAGTTTTTTACTGGCATCACTTTTTCTTTTGGTAGCATTTTAGTTTTTGTCTCATTCCTAAGACAATAATTTGATGACCAGTGGACCGGTAGGCAGCGGTTCCGGTAGGAGACACAAGGAGACTCTTTGTGTCTCCTACCGGAACCGCTGCCGGTCATCACATTATTGTCTTAGGAATGAGACATAAAACATGGGGTGACTAATCCATAGAAAAACAAGTCATTTTAGGGGTGAACTATCCCTTTAAAGATCTATAAGGGTCCATTTGGTTACCAACTCCATCATTTAGCTGCATGGGACGACCACCACCTGGGAACCCCCCTCAAGGACCAACCGGTGGTTCCCGGACCACTGGTTGAGAACCACTGAGGTTAATGCAGGAAGCAGTTGGGAGCATTCTTCATAGCAAAGGTCAGGCTGTTAAAGAAGCCACATCAAAGCTCAGGGGAAATGTATCAACTGATGGAAAAGATGGGGAGACTTTTTTTTGCTTTTGCATTGATCTGAACACAGTGGTGGAGAAAGTACTCAAATGTTTTACTTAAGTAAAAGTATCAATACTGCAATGTAGAAGTACTCTGTTACAAGGAAAAGTCCGGAATTAAAAAATGACTTGAGTAAAAGTACAAAAGTATTGGCATCAAAATGTACTTCAAGTGCCAAAAGTAAAAGTACTAATTAAATGTTTGAAAATAGCAGATCTACAAGCTCACAATAGATCAGCTATTCTCAAATAGCCTAGGTATAAAATAGGGCTAAAGTGGTTCATGTATGTTTCATAATATAATCATTTATATCTGCAAAGTAACTAGTAACTAAAGTTTTCAAATAATTGTAGTGGAGTAAAAGTACAGTATTTGCCTCTGAGATGTAGTGGAGTAGAAGTAAAAGTATAGACGATTGGAAATACTCCGGTAAAGTAAAAGTACCTCAAAATTGTACTTAAGTACAGTATTTGAGAACATGTACTTAGTTACTTTACACCACTGTCTGAACTGCTGTGTGCTGCTGTGTGAAACATAATATTCTCATTTGTGATAACATTTGTTGTGCTTTGAGTATATGAAATATTTCCATCATTGACTTTCACATTCCTGTGTGTTTCTGCGGACAAATCAAGTGTGTGCCCGTTGCCATTTTAATGAGGTTTCAGCCCCAACACATGCCGCAAAGAATGTCATTGATTGATGTACTGTAGAGCTGAATGCATCTCTCTCTCTCTCTCTCTCTCTCTCTCTCTCTCTCTCTCTCTCTCTCTCTCTCTCTCTCTCTCTCTCTCTCTCTCTCTCTCTCTCTCTCTCTCTCTCTCTCTCTGACACGCGCACACATATTTGTATTACTATATTTCTGAGGACATCACATTCTAAAGACAGCGATTTCATCGTTTTTAATTGCCTTAATATTTTTTTCGTCATAAGCCGGAAAATAGCAGACCTACGAGCCCACAACGTGTCGCGCTGTGACACGTTGTGGGCTTGTAGATCGGCTATTTTCAGGTGCACGGCACCAGCACAAAACTAAGTATCTTTCTGTCTACAAAATACATAGTTGTTCCGTCCCTAGTAAATTGACTGATGCTCAAAAAAAGGCCCATCCATGGGGTGTATTTTGTTAGGGATCCGCATATAGTGTATGCACTGCTGCAGCGGTGGAAGTAACATTTACTCAAGAACTGTAGTTAAAGGGATACTTCACTTTCACATAAAATAAACATTAAAAGTATATATTAAAAAAAAATTAAAGAAGTTATGGCAAAATAAAGGCCCCCTCACACATTAGTAGGACACTCTAATGCGTGAGGAGGCCATGAATTTTCCATTACTTTTTTCATTTATTTTTAATATATTTTTTAAATGTTTCCCCGTTCCTAAAGTGAAGTATCCCTTTAAGTACAATTTTGAGGTATTTTTTTTTTTACTGGAGTATTTCCAATGTTCTACTCCATTACATCTCAGAGGCAAATATTGTAGTTTTTACTCTTATACAGTTATTTGAAAACTTTAGTAATAGGGAGGGTAATCATTGGCACACTGGAGTTGTTTTGGTTTAAATTAAAATATATATGTTTAAATGTAGTCAATTAAATGAAGTCCCCTCACACCTCGCAAATTACATCCTGCACATAATTCTACATTTAAAAATATTTGTGCCAGGGACACCCCCCTACTAGATTTGTGTTGTTAAAAGAGCTCATGTGGCCTATTATAGTCATTTATTTTGGGCCTCTTGTGTTGTTCATAGACCTGGTTGCTTATTTCTCTCGCGAAAATCTGGCAACGACTGGCTGCATGCCTTGTGAAGGTAGGCTATACATGGTGAGCAAACGCCGCCGTCGCGCCTTGCTAACTCCTCATCCTTCACACCGTGGCAGAAATTACATGATTCAACGGTCCCGTTGGACGAGCTCTGATGGACAACCGCCTCCAAAATGTTAATAAACACGCCGTTTGATATGGCAGCCTTTCATTTTTCAACTGGCAAATGCAGCTTTAACCCTTTCAACCCCGGGAACGCATAGGCTACTGTGTCATTTTAGATTTGAGCTATATAACCATTATTTTTGATACTTTGGGCTGTTCAAAAAAATTGCAGATCTACAAGCTCATAGCGCGGCACTCGGTGCTATTTCTTTGAAAAATCTTTAACATTTGTGAGCGGGTACCATGCTTTAGACAGCAAGGGGGCTTTTTTTTTTTTTTACAGACTATCAAAGTACAGAATATAAGCTTTGTGCTTAAATATTCATTTGTGCAAATCTTTGAATATATACATTTTTGACTCAAATCTGTGCTTCTGGGGGGGGGGGGGGGGGGGCCGGGGGTCCCTGGAACAACATATTTTAATGCGGGTCCTTGACATGAAAAGGTTTGAGCGCCACTGATATAGCAACATGAGGTTTTTCAAAAAAATATTCGGATTTAGAAGAATGTGTTGTTCCAGGGACCATCCCACCCCCATATATCTGCAATTTTTTCAAAAACATTGCAGATTTAGAAGCTCATACCGTGCTATGAGCTTGTAGATCTGAGAGTGGTGCCTTTGCATTAGTGTAACTGGTTGCATCCTTGTGTTGCAATCAGCTGCAGCTGTTGAGGCCGTGCTCAAACGGACGGACCCACACACGCGGTCAAGTGTAGGAGTGGCTGGCACCACTCAAAAATGACACAGATGTGTTCCCGGCCTTAATGGATTAACCTTGTCTGGTGTGTGGTGCGTCCCCCCCTCCTCCAGATGCAGCAGAGGGGTTATGGGGCGATATTGACATTCTGCAATTCAATTTCCCCCCGACTCCCAGTAGAAAAAAATACATGAAGAAATACCCAGTCTAAGAGAAGGGAAGAGAGAATAGTTTCAAAACGAGATTCAAAAACATCTTAACTTCTTGTCCTTGTCACTTGAGATCTCATCGACATTGGGGGGGGGGGAGTGAGAAAGAAAAGGGAGAAAAGGATGGTTAATGATTTTTTTCAGTGGTTGTGTTTAACCTTCCGACTGGAGGGCCTCTGTCCTCAAAGAAAATGTCCCACCAACCACCGCTATAGCCTGAGGCCGTCCGTCTCCTCTCTCTCCACCCAACAGAGCATGTTACTGTATGCGGATCCCATAATAAATACAACCCCATGAGGAGCTTGTTTTGAAAACATACTTGCATGTTTTACTTAAAGGTTTCATGACATTCAGGTTTATGAAACATTAGAAGTCTTTATCATGGTCCTTTAAAAATGTATTAAAAGGTTTTAACTGAAGAATCCACTCCAGTGAGCCATTGCAGGGTTTTTTTTCTCTGTGTTTTGAGGCCTTTTCAGCTGCAATGAAATGAAAACCTATTTGCCTGCGGGTGTCGCTGTTGAGGGATTTTGCCTGTCAATCCTCGCCTCTGCTCCCATTGGGGCTGAAGTGTATGTATGTTTTGTAACAATAATCTAAATCTACAAAGTAATGCTGCCTAGCCCTGTTGTACAGTATAAAAAGCACGATGAAACATATCAAGATTTTCACGACCATAACCAGAGACTTATCAACAGAATGTTGTCCCTTCTGCAAGATAATATCAGTTAAAAAAAAAATGTTATATACTCATTCACTGCCAAGGGTGACTTTTACGACTTTTTGTGTTTTTTGGTGTTTCCACTAGATGGCACTCTTCGCTAACACATGAATTACCATTTCATTCATCCCCAGATGCACACACAACCAGGCGATCACGTGATCCCAAGACGTACTGCTCCATTCACTTCCTGCATGGTTAACGTGTGTGGGAAATCGCCTGCATCTCGCCTCCTGGGTTTTACTATGGATTTTTGACGGGACATGCTGTTTTCAACGGCCTATAACTAGCGAACAGGGAGGTCGCGATGATTTTTTTTTTGAGGAACACAGTGAAACCCTCAGTGATTAGCAGCCATCAGGAGATCGATCATACTGGAGATAAATATTCTGTGACTACATGAAAAGGTAAGTAAATCGCTGGCAGTGGATGATTTGTTCACGCGTTTATTCTGGCAGTGAATGAGTTAAGTCAGGGGTCTTCAACCTTTTCAGGCCAAGGACCCCCTAACTGAGAGAGAGATGAAGCAGGGACCCCCACTGTATATTACATAAAATTGTGTCGCAGATTAAAGCTTTTCATAGATGGTGGATTCACGTTAATGTGTATTTTCAGACATTTAACCACTTAAACCGTAAATACTTAGTAAACTTTCACTCTGTACTTGGTCTGCTCTTTTTTCCACTCTTTGCCGAAAATAGCAGATCTACAAGCTCACAACGCCTCGCGCTGCGAGGCGTTGTGAGCTTGTAGATCGGCTATTTTCGGCTAAAGTTGTCCTTAGAATATGCTAGGGTTCAAGTGGTTAATGTAAAAAAACAATGATCCTGTCACAGAGATTTGGCGGACCCCCTGTAGCAACTCTGAGGACCCCCTAGGGGTCCCGGACCCCCTGTTGAAGACCCCTGGGTTAAGTAATAATGGCTGATACTGTGCCGTGGTAGCAGTTCATACAATCATAACATGATTATCAAAAATGTAATGGGTACTTATATTGACTGATATGAAATGCCAAGGAGACACACACACCATCACATCACATGTATTGTGCTCTTAAGCTGCCAAGCATCCCATTACAATATCACATGAGTCACACAGGGTGAAGGCTGTCAGTGGTGTAAAGTAACTAAGTACATTTACTTAAGTACTGTACTTAAGTACAATTTTGAGGTATTTTTTACTTTACTGGAGTATTTCCAATTGTCAGTACTTTTACTTCTACTCCACTACATCTCGGAGGCAAATATTGTACTTTTACTCCACTACAATTATGTGAAAACTTTAGTTATTTTACAGATATAAATTATTACATTATAACACATGCATTAACCACTTCAGCCCTATTTTATACCTAGGCTATTTGAAAATAGCAGATCTACAAGCTCACAATGCATCACATCTCGACACGTGAGCTTGTAGATCTGCTATTTTCAAACATTTTAGTACTTTTACTTTTGGTACTTTAAGTACATTTTGATACCAATACTTTTGTACTTTTACTTTTTTAAGTACATTTTGAGTTTTGGACTTTTACTCGTAACAGAGTATTTCTACATTGCAGTATTGATACTTTTACTTAAGTAAAACAAAAATGTGAGTACTTTTTCCACCACTGATAATAGCTGCTACAGTGGCGTGCTAGCAATTCAATCATAACACGATTATCGAAAATGTAATGGGTACTTATATTGACTGATATGAAATGGCAAAGGAGACACACACACCATCACATGTATTGTGCCCTTATGCTGCCAAAGCATCTTATTACAATATGACAATATGGGGGATGGGGTGAAGGGTGAAGGCTCTACGTGTGTGTGTGTGTGTGTGTGTGTGTGTGTGTGTGTGTGTGTGTGTGTGTGTGTGTGTGTGTGTGTGTGTGTGTGTGTGTGTGTGTGTGTGTGTGTGTGTGTGTGTGTGTGTGTGTGTGTGTGTGAATCACTTCCGAATGATACGAAAGTGATTTAGATCTATTTACGATCAATACCTGCCCTCCGAGAAGCTCTGTCCCTGATATACACACACACACACAGCATCAGGCAAACAAACTTGATTTGTTCTCAGCACTAACCCAATAAGACCGGGAACGCATCTCTGTGTGTCATTTTAAGATTTATTTTGGGCTATTCAAAAATAGCAGATATACAAGCTCATAGCGCGGCACTCGCTTGTATATCTGCTATTTTTGGGGAAAAATCGTGGGGGTATGAATATATTTTTTAAGCGAACATTTCTAGAAATGTCTTCTAAATCCTAACATTAAAAAAAAAAAAAAACGTATGTTGGTATAACGTATGAGTGGTTCTCAAACCTTTCATGTGAAGGACCCCCATCTCAAAATACGTTGTTCCAGGGACCCCCAGAAGGAATTTGAGTTAAAAATGTTTGCTTAAAAAGAAATATATATATATTCATGGGATTGCACAATTTTTCACGATAAAAAAAAATTGCAGACAGATCTACAAGCATATAGCGTGGACCCACCATCTCAAAATATGTTGTTCCAGGGACCCCCAAAAGTTGAAAATATATTTTCAAAGATTTGCAAAAAAAAATTACGATTTAAAAAAAATAGCAGATCTACAAGCTCATAGCGCGGCACGCGCTATGAGCTTTGTAGATCTGCTATTTTTGAATAGCCCAAAGAAAGAAAAAAAAAATGCCACACAGATGCGTTCCCGGTCTTAATGGGCTAAATAATAATAATAATGATACATAATGCATCAGAGGCGCGTAGCGGGCTGCGGCGGTGCCACATGGTTGATGCCAGGAGTACGTCCCACTTCATTAATTCAGCCGTAATGAGCTTTGTAGCATGTTAGCAGAGAGGCGCTACCTTAGAGAGCCCCCCCCCCCCCCCCCTAAGAGTCGGAGCTAATTAAATCAGAATCTTAAATGCCAATCTACTACACACACACATCTGCCTTTGTTTTGTGTGTGCTATATACAAAAGAAATGCGCGAATGGGCCGTGCTCACACACAACAAACAAGCAACACTCTCTCTCTCTCTCTCTCTCTCTCTCTCTCTCTCTCTATGTGTTTCACACTCAGTGGTGGAAAAAGTACTCAAATTCTCTACTTAAGTAAAAGTACCAATACTGCAATATAAAAATACTTTGTTACAAGTAAAAGTCCAGAATTCAAAATTTACTTGAGTAAAAGTACAAAAGTATGGGCATCAAAATGTACTTAAAGTACCAAAATTAAAGTACTAAATATTTGAAAATAGCAGATCTACAAGCTCACAACTTGTGAGCTTGTAGATCTGCTATTTTCAAATAGCCTATGTATAAAATAGGTTTAAAGTGGTTAATGTATGTTTCATTATATCATAGTTTATATCTGAAAAGTAACTAGTAACTAAAGTTTTCAAATAATTGTAGTGGAGTAAAAGTACAATATTTGCCTCTGAGATGTAGTGGAGTAGAAGTAAAAGTATTGGAAATTAGAAGTACTCAAGTAAAGTACAAATACCTCAAAATTGTACTTAAGTACAGTACTTGAGTAAATGTACTTAGTTACTTTCCACCACTGTTCACACTTAATCCTTTAAAACCGGGAAAGCATCTATGTGTCATCTTAAGATTTGAGCTTTAAAAAAAGCATTATTTTATACATAGGTTTCCGCGCGTCGTCATCACAGAGCAGAATGCGCAATCTGCGCATGCCCGGGGTAGAACGAACCCGGAAGTGCTCTTCACTCTGTTGTTGTGTTCGGGAGTTAGATAGGCATAATGCTGCTATTATAGGCATAATAGGCATAATGCTGCTATTGTATACAAATAAAAGACGAACAGATCCAACTTCCGACAAATCAATTTTATTGAGTTAACAAGATATTACAAACTGCACAATTTAATCTACTTTCATTAAACCCGGTGAAGACCATTTCTTTTATGAATGTAGATTTGACCAGAGCTGCTGCGGCTAATAGCGCCCTCTATGGGCTCCCCCCTCCACTGCGCGCGCATATCCTCTCATGTTTACAAACAGGAAACCCGTCTATACTTTGGCTATTTAAAAATAGCAGATATGCAAGCTGGATAAGATATACAATAATGTATATATAATACATTGAATAGCAGATATACAAGCGGCTTCGTGCCGCGCTATGAGCTTGTAGATCTGCTATTTTTTGAAAAATCGTGAATATGCGCACATCTTTGAATGTATATATTTTATTGTGATTTTTTTTCTTTTTTTTTACGATTGTTTTTTGTATTTTTATGCCTTTATTTGATAGGACAGTAGGCTGACAGGAAATGGGGAGAGAGAATAAGGGTGTCATGCAGCAAAGGCCGTCGGGATCAGGGAGTCGAACTCGCGGCGCGCCGTCAGACTGCACTGAGCCTAGGCGCCTGGACCGCTACGAGAGTAGCCTGCCGCAACCCTCCTGATTTCGTGTATAAAGGGGCGGGTGTATAGAGCCGGAGAGAGACTGCGGCTGATCCCATTGGTTCACCGATCTGTCCGTCAACCCCCGCCCCGTTAACACAACATTACGAGCGACGCCCACTGCACTCTGGTTGGTTGGGAAATGAAACACTTCCTCATACCCAGTACAGGCTATGGTTGGGCCAGGCTTTTATTTTTTAGCAAAACTAAGCAATAAAAGCCTGGAGATCGAGGCTACTACGAGAGCGATCCAGGCCTTAAAGTGGAAGGCCTGGATTACTCAAATCTTTGCTTTCTTTGGAGGGGGGGGGGGGGGGTCCCTGGAACAAATATATTTTGAGCTGGCGGTCCACGGCCAAATACGTATGATTTTAGGGGTCCTTGACATGAAAAAGTTGGCACACCACTGATTATGGCAACATCATTATTTTTCCTGGAAACTGTTAAGGATTTAGAAGACATTAGGGTCTTAATGGGTTAATGGTATAGACTGTCAAAGTACATGATTTAGCACCCTTACAGAATGTAATCTTGCACATCGTGTCTCAGTCTCTCAGACAGTGGCTTCTCTGCTGCCTGGATGCACAAAAAAAGTAATATTAACACCAGTAGGTGTCTCTGTAACACTAAACAAATGTTTCACACTATACTCCCACTTTTCCCTCATAAAAGTTGCACACCCACAAGAAAGAAAAAAGTATTGATTCCAATGTTATGTGCATTATAGACTCGTATATTATATATCCTTAACCCATTTAGACCTGGAACGCAGCTCTGTCATTTTAGATGTCTTTGGCTATTCAAAAAATAGCCGCTCATAACGCGGCACCGAGTTTCGCGCTGTAGATCTGCTATTTTAGAAAAATCTTGAAAGTTCGTGCAAATCTTTGAATATATATATTTATTAGCGAACATTTGTAAAATATTTTATTCCAGGGAGAAGCAAAGATTTGAGTCAAAAAAATTCCCTTTAAAAAAGAAATATATATATATTCATATATTTGCACAAACTTTCAAAATAATAACAGATCTACAAGCACGTAGCGTGGCACTCGGTGCCGCGCTATATGAGCTTGTAGATATAAATCTTAAAATGACACACATGCGTTCCCGGTCTTAATTGGTTAAGGGGTGAGAAACCTGTTTTTAACACTGTCAATTGGTTGTCAGAACTGTGACCAGGCAGTTGCAGGATCTGAAAACTGCTGTGGATCTTCTCATTGCAGGCCTTGTCTAAGAAAAGTCTCTTTTAGCACGCTGGGTTCATCCCCCATGCCCGTGGTTCTCAAACCTTTTCATGTCAAGGACCCCTAAATTGACACTTATTAGCCCCGTGGACCCCCATTTGAAAAGATAAGCCAGGGACCCCCATAAGAGTAGATTTTTTTGGCTCTCTAGCAGTGATTCTCAACCATTTTAATTTCAAGGACCCCCACTTTGACATGCATTAGGCTACGGACCCCCATTGAATGGCATTTCTATCTCTGGGACCCCAATTCATATTGTAAAATCAATGTTAATTTAGAACCAAAATTTGAACCAAAATTAGAACCAAATGGACCCTAATGGGTCCATTTGATTCCATTTGTACACTCTCAGAATTACAGACCCATAAGGGTCCATTTGGTTCCTATTCATCATTTAGCTGGGGACCCCCTGGAACCCCCTCAAGTACCCCTGGGGGTCCCCGGACCCCACTTTGAGAACCAATGCCCCATGCCATCGGTCTATGCAATTTTCTGGGACTTTGTTTCAGACATGTGACGCATACAAACTAAATGACACCATAAGGCATTTAATGTCTACAACGTTCTGTGTTTACCAGTGTATACTTTAGTCTACATTAGTAGGCTACTGGTGGGCAAAGTCAAACGTCCCCCTGTCTTTTTGATTGACTTAATTCATGCAGGGAATAATATGAACACATTGTCTCCATACATGCAGTATGTATGCTAATGTTTATTGAATGAGGGCGCCGTGCGTGTGGAGAAACTCAACAATTGTTTATCGGCCGGCAATAATGTTAGTCGCTGTGTCTGCTTTAATTCATTAAGACCGGGAACGCAGATCTGAACCACTTTAACCATTATCTTATACTTTGGCTATTCAAAAATAGCAGATCTACAAGCTCATAGCGCGGCACCGAGTGCCGCGCTATGAGCTTGTGTATCTGCTATTTTTTAATAATCGTGATTTTTTTTTCTCAAATCTTTGAATATATATCTATCTTTAAAGCGAACATTTTAACTAAAATCTTTGCTTCTGGGGGTCCCTGGAACAACATATTCTGAGATGGGGGTCCGCGGCCAAATACATATAATTTTGGGGGTCCTTGACATGAAAAACGTTTGAGAACCACTGATTGTAGTCACATAATCTTTTTTTAAATAATGATTTCGAAGATATTTGTAGAATCCCCCAGAAGCAAAGATTTGAGTTACAAATGTTTGCTTTAAAAGAATATAAATATATTAATTTGCACACATTTTCTCGATTTTTCAAAAATAGCAGATATACAAGCTCGTAGCGCGGCACTCGGTGCCGTGCTATGAGCTTGTAGATCTGCTATTTTTGAATAGCCAAATAAATCAAAAAATGACACAGATGCGTTCCAGGTGTTAATGGATTAAACATGATTTTTGTCTCTCTCTAATGGAAGCCATTGGAGGTTTAGATTAGTAGCCTATACCGCTACAAATATTGTAGTTTGTTTGGAAACTAGTGACTAGACTAGACCAGGGGGTCTTCAAGGTTTTTCAGATTCAAGGTTTAGCCGATCTACAAGCTCACAATGCGTCACATCGAGCTTGTAGATCTGCTAATTTCAAAAGATTTTAAAACATTTAAAACACATTTTATACATTTGAAAACTTGTGAAACGGGGCCTTCTGCATAATGAGTACTTTCTACTTGTGTGGTACTTTAAGTACCTGTTGATACCAATACTTTTGTACTTTTACTCACAAATTTTGAATTCCGGACTTTCTCTTGTAACAGAGTATTTCTACATTGCAGTATTGATACTTTTACTTAAGTAAAACAAATGTAGTACTTTTTTCCACCACTGACTTTCAGTGATAAAAGTGTCAGTCTCTCTCTCTCTCTCATGTACGACCGGTTTCTCTTCATGAATCATCTTTATAAGCGATGTTTATCACACAGAGATGGTTAGGCATGTCTGTTCTTCAGTCATATATCCTAATTATCAGCATAATATCTACGTTCCAAATATGGTCATGAATACATTCAGATCATTAGAGGAAAGTCATTCCAGCTGTTATGTCCACCTAAAATTTAAAGTAAAATAAAATGGCCTTAATGACATCATGTTTCATTGTAATTGTCCTCCTCTTGCAGTGGATAATTTGTGCTCATTTAGGGCAGAATAGGCCGATCCACCTTTTCTTCTCAAAATATACAGGGAGGCAAATGGAGTTGAACTAAAAGATCTCTGTTGTACATTAATGCATCTCTGCAAATGATCCACACCTAAATGACACGAAGGCAAACATATATTAGGCAATGTTTTCAGATTCAAGGTTTAGCCGATCTACAAGCTCACAATGCGTCACATCGAGCTTGTAGATCTGCTAATTTCAAAAGATTTTAAAACATTTAAAACACATTTTATACATTTGAAAACTTGTGAAACGGGGCCTTCTGCATAATGAGTACTTTCTACTTGTGTGGTACTTTAAGTACCTGTTGATACCAATACTTTTGTACTTTTACTCACAAATTTTGAATTCCGGACTTTCTCTTGTAACAGAGTATTTCTACATTGCAGTATTGATACTTTTACTTAAGTAAAACAAATGTAGTACTTTTTTCCACCACTGACTTTCAGTGATAAAAGTGTCAGTCTCTCTCTCTCTCTCATGTACGACCGGTTTCTCTTCATGAATCATCTTTATAAGCGATGTTTATCACACAGAGATGGTTAGGCATGTCTGTTCTTCAGTCATATATCCTAATTATCAGCATAATATCTACGTTCCAAATATGGTCATGAATACATTCAGATCATTAGAGGAAAGTCATTCCAGCTGTTATGTCCACCTAAAATTTAAAGTAAAATAAAATGGCCTTAATGACATCATGTTTCATTGTAATTGTCCTCCTCTTGCAGTGGATAATTTGTGCTCATTTAGGGCAGAATAGGCCGATCCACCTTTTCTTCTCAAAATATACAGGGAGGCAAATGGAGTTGAACTAAAAGATCTCTGTTGTACATTAATGCATCTCTGCAAATGATCCACACCTAAATGACACGAAGGCAAACATATATTAGGCAATGTTTTCACATATCTTAAAAACTTGACTAACCATGATGACTATAACCATCATCAGCAAAATACCTGAAACTCAAGTGCTCTTGGTTTTGTTTTCCTCCTGCTTGTATATATTTTCCTCATCTATAAATGACACTAATGTGCAATACATTGTGTTGTCTTCACTGCAAATGTACATATCGTTGCTGTCGGACAGTAATCTTGTATCTCCATGTATGGAGATACTTGGACACTATTGCCTCCCTATTCTGGGGAAGAATATTTGGCGAACATGGGTTATCTACAAGTTAACAACATTGTGACACGTTGTGAGCCAGATTGGATTAGATTTCCAATGTTCGGTACTTTTACTTTTACTCCACTACATCTCAGAGGCAAATATTATACTTTTACTCCACTACAATTATTTAAACACTTTAGTTACTAGTTACTTTGCAGATTTTGATTATTATTACAAAACATACACTAACCACTTTAGCCCTGTATATATGTTGGCCATTTGAAAATAGCCGATCTACAAGCTCACAATGCGCATTGCTTTGTAGATCGGAGATTTGTGTAAAAAATATATAAATATAACATTTTCACATTCAACATGCTGCTGTGAGCTTGTACATTTTTTAATAGCCAATGTATAAAATATGGATAAAGTGGTTGAGATTATTCTGATGCTATAGTAACAGAATTAGCTGGGGACCCCCAGTAACCTCCCCCTCAAGGACCCATGGGGGTCCCCAGACCCCACTTTAAGAAACCGCTGTTTAAATTATTGCTATGATAAAATGTTGAATTGGCGCCAACTGTTATCATACTATTTCATATATTCTTGGCTGGATACTCACCACTGACCTTGAAATCATGCTGAGGATCACAGCTTTCATTTTACATTTTATCATTTTGTGGAACTTTTAAAAGTTTTTGTATTGCTACAACATTGTGTAGTACGGCGTGCAGAAAACACACACATGTTAAAAAATAATATACCATTTTGAGGTATTTGAGTACTTTACTTGAGTATTTCCAATTTCCAATACTTTTACTTCTCCGCTACATCTTGGATCTAAATATTGTACTTTGGCTCCACTACATTTATTTGAAAACTTTAGTGACAACGTTTCCTCCGGCAATTGGGTCGTCTCAGAGAGTCCCTGCTTGACCGCTCAGGATAATCATACATTTCCGAGATGTCCTGTAAGTCTTACAGTTCACATTCAGAATCAGAATCAACTTTTATTGTCACATCACAGGTTTAATCCATTATGACCTGAGAACGATTCTACAAAATGTCTCCCAAATCCCAACAGTTTTTTGAAAAAAACTAAGCTGCTACATTAGTGGTTCTCAAACTTTTTCATGTCAAGGACCATCCAAAGTTATATGTATTTGACCCCCATCTCAAAATATTTTGTTCCAGGGACCCCCCCCCCCCCCCCCCACCAGAAGCAAAGATTTGAGTTCCAAATGTTTGCTTAAAAAATATATATATGTATATTCAAAGATTTGCTCAAATTTTCAGGATTTATCATAAATAGCGGATCTACAAGCTCACAACATGTCGCGATATGATGCGTTGTTTGCTTGTAGATCTGCTATTTTCGAATGGCAGATGTAAAGTGGTAAAACCTTTTGTTCACTTTTTTGGGGGGCTTGTTTTCATAGACCTGGCCGCTTGTTTCTCTTGCTAAAATCTGGCAACGCACTGATTACCTGCATTACACCTGTAGCCTGCCAGGGAGGAAGTGGACAGATCTTGAATGGAATGGAAGCAGCAGAAAAGCGCAATGGAGCCACTCGGAGACAAGCCAAGAATAAGGTGAATATTGTTGTTGTAAAGAGCATTATTATGCCCGTCAGCTTTAATTCCTATAGCAACACGTCTCAGTGCTTCAGTACATTTATTATTATGATAATATGCCTTTGCAATAGAAGAAAGACAACAATGTAGAACCAGTCCTAATGCATCCAGATGATGTTGACACACACACACACACACACACACACACACACACACACACACACACACACACACACACACACACACACACACGCCAGGCAGTGTAAACACAGCAGAACATGAAGTCTCTGGGGCGGCCATAGCTGAGTGGTTAGGGAGCCAGAGGCCCTGGTTGCCCCATGTACGATTCCAGGCCACGCCAGCATATGTGTCGATGAAATGAAATTTGTCCCTGAGCAAGACTCTTAACCCCTAATTGCTCACAGGCCCTCATTGGAAACAAGCCCGCAAGGACTTTCATGAACGTCCTGTTAAAAGGAATTATCCTTATCCTTATCCTCTTTCACCTGCTGTACCAAGGGTTTGTGTTTGTCCCTGTCTGTCTGCATTGGTGTAAAGTAACTAAGTACGTGTACTCAAGTACATGTACTTAAAGGAGAATTTTGGACTAAAGTTTTCTTACCTTTTCTATGACGTTATGATATCTTAGGATGAATGGTACAGTAGAAAAATGTCATAACCCCTGAGCTGCCACAGCTTAAAAGGTGCGCGGATAGGCCTTAGGTTAGATCACATATTTTAATAGCTTTTTTTAAATTTATTTTTTGGTGAGATCTGACGTTCATAGTAACAGAACACTATGCAACCAAAAAAAAAAAAACAGAAGTCTCGCTAGACGAGATTGAAATCTCGAGATTGAAATCTCGTCTAGCGAGACTTCTGTTCTTTTTGGGGACAGTATTTTTTCACGTTCATAGTATTTTGTCACTATGAACGTCAGATCTAAAAAAAAAAAAAAAAAAAGCTGTGGCGGCTCAGGGGTGGAGTTGTGATTTTTTTCTACTGTACCATTCATCCTAAGATATCATAACGTCATAGAAAAGGTAAGAAAACTTTAGTCCAAAATTCTCCTTTAAGTACAATTTTGAAGAGCTTTTACTTTACTGGAGTATTTACAATTTTCAGTACTTTTACTTCTACTCCACTACATCTCAGAGGCAAATATTTTACATTTACTCCACTACAATTATTTGAAAACTTTAGTTACTAGTTACTTTGCAATTATCAATTATATTCTAAAACATACATTAACAACGTTAGCCCTGTTTTATACATAGGCTATTTGAAAATATCAGATCTACAAGCTCACAACGCGTCGCATCGCAACGCGTTGTGAGCTTGTAGATCGGCTATTTTCAAACATTTTTGTACTTTTACTCTTGGTACCTTAAGTACATTTTGATGCCAATACTTTTGCACTTTTACTCAAGTAGCATTTTGAACACAGGCCTTTTACTTGTAACAGAGTATTTTGTATAGTGGTACAGTATTGCTAATATATGAGTACTTTTTCCACCACTGGGTATGGGTATAGAGTCTATAGCCATGACAGAGGCAGATCACTTGGGCAGCAGCTATAGCTTCTGAGCTAGACGTTGATTTCATACAGTGAGCATATTAACTATTATTATTAGGCCATACCTGCCACTATTAGAGATGGCACTACAGAGTGCACACTCTATTTTGTACATAGGCCTACTGTTGTTTGGTGTAATTGTCTTCTACTTCCGTTCTTTCTGTTGTGCTTAATCCATTAAGACGAGGAACTCATCTGTGTCATTTTAAGATTTATCTGGCTATACAAAAATAGCAGATCTACAAGCTCATAGCGTGGCATCGAGTGCCGCGCTATGAGCTTGTAGATCTGCTATTTTGTGAAAAATCGTGGACAATTTGTGCAAATCTTTGAATGTGTACATGTTTTGAAGGTAATATTTTGAACTCCGATCTGCATGTGCTTCTGGGGGGGGGGGGGGGGGGGTCCCTGGAACAACACATTTGGAGATGAGGGGGTCCACGGCCAAATACATATCGTATTGGGAGGGTCCTTGACATGGAAAGGTTGGAGCACCACTGATATAGCAACATACTGTTAGGATATAGAAAACATTTTTGGATATGCATTTGGCCGCTGACCCCCCATCACAAAATGTTTTATTCCAGGGACCAAATATTCGCTTTTAAAAAACATATATATTCAAAGATTTGCTCACATTTTCACGATTTTTCAAAAAAATAGCAGATCTCTACAAGCTCGCCGCGCTATGAGCTTGTAGATCTGCTATTTTTGAATAGCCAAAATAAATCTTTGAAATGACACAATAAGATGCGTTCCCGTATTGCATGGGTTAAGGGTCGACTGGGTTGTGAATGGTCAGGTCAAAACAAGCCGTTTGGCCCTTCAGCAGCAGATAGGAGAGATGTTTGATGTCTGAATGTGATTACATGAGAGTACCTGGTGATTGTCCTCGAGTGGACTGAGAGGATTGAAAAAGAACATTTCTCTCCTCTTCTCCTCTGCCTAAGTTGTTGTTTTACCCATTTTGTTGGGATGACGTTTTGGTCAAGTTAATCACAACAGGACCATTTACAAGCAAAGTGCGTGGAATAAATAAGTCATCATTTTGAAGCCCATGTCTTTGCACAGTGAAATCCTCAGGGTTATTCTAACTCTCTGTGTAAACATGGACCCACATGTACCTTTTATGGTACATGGTATTTTACAGTGGTGTAAAGTAACTAAATAAATTTACTCAAGTACTGTACTTACTGTAAGTACAATTTAGAGGTATGTTTTATTTTACTGGAGTATTTCCAGTTTTCAGTACTTTTACTTCTACTCCACTACATCTCAGAGGCAAATATTTGTGCTTTTACTCCGCTACAATTATTTGAAAACTTTAGTTACTTTGCAGAAATAAATATATGATATTATAAAGCATATATTAATGACTATTAAAGCCCTATTTTATACCTACGCTATTTGAAAATAGCGTAGGTATTCAACCATCTCACAACCATGAACCATCTCACAACGTGTTGCATGCGACGCGTTGTGAGATGGTTGATCTGCTATTTTATTATATCTGTATTATCTCTATAAATAACACACGCTATAGACTGTTTTATAACATTCATTACCGTTCCATTATTACAGATATAGTCTTATCAGGCAAACATAAAGCATAATTCACCATCACCTTCATATTAATTATTCGAGCCTGACTTATTGGCTCCGATACTTTCTCCAACTTTCTTGCGTCTTATTTTATTTCTAGACGGCGTATCTTTATAATTATTCAGATGCACCATATGGTGTAATATAGATGCAGGATAATCAAAGGTACACAATGGCAAGATACTCACTCCTACATGAATCTGACACGGCTGCCTCTGTGCATTATGAACGCTGTGATGAATTACTGGAACATGGCGCGCGTTATGGAAATCGTTATCTGACTGATTACACGACTGAAGAAACATGGAGAAATATTGAATTGTGACAAAACTTTACAAGATCAGATTAGATTAAGGGAGATCTCACAAGTCATACGGGGGGCGGGGGCTACAGCGGAGCAATAAGTCAGCCAGTAGGAGCTGATACGAACAATGTCGTTCTTGTACAAAAAAAATGCCCTTTGATTTGCCGCTCCTCAGTGTAACAAATAATGGCATTATTGTTATTGCACTGTTGCAGCCCCATTCAGTGGCTGTGTTGCCACGTCTGCTTATTGTAAGCCACTTTAGGCTTGTTTTTCTGTGAAGTCGCTTGTAAATATTGGTAGTTGCGTTTTTTTGGGGGGGGGGGCTTGCATGCTTCCTAAAAGCCTGATGGAGGGGAAAGGAACTGGTTGGAATAACGTGTTCCTTCCACGCGCTACGTCCTACCGGGGAAACTCCCTCCTGTCAGGTGATAAGAAGCGGCCTGCTCACTCCTCATGCATTGAAGGAAGCATGAGCTCAGTTCGGGGCTCCCTCTCCCAGGCTGGCAGAGGGAGAGTAGCGCCCAGGATTACAAGCTTAGGCAATTGGCACTGGGTAAAAAAAATGGGTTATAAAAATCGTGGGATAAAAAATTAAGAAAAAAAAAGTTTAACAAATATTTCAATGTTTTTACTTTTTCCCAAGATCTTTTTGAAAATAGCAGCTCTACAAGATCGGCTATTTTCAAATAGACGATGTATGTAGGTTTAAAGTGCTCATGTGTCCTTTAGTCGCTTCTTTTGGGCTTTGTTTTCCTAGACCTTGGTTATTGCTTATTTCTCTCTCAATGATCTGGCAACAGTGCTCAGTGGATGTTTATTCTCTCCTACACAGAAGATGTCAGTGATCCATCCTGACAGCCAGAGGGCTGAGGAGCGACACACAGGGAAAACCCCAAGGTAATCATTTGCATTTTTTTCCTTTTTTTTTTATTGCGATCATTAGGGCTCCCCTGCCGGGGCCCGTCTGTGACAGACCCCATGTTTTATCTGGGAGTCACAGGGGAGCGACGGCGTCGCCTGGAGGAACGCTACAGCGTAACGCCTGCTTTATATAGGTTCTGTTGTACCACGGTGTCCCGCACAGAAAATAGCAGACCTAAACGAGCACAACAAGTTCCCTATGCGAAGGCGTTGTGAACTTGTAGATCTGCTATTTTTAGTGCACAGAGACTGTGATTGATATCAATCAGAATAGATTGAACTTGAGACCAAGCAGCCCATGCAATTAAAAAAATCACGGGAGAAAAAGCTAGTTTAAGTGTTTTTTCAAAGTGGCTGAAATTCTAAGGGCGGAGCTTACTGGTCAAAGTGACAGATGTGTTCCACAGGAGTCAAGGCACATGTGTAAGCAAGTTTCATGGCTGGTGTTCAAACGAGGCATGACGTATGCCTGTTTAGAGTTGGCATTATCAAACGATTGCTATAGCGCCCCCCTGTGGCCATTCGGAGTAAAATTTGTTTCAGTGATATTTGGAATGACCCTCTACCATCCTGCAAAGTTTCATAAAAATTAGACTTTTCATTTATGTGTTAGGGGCAGAAGAATCATTTTCATGAAAATGCTATTTGCATTGGCTCATAAAGGCTTCATTTTCTTATCCTGATCTCTCTGTGCACTTAGTAAGGAGCGCTCTGAAAGTGATATCCAGGCAACCTATAATTGGATTACAACACCAAATGAGTCCATGTTATTTTCATCACTCATACATAATCTTACCACGCAAAGGTGGTTTTGTTAAATATATATTGTATTGCAGATAATGATGCATACAATCATTATGACCCATCAAAGCAATCTTATGTTTCTTTGAACTTGTAACTGGCACTTTTATAGCAGCTTAAAGGAAAAGCAAACTGACAAACAAGTACAGAAAACAAAGAACACAAGACAAACAATCCCAGCACTAACACCAGTGGTGTAAAGTAACTAAGTACATGTACTCAAGTATTGTACTTAAGTACAATTTTGAGGTATTTTTTACTTTACTATTCAGTACTTTTACTTCTACTCCACTACATCTCAGAGGCAGAATATTGTACTTTTACTCCACTACAATTATTGGAAAACTTTAGTTACTAGTTACTTTGCAAGTTTGCATATACTGTACACATTATTATATTATAAAACATACATTAACCATTTTAGCCCTATTTCATACCTAGGCTATTTGAAAATAGCCGATCTACAAGCTCACTACGCGTTGCGATGCGATACGTTGTGAGCCTGTTTCGATCTGCTATTTTCGTTTTTGTAATTTTTTTTACTTTTTACTTGTGGTACTTTAAGTATATTTTGATGCCAAAACTTTTGTACTTTTACTCAAGTAACATTTTGAACACAGGCCTTTTACTTGTTGTAACAGAGTATTTGTATACTGCAGTATTGCTACTTTTACTTAAGTAAAAACAATTTAGTACTTTTTCCACCACTGCAAACAATCCCAGCGCTAACGCAAGATAAATAAAAATCCAATGGTGTTTTAAATGGCATGGCAGCCAGAGACTGGTGCTACACAACATAAGAGAGGTTGTACAGTACATGGATGGTGTCTCTATGGCCCTTCAGAGAGAGACACGAACCAATAGAGAGCAGCAATAGAGACATCTCTTCAGACATAGTCTGGCCAATGCAATACGATGACCTCTCTGGTGTTATAGCGAGGCCTCTGCAGATCACAAGTGGATGTGGTGTATATAGGGAGCTCCATGGCCTTGTGTGTGTGTGTGTGTGAGAGGATCCACAGCTATAGGCCACCTGAGGTTGCCTTTTCTCTCCCTCTAATTATCTCAGGGTCTGTGTGGGTTGAGCGAGGGGGGGGGGGGGGGTGGGTGCTAGCGCGCTGCTACCACATTAACCCATTAAGACCGGGAACGCATCCGTGTCATTTTACGATTTTTAGTCATATTTTATACTTTAGGCTGTTCAAAAGTAGTAGATCTACAAGCTCGCAGTGCGGCAGTGCCGCACTGCGAGCTTGTAGATCTGCTATCTTTGAAAAAACAAAAACGTGAAAATGTGTGCAACTCTTTGAATATTAGGCTATATATATTTTTCAAAGCGAATGTCGTTAACTCAAATCTTTGCTCCTGGAGGGGGGTCCCTGGAACAAAATATATTGAGATCGGGGGGGGGGCAAATACGTATAATTTCGGGGGTCCTTGATATGAAAAAAGTGTTGTTCCAGGGACCCCCAGAGGCAAAGATTTGAGTTACAAATGTTGTTTCAATAAATATATATATATTCAAAGATTTGCACACATTTTCACAATCAAATTTAAAAAAAGGAAATCTACAAGCTCATAGAGCGGCACCGAATGCCACTCTATGAGCTTGTAGATTTGCTATTTTCTGCTATTTTTGAATAGCCAACGTATGAAAAAATAGCTGAAACAAATCTAAAATGACACAGATGCGGTTCCCGGATTGAAAGGGTTAAAAGTGCATCTCACGTGGCAAGGAAAGAAAATACATATTCCAGATCACTAGGATACACATGGGCAGAGGCTGTCTGCCGGGGGTATGGACGATAATATAGCCTTTAACCTAAGAGCTATAGGACACATATTAGACTTCCTCCAATATACAGTAAGTGTCCAGTGACTTTGACCAGTTTCACTTTCAAAACCTTTGCATCATGCATGTCACACACACAGAATATGATGCGTTTGGTTGATAAAACAAGTTTGTTCATATAGAGTCCTATATCCACACATCCACCATTTAACTTCCACAATACACATGATCAAAACCACTGGTGTTGTGTGCTGGATTCTGTTTGTGTGACAAGCAGTGGTGGAAAAAGTACTCAAATGTGTTACTTAAGTGAAAGTATCAATACTGCAATGTATAAATACTCTGTTACAAGTAAAAGTCCGGAATTCAAAATGTACTTAAAAGTACAAAAGTATTGGCATCAAAACGTACGTAAAGTACCAAAAGTAGAAATACTCGTTTTGCAGAATGTCCCATTTCACATGTTAAAAAAAAGATATGTTTTGAAAATAGCAGATCTACAAGCTCAGAATGCGTCGTGAGCTTGTAGATCTGCTATTTTCAAATAGCCAAAGTTTAAATAGGGCTGAAGTGGTTACTGTATGTTTTGTAATAATAATCAAAATCTACAAAGTAAGTAGTAAAGCTGTCAAATAATTGTAGTGGAGTAAAGTTTTACTACTTTACACCACTGTGACATGCATGATGCAAAGGTTTTGAAATTGAAACTGGTTAAAGTCACTGGCCACCTACTTACTGTAGGTTGTTTTCCTTCAAATGTGTACGTGCAGTTTAATTAGTATCGCTCGTATTTTATATATCTCTATTCCAATTAGCCCCTCCCCTCTCCGTGCACAGCGCCAATGTTCTTTTCCAATGTATTCAAACATAAAATAGCAGATCTACAAGCTGAAAACGCGTCGCGGTGCGACGCGTTTTGAGCTTGTAGATCGGCTATTTTTGCTACTTTTGTGTGACATAGAATGGCTAAGTATGGCATTAATTTACAAAAACAGGTTAAATACGGAGATAAGAGGTGTCTGCCCGACAGTATATGTAATGGAGTCAAGTGTGGAAATATATAGTGGCCCTCTACATCATCAAAGTTGCATCACCCCTGTTTTAAAGCATTCTGCACTCCCATATAATACAGCTTTCCTGTGGTGCACATACAAGAAAGATAGCATGCCATACAAGAAATTAGCATGCCATACAAGAAAGATAGCATGCCATACAAGAAATTAGCATGCCATACAAGAAAGATAGCATGCCATACAAGAAATTAGCATGCCATACAAGAAAGATAGCATGCCATACAAGAAATTAGCATGCCATACAAGAAATTAGCATGCCATACAAGAAAGATAGCATGCCATACAAGAAATTAGCATGCCATACAAGAAATTAGCATGCCATACAAGAAAGATAGCATGCCATACAAGAAATTAGCATGCCATACAAGAAATTAGCATGCCATACAAGAAAGATAGCATGCCATACAAGAAATTAGCATGCCATACAAGAAATTAGCATGCCATACAAGAAAGATAGCATGCCATACAAGAAATTAGCATGCCATACAAGAAATTAGCATGCCATACAAGAAAGATAGCATGCCATACAAGAAATTAGCATGCCATACAAGAAAGATAGCATGCTATACAAGAAATTAGCATGCCATACAAGAAAGGTAGCATGCTATACAAGAAATTAGCATGCCATACAAGAAAGATAGCATGCTATACAAGAAATTAGCATGCCATACAAGAAAGGTAGCATGCTATACAAGAAATTAGCATGCCATACAAGAAAGATAGCATGCTATACAAGAAATTAGCATGCCATACAAGAAAGGTAGCATGCTATACAAGAAAGATAGCATGCCATACAAGAAAGATAGCATGCTATACAAGAAAGATAGCATGCTATACAAGAAAGATAGCATGCTATACAAGAAAGATAGCATGCTATACAAGAAAGATAGCATGCTATACAAGAAAGATAGCATGCCATACAAGAAAGATAGCATGCTATACAAGAAAGATAGCATGCTATACAAGAAAGATAGCATGCTATACAAGAAATATAGCATGCTATACAAGAAAGATAGCATGCTATACAAGAAAGATAGCATGCTATACAAGAAAGATAGCATGCTATACAAGAAAGATAGCATGCTATACAAGAAAGATAGCATGCTATACAAGAAAGGTAGCATGCTATACAAGAAAGATAGCATGCTATACAAGAAATATAGCATGCTATACAAGAAAGATAGCATGCTATACAAGAAAGATAGCATGCTATACAAGAAAGATAGCATGCTATACAAGAAAGATAGCATGCCATACAAGAAAGATAGCATGCTATACAAGAAAGATAGCATGCTATACAAGAAAGGTAGCATGCTATACAAGAAAGATAGCATGCTATACAAGAAATATAGCATGCCATACAAGAAAGATAGCATGCCATACAAGAAAGATAGCATGCCATACAAGAAAGATAGCATGCCATACAAGAAAGATAGCATGGCGAGGCTTACAGTGGCATACAATGATAAGGATACAGGTTATACTGTACTATACTTAGGGTCCCTAGATGACATAGTGCCAGTCACCTGTTTGTAACGTGTGGAATCCACACATGTGAGGCTCTATTAAAGCACTCTATGTATGGATTCATGCCAACAGTCAACAGTATTATTAAGAATAGAGATCAATCCTGTGGAGAGCTGTCTCCGGTACTCGTCCAGGCTGCGTAAACACTGGAGAGTCGGCCTCTATTTATTAGTTTGTGTTTAGTTTGTGATGTTGATGATTTGTATGTGTACTCTATGGACCCCCCCTGTGTGTCTGGAATGAAGATTGAATTGAATTATGACCCAAAGGTCTGTTGTACTCCGCCTGCAATCATTTAGCATAGATGTAAATATCAGACCTGTGGATCGTTCGTCACCAAGCAAACACAATCCTCCTAAGATTTTTCAGACTAAAATGGCTTTTTTTTTTTGTCAGAGAGAATAAAATCTGGAGAAAATCTACTTAGAAACTTAGAAAATAGCAGATCTACAAGCTCGTAGCGCGGCACCGAGTGCCGCGCTACGAGCTTGTAGATCTGCTATTTTTGAAAAATCTTGAACATTATGTGCAAATCTTTTAATATATATATATTTTTAAAGCGAACATTTGTAACTCAAATCTTTGCTTCTGGAGGTCCCTGGAACAACACATTTTACAAATGTTCGCTTTAAAAATATACATATGAAAAGATTCACGATTTTTCAAAAATAGCAGATCTACAAGCTCATAGCGCGGCACTCGGTGCCGCGCTATGAGCTTGTATATCTGCTATTTTTGAATAGCCAAAAGACATCTAAAATGACACAGACGCGTTCCTGGTCTAAATGGGTTATTATCCACCCGTCTGTCCCATCCAAACACGCTCTCTCTCTCGTGGGGGATCTCGCGCGCCCGAGATCTTGCCGCCAGACGCCGCCGGTCGGCCACTTAGGAGACACTATCTGTTAGGATTTGTGTCCCGTTTTGGCCTCTAGTGGCTCCAAGTGGGACGACGGTCTATCTTCATAAATGAAGCATCCCTGGCCTGAGCTGAGGTGGAACAACAACACCAGGCCTCCTCCCACGCTGAAGGACCAGAGCGGCTCCAGCGGTACTACAACATAACATTTACTCAACTCATTACATAGGGAGCTGGGCAATTTATTTTACTTGCTCGCTAGCTCCGCTCCTGGGGCTCCTTCTAGCGCACACACACGCGCGTGCACATACACACCATTATGTATTACTATACTTTTGAGTACATCAACGTTTTAAGACAGTGGTTTTATGAATTAGATTTTTTTTAATTGCCATTTTTTCAGCTATAGATTTTTTTCTCGGTGCGCGACGCACCAGCACGCAAATACGCGTAAATCAGGCATAACTGTTATATAGCTGGGGCCCTATTTTGGCCAGTGTCTTACCCATTTAACCCACAACTTTTTTTTTTACATTCTGTACTATTTTTAAAAAACATTTTCAAATAGTTCTAATAGCCGATCTACAAGCTCACAACGTGTCGATGTAGATCGGCTGGTTGAACTATTTGAAAATGTTTTTAAAAATAGAAAAAAATGGCAAAGAAGTTTATGGATAATGGGTAAGGCACCGGAGAAAATGGGGCCCATCCCTAACCCAAACTTCTAAATGTTTATGATCCTAAACCTATAACCCCAACCCTGAATCGTTTTCTAATTGTAAACATAATATTATCTCTCTATTATATCTGTTTTAACCTCAAAACAAGCATTTCTTTCTTCTTTTGAGGATCAGGAAAATGGTTCCCTGACAATGTCTATTTCTGAAATTCTACTATACTTGTAAGACACACACACACACACACACACACACACACACACACACACACACACACACACACACACACACACACACACACACACACACACACACACACCACACCAGCCCCCCCCCCCCCCCCCCACACACACACACACACACACACACACACACACACACACACACACCACACACACACACACCCCTACCCCTCTCTCCAGGTTTCTCACACAGTCTCCTTTTTTCTGTGTGTTGTATTGTATGTTGTTCGCCCCTTATCTCTCTATACTCCCATGGAGGCAGAGCCCCCCCCCTCTCCCCCCTCCCTCCCCCTCCCTGTCTCTTCTCTGCTGCAGCTTCTCACTCAACTAAAGGCTCATGACCTCCAAGACTCGTTCCAATTTGGTCCTATACCCCCCCATCCCCCCCCATACACCCCCCACCTCCCCCCCTCCCCTCTCCAGATACCCAGAGCAATTACCCTGTCCTGGACATTTACATCCCCCTGTGCCACAGGCTCCCTGGCAGTTCTCATGTCACTGAGCTGCCGAATTAATCCCTTAAATCCGGGAAAAGGCTCGTCTGCTTGTCGTTTTCAGGATTTATTTGGGCTATTAAAAAAATAGCGCGGCACCAAGTGCTGCGCTATGAGCTTGTAGATCTTCTATTTTCTTTGAAATGGGTCCAAATCTTTGAGTGTATATATATATTTTTTTTTTAAAGCGAACATTAACTCAAATATTTGCTTCATGGGGGTCCCTGGAACAACATATTTTGAGATGTGTGGGGGTCCGCGGACCAAATACATATCTAAAAAAATATTTCTAAATTCTAACGGTATGTTGCTATATCAGTGGTGCTCCAACTTTTCCATGTCAAGGACCCCCAAAATTATATGTATTTGTCCGCGGACCCCCCCATCCCAAAATATGTTGTTCAAGGGACCCCCCCAGATGCACAGATCGGAGTTACAAATGTTCGCTTAAGAAAATACATATATATATGTATATATATATATATTCAAATATTTGCACAAATGTTCCACGATAATAAAAAAAAAAAGCAGATCTACAAGCTCATAGCGTGGCACTCGGTGAGCTTGTAGATCTGCAATTTTTTGAATAGCCAAATAAATCTTAAAGATGACACAGATGCGTTCCCGGTCTGAATGGATTAAAAGGGAAAAGGATCTGTGGCCATGAAAGAGTAATGGAGAAAGTCAAACACTAGGTGGCATTATGGAAATACTGCCCCTTATGTTACCCCCCCCCCAAACACACACACACACACACACACACACACACACACACACACACACACCTAACGTATAAGATGCATGTCATTTTCGATTTCAGCTATATACTAGACCCTCCAGAAAAATGTGGGCTAAAACTCTTGATTATGCGGGCTAAAACTCTTGATTATGCGGGCTAAAACTCTTGATTATGCGGGCTAAAACTCTTGATTATTATGCGGGCTAAAACTCTTGATTATTATGCGGGCTAAAACTCTCGATTATGCGGGCTAAAACTCTTGATTATTATGCGGGCTAAAACTCTTGATTATTATGCGGGCTAAAACTCTCGATTATGCGGGCTAAAACTCTTGATTATTATGCGGGCTAAAACTCTTGATTATTATGCGGGCTAAAACTCTCGATTATGCGGGCTAAAACTCTTGATTATTATGCGGGCTAAAACTCTCGATTATGCGGGCTAAAACTCTTGATTATTATGCGGGCTAAAACTCTCGATTATGCGGGCTAATACTCTTGATTATTATGCGGGCTAAAACTCTCGATTATGCGGGCTAAAACTCTCGATTATGTGGGCTAAAACTCTCGATTATGCGGGCTAAAACTCTCGATTATGCGGGCTAAAACTCTCGATTATGCGGGCTAAAACTCTCGATTATGCAGGCTAAAACTCTCGATTATGCGGGCTAAAACTCTCGATTATGCGGGCTAAAACTCTCGATTATGCGGGCTAAAACTCTTGATTATGCGGACTAAAATCCTTGATCTTGCGATGAAATATGCGGTTTTATGCAATTTTATGCGGTGAAATTGCGAAGTTGCGAAAATATGCGGCAATATGCGGCAATATGCGGCAATATGCGAAAAGTTGTGAAAAATTCGAAATATGTGAAAAGTTGCGAAATATGCGATTTGATGCGCATATTATGCGATGTGATGCGCATATTATGAGATGCAATGCGGCCTTTTTGAAAATACATCTGCTTATTTTGAAAAATGTTGGAACATTTGCAATTTCTTTACAAAAATCTTTATTTTCAGATGGGGGGGCCCCATCTGAAAATATAATATCATTTTCAGAACTACTGATTTAGAAGGTATGTGTAGAATCGGTCTCAGGTCTTAATGAGTTACAGGAAAAAAAAGCTTACACAGTGCAAGGTTTTTTAACGATCTCTTTTCTGTCACTGGGAGAGGAATGTATGCTTGAGGAGAGGCTGTAATCGGGCATCAGGAGGACTATCAACAGTTATTGTTGGAGGAGTTCACACACAGTGTACAGAGAGAGCGGCGAAAAACACCAACGAATAGGAGCCACTGGCCTTCTGCTCCAAAAGCCTTCAGTAACACTTTGATCTCTGTCAAGTAGAACGCTATAGCAGCCAATTGCACCGCGGTCGTGACCTTTTGACCGGAGTGACCCCGCGCTCCCGCAAACACGACCAAAGCGATGTGTAATTTGTTTTTCTTTAGCTTTTTCTAACGGCCCACGATGTTATTCGCGAGGAAAGAAAGGTTAATCCGTTAAAACCGGGAACGCGTCTGATGTGTCATTTTAAGATTTCTTTGGGATATTCAAAAATAGCAGATATACAAGCTAATAGCGCGGCACTCGGCTATCAGCTTGTAGATCTGCTATTTTTGAAAAAAACGTGAAAATGTGTGCAAATCTTTGAATGTATAACTATACATTTTAACTCCAATCATTGTTCCTGGGGGTCCCTGGAACAAAATATTTTGAGATGGGGAGGGGGTCCGTGGACAGTTACATATCATTTTGGGGGTCCTTGACATGAAAAATGTTTGAGAACCACTGATATTATAGCAACATAAGTTAGACCAAAAAGTTAGGATTTAGAAGACATTTGTAGAATCCGTTCCCGGTCTTAATGGGTTAATTTTCGGTGTACGAATGACCTTCCTCCGTCAAAAAACTAAACTCACTAGCTATGCTGTGGGCATCAATGCTCTCTGTCCGTCCACCCACACACAATCACACACACACACACACACACACACACACACACACACACACACACACACACACACACACACACACACACACACACACACACACACACACACACACACACACACACACACACACACACAATATCACACAATGTTCTTGCATACGTACGTACATCCTCTATCTGACCTTGGCCAAAGTCCCTCTCTCTCTCTCTCACGTGTCCCGCTAATATAAAATGCAGCAGCGAGGCTGTTAACCGCAGATAAGAGGCGGGAATTATTCAAAGATTAATGCTGACCCCTTCCAATCCTTGGCACGACCAACATATTGTTAAAAAAAATCCCTTCTGACTCCCAGGAAATCAAAAAAAACTAAATCCGCTTTGAAAAGTTCATTTCCACACACAACCATGCACACAGCTTTCTTTGCACCATCATCACCCCAGTTTTTTTGATGGGTGGGTGTCTTCTCCTTTTGCTGTTGTTGCGTTTCAACAGGAATAAGCATGGAAGGTCACGGCCAAGGACGGTTGGGGCCCGTTGCCTCGTGCCGCCCATCCAAAAAAAAACAAAAAAAAACAAAAAACTAAACAAGCAGCGTGGGCTGTTTATAATTTGTTTCTTAACCCATTTTGGGCGGGAACCCCTATTTGTAACTCTACTTTTCAGGACGGGAATCCCGTTTGGGGCTCTTGTTGCTATGGACAGTATATATAGCAACATACATTTGTTGTCATTTTTGAATAAATGAAGGTGATTTTTAGAATCGGCCTCAGGTCTAAATGGATTAAATGTTTTGAGTGATTGTGAAAAGTCTGAAATGAGTGGTTCATGATAGTTTTTCTTCTTATCACCTGACAGGGGGGAGTTTCCCCGGTAGGACGTAGCACGTGGAAGGAACACGTTATTCCAAACAGTTCCTTTCCTCTCCATCAGGCGCCCCGGCTGACCAGGGGGAGGCAGTATAGAGGATTACTACATATTTTTGTGAGGGTACCTGCCCTATGGGACATGGGGAGAACATGCAAAATCCACACAGAAAGGTCTTTTCACCAACCCCACCTATGGTATGGGCACTGATGACGCGGAGGTGAGGACACGCCCCCAGCGCCCATAGTGTCCCCGGGCGTCCGAGGCGACAGCGCTACCGACTGCGCCACCGTGCCCCTTCTACAGTGCAGTATTGATACTTTTACTTAAGTAAAAGATGCGAGTACTTTTTCCCACCACTGGCTAATACTGCCTCTGGTGTTGATGAAGATCTCTGGCCTGCCCCTGGCCTGACCCTGACCAGTAATAAAACACGTTTTATTTTATTTATTACTGTTCAAGCTGTTTTTAATTGCCTCCGCCGGCGGACAGCCATGGCCCTGAGGCATTATGTTTTAAAGGAGCTACACCATGAATTTAAAAAAAATATTTGATATTTAATATCATATGGTGTATGTCCCTCAAACCTTTTTCAAAAGGTTTGAGCCTAAATCATCACTCAGATATACTCATCCCAAGTCAATTGTCTCTGGCTTATACAGCACTTTCAGCTGCAATACCAAAACGTCCTCTTGGGCAGGGGGGGGCTACTGAGCAATTCTGTCTGTTTTATTATTAAAAATTATTAAAAAAATATTAAAAAAAAGGGAAAAAAAAGAAAAATTCTGCATAAAAAGAAGCATCTAAGAAAAATACAAAATCGAAAAAAAAACACTTTGAACATTTTTGAACAATTCCACCAAGTGTTTGAGGTGCCAGTTTCACCCACTTCCGGGGGGCGGAGCCAAAATCCGAGCCCGAAGTATTTGTTCGTAGACCCCCACTTAGGGGGGGTAGAAAAAGTTTCGGAGCGATTCGGGCACTTTTCATTTAACATTGGGTTTGCCATCATAAATGTTTGTGACATCATAAACATTTCCATTCTGAGATCGCCTGTTCAGACACGCCCATTCTGGAAATCCATGAAATGAGAAGGAATGACTGAATTAAAAAAAAAAACATTTTTTGGGGTACAAGAGACACTGGGGACCCCAAAAAATACAAAAAAACAAGAAAAAATTGATTTTCATGGTGTAGACCCTTTAAGGTTGTTCCCCCCGTCTGTCCATCTAGTTTACTGTTTAACTACCATCTTTATCAGTCAAATTACATTTTGCATTTACTTTTTCCACTCAAGTTTGCTACGATACGTTATTTTTAATGTATTGTGTTGTGCAGTGGTGGAAAGTAACTATAAGTACATGTAATCAAGTACTGTACTTAAGTACAATTGTGAGGTATTTTCTCTTTACTCAAGTATTTCCAATCTCCGATACTTTTACTTCTACTCCCCTACATCTCAGAGGCAAATATCATACTTTTACTCCACCACAGTTAGTTGAAAACTTCAGTTACTAGTTACTTTGCAGATATAAATTATTACATTAACAACTTTAGCCCTATTTTTTACATAGGCTATTTGAAAATAGCAGATCTACAAGCTCACAACGTGTCACATCTCGACGCACTGTGAGCTTGTATATCTGCTATTTTCAGGTCTGCAGATCTGCTATTTTCAAACATTTTACTACGTTTTACATTTTTTACGTTTACTTTTGGTACTTTAAGTACATATTGATACCAGTACTTTTATTCAAGTAAATGTTTAATTCCAGACTTTTACTGGAAGAGTATTCTACATTGCAGTATTGATACTTTTACTTCAGTAAAACGTTTGAGTGCTTTTTCCCACAAAATGAGGAAGCTCACACAAACAAAGAACGTTCACATAATTTGATTAAAACTTAACGACCAACAATTCAACCAAAGTGTGTGTGTGTGTGTGTGTGTGTGTGTGTGTGTGTGTGTGTGTGTGTGTGTGTGTGTGTGTGTGTGTGTGTGTGTGTGTGTGTGTGTGTGTGTGTGTGTGTGTGTGTGTGTGTGTGTGTGTGTGTGTGTGTGTGTGTGTGTGTGTGTGTGTGTGTGTGTGTGTGTGTGCAAAGCATAGTTTTAACAAAACCAAAAGGCTGGACTGCTCCCAGTGAGCTGCATAGGTGAGAGAGAGAGCGTTGCCAGGTCTGCTTATTGTAAGCGACTTTGGGCTTGTTTTCTCTGTAAAGTAGCTTGTTTCTTAAGTGCAGTCTTATGATGTTTAAACCAGTGGTACTCAAACATTTTCATGTCAAGAATCCCCAAATCAATATGTATTTGTCCACAGACATGGAAAATAGGGTGTGCCAGGGACAAGATATGTGTATTTAAAATGTTTCAAAGAAAGACATTTGTGGGGGGAGCAGATCTACAAGCTCGATATGACGCGTTGTGAGCTTGTAGATCGGCTATTTTCAAATAGTTGCGTGCGTGCATGTGTGCTCATAACCCAGGTGGGCCAGAGCTCCACCGATGACACACTGACTCCGCCCCCCTCCAATCACTTTGGCAGACAGAGCATATTAGTAACCATGACGACCATATCCGTAACCCTGACAACCCCACGGGTTGTCACATGCATTTAATGGCTTCTGTGTGACGTCTGAAGGCAAAGCACAGAATGTAAGGTTACATGGTTTAGAGTGGAGAGTTTGGTCTTTGACATACTGTGGGTCAGGGGTCTTCAACGTTTTTCAGCCCAGGGACCCCCTAGCTGAGAGAGAGAGATGAAGCAGGGACCCCCACTGCAGATTACACTTTTTCATAGCTTCCATAGTTGGGTTCATGCTAAATAATGTGTATTTGCAGTTTGTTAGTTACCTTTTAACCCATTAAGACCTGGAACTGTGTCATTTTTAGATTTGAGCTAAAAAGCATTATTTTACACTTTAGTTTAGGCTATTCAAAAATAGCAGATCTACAAGCTTGTAGCGCGGCACCGAGTGCCGCGCTACGAGCTTGTAGATCTGCTATTTTTGAAAAATCGTGAAAATGTGTGCAAATCTTTGAATATATATATTTTTAAAGCGAACATTTTTATCTCAAATCTTTGCTTCTGGGGGTCCCTGGAACAAGATATTTTGATGGGGGTCCGCGGCCAAATACATATAATTTTGGGGGTCCTTGACATGAAAAAGATTGAGCACCACTTATATAGAAACATACGTTTTTCAGAATACTGTTGAGATTTAGGAGACATGTAGAATCGGCTTCAGGTCTCAATGGGTTAAACCCTCAATATTTAGTCAACTTCACCATTGGCTTTGTACTTGGTCAGCTCTTTATTTCCCTCTACACCAACTTTACGAAAATAGCCGATCTACAAGATCGCAACACCTTGCGCTGCGAGCCTTGTAGATCGGCTATTTTCGGCTAATGTTCCCCATCACACAAACATTTGGCCGGACCCCCTGTAGTAACTCTGAGGACCCTCTAGGGGTCCCGGACCCCCTGTTGAAGGTGTTTGCAGTTTTGTGAAGATGAATGTCCGGTTATGGATTTGTGTTTAGAGCAGTGGTTCTCAACCAGTGGTCCGGGGAACACCAGTGGTCCTTGGGGGGGGGGGGGGTACCAGGGGGGTCCCCAGCTAAATGAGTTAACACAGTCATAATCATTTTAACCACTTAGCTTTAGCTTTTCAAAAATAGCAGATATACAAGCTCAGAGTGCGACACCGAGTGCCGCACTCTGAGCTTGTAGATCCGCTATTTTTGAAAAATCTTGAAAATGTGTGCAAATCTTTGAATATATATATATATATTTAAATTTTTTTAACTAAAATCTTTGCTTCTGGGGGTCCCTGGCACCAAAGCATTTTCAGATGGGGGTCTGCGGCCAAATTCACATCAATTTAGGGGTCCTTGGCATGAAAAAGGTTGAAAACCACCGGTTTAAACTATTGTGGAAATGATGGTCTTTAGCATCATTTAATTAAAACAATGTGTCTTGGCCGCTCAGTGTGGTTTTCCTCTCCAAAATCTCTTGTTTCTCAGAGATCATGCCACTGAGCACAGGGATGCCAAATGAATGGGAACCCAGACTTCCGTATAAAAGAGAAAAAGTTATCGCAACCGCCCGTTTGCTCGTTACAGGCTGTTGAATATAGCATGTCTCGTCAACAATGCAGGGAGAAAAAAGAAAAAAAAAGATACAGCAGTTTTGATTCCAATACTTTTGAATTCTGGACTTTTACTTTTAACAGAGTATTTCTACATTGCAGTATTGATACTTTTACTTAAGTAAAACACGTGAGTACTTTCCCCACCACTGCCTGTGGTGTTGATGAAGATCTCTGCCCTGCCTCTGGCCTGCATGACCCTGACCAGAATTAAAATACATTTTATTGTCTCCGCCAGGCCGAAAGGCATGGCGAGAGAGCATGTTTTGCCCCCTGTTTTATTTATTACTGTTCAAGCTGTTTTTAATTGCCTCTGCCGGCGGACAGCCATGGCCCCCAGGCGTTATGTTTTAAGGTGGTTCCAAACGTCTGTCCATCTAGTTTACTGTTTAACTGCGTCTTTATCAGTCAAATTACATTTTGTATTTACTTTTTCCCATCAAGTTTGTTTTAAAAAAAAAGTCAGCGCTTATGCACGCGTGTGCCCAGACCGCGTGTGTGTGTTTTGGGTACTTTTCTTGCGGGTATGTGACGGATTTCGGATACACTGTTATCAAAATGGCTGAATAGGAAAAAAATATATATATATAGAATTTGGTGAGCAGGAAGAACAGTCCTTGGTCCTTTGGTAACGTGGTGGAAACGAGCCGTTTTCGATGGGCGATCGCTCTGCAATGGCGGATCGCGTTAGAAATATTATTGTTCAGGCGATAGACGGGACCCTCCGCCGCCGCGCACGCAGCCTTTGTTTACATCCGTGTCCTCGTCGTGGCTTCCACAGCACGAAACATACTGTATCAGTGTACATGGTAAGAAGCGCTGGCACTAGATGTACCCTATTGTAATAAAACTCTGGCACTTAATGTGTTAAATGGGGCACGCTGCATAATGAGTACTTTTAACTTTTTGGACTTTAAATACATTTTGATACCAATACTTTTGTACTTTTACTAGGCCTGACCTCGACTAAGTCGACTAGTCGACTGCGTGTCTCTTAGTCGAATCTAGTGGCCCTTTTTTTTTAATGGCCAAAAATGTTTTAAATTGTTTTTTTGGCCAAGTCTACACCTGCAACCACACGTAACTTCCACTTTATTCTTCTTATTCCTCGTCTTTGTATTGGTAGTGTTTGTGTTGGAGCGCCTCAGTGCGGCTGCAGAGTTCATGTGCAACCTCTTCCAGAGAGAGATAGAGACACTAGAAACTCTGCTGGAGACACAAAACAAACTGTGTAGACTTGGCCCTTTGAAATAAAAAGTATTTTGGCCCTAAAAAACAAGGTTTTTGACTATATTCGTCTAAGAAGACACGCAGTCGACTTGGACCCCCCGCGACTAACTTAAATATTAGTCGACTGCCAGTCGACTATTGGCAATTAGTCGCCAATTAGATTCGACTAAACAAATCCTTAGTCGGGGACAGGCCTAACTTTTACTCAAGTCCATTTTGAATAATGGACCTTTTACTTGTAACAGAGTATTTCTACATTGCATCGATATTTTTACTTAAAGTAAAATAATTGAGTAGGCTACTTTTCCCACCACTGTTGAAATGCATAGGACACCATCTCTAGATGACCAGAGCAGACTCCCAAGTTGACAGGAATTAATTATGGTCTGACACGGGTCACTGCAAATTAGAATGCCGCGGACATGACTCCCCTCAAGTAAATGCATGGCGTGTTCTATGGCCGTGTGCTATGGAATACATGCTAAGTATGGAATATCAGCCATGCTAGGGCTGTAGTCTCCTTGTAAAGACTCTTGTCTCTATAGTTTCAAGCTATTCTGGCAAGAAGACTCCCGACGTATCAAAACCATGTACCTCCCATCTAGTGGTGGGGGAAAATGGTTCATTTCAGTGAACGAATGATTTCGTTCACGGCAATGATTCGTTCAAATGATTCGTTTGCGTTCTCGTTCGGTAGCGCTATTTTCTAGCGTTCAAAATGTACTCGAGTAAAAGTACAGTATTTGCATCAAAATATACTTAAAGTAACAAAAGCAAAAGTGCCAACATATTTGAAAATAGCCGATCTGCAAGCTCACAACGCGTCGCATCGCGACGCGTTGTGAGCTTGTAGATCTGCTATTTTCAAATAGCCTAGGAATAAAATTGGGCTAAAGTGGTTAATGTATGTTTTATAATATGTGTCAAACACCATCGCGGGAGCGTTTTTGTTTTGACGTCGCGCGTGAACGTAACGGTTTCAGAAAGTCAACGAGCTCGTTCACGTTCGCTGCAGATGAACTGGTTCTTTTGAACGAATCCATCATGAACGACACATCATTATAATACTCCCATCACATTGAATCAACCTCTTCTAACATAGAAGTAGTCCTTACGTTTTTTGTTGTTTTAACCCATTCAATCCGGGAACGCATCAACAAATGTCTTCTAAATCCTAACTGGTTTCTGAAAAAAACATGTTGCTATATCTAACTTTTTCATGTCAAGGACCCCCCCCCCAAAATATGTATTTGGCCGCGGACCCACATCTCGAAATGTTTTGTTCCAGGGACCCCCCCCCCCCCCAGAAGCACCCAGATTTGAGTTACAAATGTTGGCTTTAGGGGGCACGGTGGTGCAGTCGGTAGCGCTGTCGCCTCACAGCTAGAAGGTCCTGGGTTCGGACGCTGTGGGCGCTGGGGGGCGTGTTCTCTCCTCCGCGTCATCAGTGCCCACACCCAAGGTGGGGTTGGCAAAAGGGCCTCTCTGTGTGGAGTTTGCATGTTCTCCCCGTGTTCCCTAGGGTAGGTACCCTCACAAAAACATGCAGTAATCCTGGTCTCTATACTGCCTCCCCCTGGCCAGCCGGGGCGCCTGATGGAGGGGAAAGGAACTGGTTGGAATAACGTGTTCCTTCCACGCGCTACGTCCTACCAGGGAAACTCTCCCCTGTCAGGTGACAAGAAGGTCAGTTGGCTCTCATGCATTGAAGGAGGCATGAGCTCGGCCCTGGCCTCCCTAGGTTGGCAGAGGGAGTGTAGTGCCCAGGATTACATAGACAATTGGCACTGGGTGTAAAAAAATGGGGTTACAAAATCGTGGGATTAAAAAAAAAATAAGAAAAAAAAAATCGCTTTAAAAATATATATATATATATTCAAAGATTTGCACAAATGTTCTTGATTTAAAAAAATAATAAAATGCTGATCTACAAGCTCATAGTGCGGCCCTTGGTGCCGCACTATGAGCTTGTAGATCTGCTACTGTATGTTGGATTAGCCAAAGACATCTAAAAATGACACTGATGTTTCCCCCGGATTGAATATTTGACCATAGGCTAAACGTTGGACTCAAGTACTGGGGTCGAGTGCTTTGTCCACGTGCGAGTGTGTGTGTGCGTGTGTGTGTGTGTGTGTGTGCGCGTGTGTGTGCATGTGTGTATGAAAGTGCTGACTAGAGAGACAGACACAGACACAGAGAGAAAAACTCTCAAAGTTCCTCTCAGCAGAAAGTGACTAAGTATTGTGTGTGTGTGTGATCTCAGCTGGATGCTTGGAGCTGTCGGGAAATGAGATTCGCCTCCGCCTTTTATTCTCCTGTTTTTCTGTCAGAGGGGGGGAGGGGGGGGGATGAAGCATGTACATCCTGCTCTCTGTTCTGCAGTCTGCAGTTAGACTTTCAATGCCAACGTGATTCATTGGAGAGAAATCAATCAGGAAAAAAAGATTAACCCGTTAACAACGGGAACGCATCTGTGTCATTTTAGATTTTAGCAATAACCATTATTTTATACTTTGGCTATTCAGAAAATAGCAGATCTGCAAGCTCGTAGCGCGTCACTGAGTGCCGTGCTATGAGCTTGTAGATCTGCTATTTTTTTTTTTATTGTGAGAATTTTTGCAAATCGTAGAATATATTTTTTAAAGTGAGAATGTTTTAGTCAAATCTTTACTTCTGGGTGGTCCCTGGAACAACATATTTTTGAGATGGGGGTCCGTGGCCAAATATAAAAATGTTTTCTAAATCCTAACAGTATGTTGCTATATCAGTTTTGCTCTAACATTTTCATGTCAAGGACCCCTCAAAATGATACGTATTTGGCTGCGGACCCCCATCTCAAAATATGTTTTTCCAGGGACCCCCCCAGAAGCAAATATTTGAGTTAAAAAAAAAATATATATAAAAAAAAATCTAAAATGTTCACGATGAAATACAAATAAAATGCAGATACACAAGCTCATAGCATATGAGCTTGTATATCTGTTATTTTTGAATAGCCCAAAGAAACAGATGTGTTCCCGATCCTAATGGTTTAAGCGTCCCTCTGTCGCCTACGATTCACACGGCTTGATGGCGCCGTATGCCAGCGATTGTCACCATTTTACGACGTTATACTTCAGGAGGTGTCTCTATCACGACGCAATGCCTGGATAACAGGTGTTGTTTGTATAATGGCTTAATTATTATTCTCCACGGGGGAGGGGGGGGGGAAACCACGAGGCACAACAACCAAATTATCATAATTAAGCCATCGTTTTTCAATTGATTCAGAAAAGTGCACAATATCATGTCAGCCTGCCGCTATACCTGTAGATAATATTGAAGACATTCTAAAGGCGTATATTATGACAGGCATTGGTGTAAAGTAACTAAGTACATTTACTCGAGTACTGTAGTTAAGTACAATTTTGAGGTATTTGTTTTTACTTTACTGGAGTGTTTCCAATTTTCTGTACTTTTACTTCTACTCCACTATATGTCTCAGAGGCAAATATTATATTTTTACTCCACTACAATTATTTGACAACTATAAGTTACTAGTTACTTTGTAGATTTTGATTATTATTACAAAACATACATTACCCACGTCAGCCCTATATACATCTCGGCCATTCGAAAATAGCCGATCTACAAGCTCACAAGGCCTCGCAATGCGACACATTGTGGAGCTTGTAAATCGGCTATTTTCAAAATATTTCTATGCATTTGAAAACTTTCAATTCTGCATGAGTACTTTCTACTTTTGGTATTTTGAGTACATATTTTCTTACCAATACTTTCGTACTTTTACTCAAGAAAATTTAGAATTTCAGACTTTTACTTGTAAGTATTTCCACATTGCAGTATTGATAATTTTACTTAAATAAGAAATGTGTACTTTTTCCACCTCTGGATAATATTGAAGAGGTTCTGAGGCGTATATTATGACAGGATGCTGGCTGACTGATGTTGTGAGAAAAGCCACAAGCATCTGCCGTTCTCCACAGGCTATGGAAGCTCTAGGAGATCATTAAATGATCACATGTGGAAATTAACGATATAGCAGCATCATCCACACCGCTCTACTCTCACTGGCTCCTACTTTGTGTTTATGATATAATTAAAAGTCCAGTCTATCTAGCACATACATCTAGCACATACATGGGCAACTGGCGGCCCGGGGGCCACGTGCAGCCCCCACCTTCACTTAAAGAGGTGGTGCCATGTTTTTGCACTTTTTCTGTTTTTCATGTGTCTATGAGGTTGATAGAACTTCATTAAGACCCCCGGTGGTGTTTTTATGGTGTTTTATGGTGTCTTCTCTGACTATTTGGAGTTTCTTCCTGGAGGCTGAAACCTTGAGGGTCAAACGTGCCAATAGAGAAACAGCACTTTAGTGACATCACAAAGCCCACACCCTCCCCCTCATTATCATAACACAACAGGTGTGGGCATGAGGAGGAGGAGGGACTAGGACAGTTGGGTGGTGCTAAGGTGGTGGAGGAGGTGCTAAGGTGAGAACCAGGTATACTTAATGCACTGGTGGGTGTGTCTACATACAAACAACATTTTAACACTTACTGTACACTTTTTTTTGTTGAAAAAAATCCTTACATAATAATAATAATACCTTATGAACAGGTTTTAGGGTTGAAAAATATCATGGCACTCCATCTTTAATGCGACCCGGAGATTAATATCAGAATAGTGATGTATTATTGATTTCAGCTGTTACATGACCCGCTTTAATTACCTCAGTCTATATTTATAGTATCTTAATGACTAGTATTAAAATGCTATTGTCTCTTTTATGTCTAATGTATTTCTATTTAACATAAGTATAACTAAATGCATTTGAAATTAAATACAAATGTTACTTTTCAGGATTCCAATTCAAAAATAGCAAAAACAGTTTTGAGCTTGTTGATCGGCAATTTTTTGCTATTTTTTAATTGGAATCCAGATTTACATATCTGGAATCCAATTAAAAAATATCAGTTTTGAGCTTGTAGATGGTCTATTTTTGCCACTTTTGTGTGGCATAGTATGGCGAATACAAAAAAAAATTAAACTACGGAGATAAGAGGTGTCTGCCCCACAGTATATGCAATGTGTCCCTCTGGAGTGAGTGTGGAAATATTGTGGCCCTCTACATCGTCAACGTTGCGTCACCCCTGATCTAGCATGACCCTGTACTCCTTGCAGGCATCGTATCGTCATTGGGGCCAACGAGGCCGTGGCCCGGTCTGTAAACCCAGCTTGTCCCTGTGTAGGGGCAAGATCCGCCAGGGGAGACAAAAACATTAGCAGCGTCTCACCCTATTCTGTTTTAGCCGACCACCAGAAAGTCGCCTTTGTTTTCAAATGGGGCTCATTTGCATTGGGCCGAATTGTTAATGAGTGGCCATTAACTGCCAGAGGTATTTTCATATT
>NC_137623.1:3765736-3793236 GCF_963280865.1 Gymnoscopelus braueri
AAGTCTGGCAGTGAATGAGTTAAGATGCCATCAAGGCAGCACCAAAATACGTTTTAGGCGACTAAATCAACTGTAGTTTTAGTCGACTAAAATCTTATGATATCATGATATGTAGTCTACTAAAACTAGACAGTGCACAGTTTCGCTGCGAACGGCCCAACGGTGCCGGAGATTAGCTGGGGACGGACGGACGGACGGACGGACGGACGGACGGAGGGGTCCGTCCGGGGTATGAAAAAAACACAAAAAGTTAGAATATGGAGATAAGAGGTTTCTGCCCGACAGCAGTGCTGTAAAAAGTACTCAAATGAAATGTTTTACTTGGGTAAAAGTATCAATACTGCAATATAGAAATACTCTGTTACAAGTTAAAGGTAGGGTAAGTGATTTGCGTTGGTTAAAATAAGTGTTAAATAGCTCTATATTGTAATAGTACTCATTGCTATAGAGTGTTTGTTCAGTAAAAGGAGTCTCCTTGTCTCTCCAGCTCTTTATTAAACAGAAAATGCATTTTCGTTTCAGTTTCAGTTTCATTTCCAATTTTATCCAATCAGGATAGAGAACTCAATCAGGATATAGATTAAACAAGTGAAATTGGAAGTGACGACACTAAGAAATGAGCAGACAAAATTGGAACTGGAACACTATACAAATTAAGCTTAAAAATTGGTACTTTCTCCTGATTGGCTGAGATTTTGACACCTACCGAAAAATGTATTTTCTGTTTATTAAAGAGCTGGAGAGACAGGGAGACTCCTGTTACTGAACAAACACTCTATAGCAATGATTACTATCAGAATATAGTATTTTAACCTTTAAACAAAATACTTTTTGTTTTAACCAAAAAATATCACTTACCCTACCTTTTAAAGTCCGGAATTCGAAACGTGCTCGAGCTCAAGGTACAAAAGTATTGGCATCAAAATGTACTAAAAGTACCAAAAGTAAAAGTACTCATTAGGCAGAGTGTCCTATTTCTAGTTTTCAAATGTATAACAATCTTTTGAAAATAGCAGATCTACAAGCTCACAATGTGTCGCATCGCGACACATTGTGAGCTTGTAGATCGGCTATTTTCAAATGGTCGAAATTAACATAGGGCTGAAGTAGTTAATATATGTTTTGTAATAATAATCAAAATCTACAAAGTATCTAGTTACTAATGTCTTAATTGCAGTGGAGTAAAAGTACGATATTTGGATCCGAGATGTAGTGGAGTAGAAGTGTTGAAAATTGGAAATGCTCATGTTACTTAGTTACTTTCCACCACTGTCCGACAGCAACGATTATGATCTATATGTGAGATCAGATGCACAACAAGCTCTCCTCTGGCCAATGGGGGCTTCTGGACGTAATCCATGCGAGAGAGAGAGAGAGAGAGAGAGAGAGAAAAAAAAAAGAGAAAAGATCTCTCTGGGTCAAGGTCAAGGTTTAGTGGTCTCAGCAAAGCTGTCTGGCTAAGGGCTGAATGTTGTGTGTGTGTGTGTGTGTGTGTGTGTGTGTGTGTGTGTGTGTGTGTGTGTGTGTGTGTGTGTGTGTGTGTGTGTGTGTGTGTGTGTGTGTGTGTGTGTGTGTGTGTGTGTGTGTGTGTGTGTGTGTGTGTGTGTGTGTGTGTGTGTGTGTGTGTCCAGTTAGCCCATTTAGACTGGGAAGGGAAAATAGCAGATCAACAAGCTCATAGCATCTACCTTTTATTTTTATCGTGAACATTTTTGCAAATCTTTGAAAAAAATAAATATATATATATACATATTTAACTCAAATCTTTGCTTCTGGGGGTCCCTGGAACAACATATTTTGAGATGGGGGTCCGCGGCCAAATACACTTCATTTTGGGTGGTCCTTGGCATGAAAGAGTTTGAGAACCACTGATATAGAAACATAACGTTTAAAAAAAAAAACCTGTTAGGATGTAGGCTAGAAGACATTTGTAGAATTGTTGGTAGAATCCCTCAGAATCAATCGCTTAAAAAAATTAAATAATATATATATATATATATATATATATATATATATATATATATATATATATATATATATATATATATATATATATTCAAAGATTATAGCAGATTGTAGATCTGCATATACTATTTTTGAATAGCCCAAAGAAGTGTTAAAATGACACAGATGATGCTTTCCAGTTCTTAAAGGGTTATTGGAGCAGTGAGATAGAAGAGATAGAAGCGTTTTTTTTTTTTACAGTACATGGATGTGTGTGTACGGTGGGGGAGACTGTGTGTGTCTTCCACGCGGCCTAATGAGCATGGTACAGCCAGGCCGTGTGGCTGAGCATGTCCAACAATAGGCTCTATGCACAGCAGTGCTGATTTTCACATTTTAGTCATAGTAGTATTTGCCAGACCCAGGGGGTCGGCCTACAGGAGGCTTTGTCTGTCGGTCTGTCCCTCTTTTCCTCCCCAGCCATTCAGGAACGCTTCAGATTTCAACCACTAGGGGCAACAGAGCAGGTCTGGACTTGCTACCATTTGAAGCAGCAGTGAATGGGGACACACTAGTGACAAACATTGAATTACCTTTAATTCAACTGGTTTAAACGTGTGCCGTGTAACTTTAGGCAATTTTGTTGTTCTACATAACTTATTTCAGAGGTTTATTACTACACAAGCAGCATAGTAAATTACCTAAACTTCCCATATTCTGTGCACTGACCGACAAGGGACAGGTGAATGTAATCTAGGGTGACCATACGTCCTCTTTTACCCGGACATGTCCTCTTTTGGGGTGCTGTCCGGCCTGTCCGGGGGGGCGTTTATAAAATCCTTCAAATGTCCGGTGTTTTGGGATTTTTTTTTTTTACAATGAAAGCGCTAACGATGGTACTTCCGTAACCCCGGTTTTGTAAATTGCGAACGAGTTGTTCACATTGTTAGTGTTGCCATGTCCGAATATTTACCGCAACTTCAAAAACAAAAATTTGCTTCTTTTTCTGGCTTGTTTTGGAGGAATGTTTCCTTATTTCTCTCACGAGACTTGGCAACACAGCTGCTGACAGGCTGGAGGCACACGTGACCAAACACACACACACACACACACACACACACACACACACACACACACACACACACACACACACACACACACACACACACACACACACACACACAGACACAGACACAGACAGTCACACACACTCACACACACAGACACATACTGAACAGCATACATCGCTCTCAGCGCTGCCTGTCATTCATTGCTCCCCGACTGAGAAAAGTTACACAGATAGAGGCGGAGCGGAGAAAATGCCGAAACGCAAATGCAACTTCACAGATGAAATGCGCAAAAAGTACCCGTGTTTTCGTCTGGGTCGTGACAAATGTGAAGCAGAGTGTACTGTTTGCAAAGCAGGAACATATGTCTCCGTGGCAAATAAAGGTTCGTCAGACCTGCAAGCCCATACTGCCACTTCAAAGCACAAGAAAGCTGTGCAAGGCGAGACGACTTCTGCCAAATTGACCGACTATAATAATGTATAATAATGGGGTACCTTACTTGTTCTAAGATAAGTCTAAGACTTGAGAGAGAGGTTATTTTATTTTGTTAAAAAGCTGAATGTTCATACAGAACTTAACATTAAATATTATAGAGTATATTTGTATGAGAGTGATTATTTTGTTATCTACCTCTCTTTTCTTTTTGTTTAAATGTTGAGGCATTATTTATATTTTTTACATTAGCCATAGGAGACATTATTTTGAAGAATGAGCTATAACATTGAAGAACAGGCTACTTCTCTATTTTCTTTTGTTTATATTTTATTTCATAGCGATAAGTCCCATATAAGGCCAAAGTTCGGTCAACATGACAAAAGTCAACACAATGAATTAAAGCAATTTTAACTTTTGAAAAATCATTAATGTAAGTTAAAATTCCTAAACTTATCAGAGCTCATTGAGTTAATGAGAAGAAGTGAATTGACATAAACCTTTTGAGACTGTGAATTCATTAATTTAAAGGTAGGGTAAGTGATTTGCAATTATGAAAATAATTGCAAAATGGGTCTATGTTATGATAGTGCTCGTTACTATAGAGTGTCCTGTCCATATAAGGAGTCTCCATGTCTCTCCAGCTCTTTATAAAACAGAAAATGCATTTTCGTTTCAGTTTCAGTTTCATTTCCAATTTTATCCAATCAGGATAGAGAACTCAATCAGGATATAGATTAAACAAGTGCAATTGGAAGTGATGACACTAAGAAATGAGCAGGCAAAATTAGAACTGGAACACTATAAAAATGAAGCTTAAAAATTGGTACTTTCTCCTGATTGGCTGAGATTTTGACACCTACCAGAAAATCTATTTTCTGTTTATTAAAGAGCTGGAGAGACGGGGAGACTCCTGTTACTGAACAAACACTCTATAGCAATGATTACTATCAGAATATAGTGCTTTAACCTTTAAAAAAAAATACTTTTTGTTTTAACCCAAAAATATCACTTACCCTACCTTTAATTTAAATTCCTAAACTTATCAGAGCTCGTTGAGTTAAAGAGAAGAAGTGAATTGACCTAACTTTTTTACGACTGAGATTTATTACAGTGTATGTCCTACATTGCAGTATTGATATTTTTTACCTAAGGAAAACAATATGAGTACTTTTTCCACCACTGTCGATGAGCATGATCATCCCCAAAATGGGCCGGGCGGCCTTCAGGCGACGTCCCAAGGAGCTTGCATGGGGGTCAACGATGCGTTGGCCTTGAGGTGGAGCCAGAGAGAGGAGAGACCATCCTCTAGTTCCAGGAGAACCGCGGCATTGGGCTCTCTATAGTGCTGATCGATGATACGGACGCTTATCAGCCGTAGAGCGTGTTACACACACCTAATTGCAATTGATCCTGTTTGCTGTACCATTAATTGTAAATCCTCCCTCAATCAGCGACTCCTACACACTAGCACAGGTTGTTCTCTAAAAACCCAAGAGTTAACCCTTTTAGAACGGGAAATAATGTGTTCTTAGATAGACAAGCTCATTCTTAGATTTCTTTGGGCTATTCAAAAATAGTAGATCTACAAGCTCATAGCGCGGCACCGAGTGCCGCGCTATGATCTTGTAGATCTGCTATTTTTGAAAAATCGTAGAAATGTGTACAAATCTTTAAATATACTTTCTCTTTTTTATATACGAATATTTTTAACTCAAATCTTTGCTTCTGGGAATTCTACAAATGTCTTCTAAATCCCCCAAAAAATCTGAAAAAAACGTATGTTGCTATATGAGTGGTTCTCAAACTTTTTCATGTCAAGGACCACCCGAAATGATGTATTTGGCCGCGGACCCCCCCATATCCAGGGGCCCCCCAGAAGCACAGATGGGAGTTAAAAATGTTCGTTTTAAAACGTATAGTCAAAGATTTCCACCATTAAAGAAATAATCAAAAGCGCGGCACTCGGTACCGCACTATGCGTTTGTATATCTGCTATTTTTGAACAGCCAAATAAATCACAAAATGACACAGACGTGTTTCCGGTCTAAATGGATTAATTCATCAGCGGGCTCTGCATTGGTTTTCAATACGGACCACAATGTGTGCAGACACCACACATCACCACCAAACACCTTGGGGGGGGGGGGGGGCAGAGAGAGAGAGCGAGCTCCTCTTGCCGGGGGAGAGTTGGCTGTGCTTTCCACAGTATAAAAAGGTCAAAGCATGAAGTTGGAATTAGCAGCACTATGCATCGCTGCTCCCTGGCAATGCAAACACAACAGTGGTGGAAAAAAGTACTCAAATGTGTTACTCCAGTAAAAGTATCAATACTGCAATGTAGAATTAGTCTGTTAAAAGTAAAAGTCCGGAATTCAAAATATTACTTGAGTAAAAGTACATAAGTATTGGTATCAAAATATACTTATATAAGTACCAAAAGTAAAAGTACTCTGGTCTCTCCCTCCCCCCCCCCCCCCCCCCCTGCTATACTTGAGCTGTATTCTCTGGGAAACAGAAGAGAAAAAAAAACAGGAGCTTTACTGGCACAGAGGCATAATCACAGATGGCCAACAGGCATTACGCAGAATAAGGCCAGGAGCTATGAAGCAGGTTTTTTTTCTCTATTTTGTTCCTCTGGCTATACGGCATGCACATAATATCTAAACAGCAGAGAGAGAGAGAGAGAAGCTTTTGCCCCAGAGGACAACCAACCCAAACCCCCGCCAGGAATCCCTTGAAAGAAAATGCTTTTATTAAGTAAAGCTACTCGGGAGATAGATAAAGACATCAGCCGTAATAATGCTTTTCATTTTGATCCGTGATCTTATTTCATTAGAGGTGTGTGTGTGTGTGTGTGTGTGTGTGTGTGTGTGTGTGTGTGTGTGTGTGTGTGTGTGTGTGTGTGTGTGTGTGTGTGTGTGTGTGTGTGTGTGTGTGTGTGTGTGTGTGTGTGTGTGTGTCACCAAAGTTGACACAAGACGGTGGGGTTCTCCTCCACTCTGCCGGGAGGAGATTGAGTCGTCAGCAGATACACGGCAACGCCGGCGACTTTGTCACTCTGGCCCCCGCAGGCCGAGAGGACAAACTGTAATATGGTGGAACTGCTAGCTGTGGCATTTTCTAACACTCTTAAATGCTCCCTACACATGCGCACGCACACATGCGCACGCACACGCACACACACTCCACATTCTCCTTTCAGCAGACTGTTCTGAATAGAGGTCAGGGTCTCTGGGGGTCTTACACGTACACAGGACGTCCTGGTGTCCTGTAGAACTTTATTGGTTCTCAAAGTGGGGTCCGGGGACGTGGGGGGGGGCAGACAGGGGGGACGGGGGGTCCCCGGTCTTATCCAAATTAGGTTCAACACCTGTTGCAGTAAATGACGCAGATATGCAAGTCATTGAGGAGTTCGTAGTACTCGTGTATGATAGAAGTAGTAAGAAAGGAAAGAGGTGGTGCCATGGTTTTGCACTTTTTCTATTTTTTATGTGTCTATGAGGTTGATAGAACTTCATTAAGCCCCCTGGTGGTGTTTTTTATGGTGTTTTATGTCTTCTCTGACTATTTTGAGTTTCTACCTGGAGGCTGAAACCTTAAGGGTCAAACGTGCCAATAGAAAAACAGCCCTTTAGTGACATAGTAAAATGTACCCTCCCCCTCATTATCATAACACAACAGGTGTGGGCATGAGGAGGAGGAGGGACTAGGGCAGGTGGGTGGTGCTAAGGTGGTGGAGGAGGTGCTAAGGTGAGAACCAGGTATACTTAATGAACTGGAGGCGTGTCCAAATAAAAACATAATTTTAACAATTTCTGTACACTTTTTTGAAAAAGATCTCCCTCCTAGTATAACCATAATACCTGATGATTATGTTTCAGGGGGAAAATCACTGAAAATCACGGCACCCCGTCTTTAAGTTTGGACTTAGCTGCACACCGCTCTGTGGTTGTACACTGAAAAAAGTGAAGTTGGTCAACCCTTCATGTTAATAGTTTTTTCTGCTTGATCTGACTTACTAAAATTACTTTTCTGTCAATCATTATTGTAACCTAATATAGTCAGGTTTATTCAACGTAAATCTGTGTTCTTTTGGTTCAAAGTAATTTTATAACTTAACATCAGAGAGATTTTTTTGCGTCCCCTTGCGGTCACGTGATAATGACGTCATCAAATATTAGGTTTCATTTGTTTGTAATATCCGCCATCTTGATTTCTCGTGCGCACTTGCGTTGAGCCTGGACACTGCACCGCATTGAGGAGAAATATCTTCACAAACCACGGTAAGAAATGTGAAAATATGATCCAGTGTGTTATTAAAATCATTTTTATATGTTTAAAATGACCAACCGCTGTCTTTTAAGGTTGCGTTTGTTCGAAAATTACACATTGTGGACAATGCTAACGCTAGCCTATAAGTGCATTGGTGTGGCTAGCTAGCTTGAGAGCTACATAATTCCCGCGTGTAGCACGGTGCCTGTTGTAAACTTGTGAGTAAATGATTAGTTTAGTGGTGTGAAAAATGAAACGCGAGTTGGGTCGTAACTTATGTGTTGCGATAGTTTTGTGTAGTTTTGATCAGTGCTTCGTTATAACTTTGAATGAACGGTAGCCATGGTTCACGCTGGTGGTTCACAAGCGTCATGGTGCTACTTGTTCCAGTACATCTACATAAACGTTCATATCTCAAATATAAAGTGCTGACCCCACGGCCACAGAGTTTATAAGTTAAAACGGGTGGGTCTAAGTACCCGTATCTTCCGTAATGTTAAATAAAAAGCATTTTAATCCGATTGGTGGCCATTTTCTCAATTTCCTTCATATGCCTTCAACTACGCGACCCTATCGGTTGGAAGATGTACTGCACCCTGATACATTATAACTATGAGAAAATGGCCGTCGATTGGATTAAAATGTTTTTTCTTGAACAATACGGAAGATACGGTTACTTATACCCGGGCGTTTTAACTTTTTACATCCGTGGCCGTGGGGTAAACACTTTATATTTGAAATCTGAACATTTATGTAGATGTACGGGTTGTAAATGTAGAAATCTCAAAAACCAGGAACAAGTTGCGCCATGACTGTCATCAGTCATGTTTCAGGGCTAAAATAAACCGCGCTCGGCCAGATTACATTTCCGGTCTATTAACGTCGTCGGAAACGGAACGTGTGCATGCATGTATGTGTGTTTGCTGTGTGGAAATGGCCGGATACAGTTCTTGAGTAGGCGGGCTCTAGACCGGATGGCATGCATTAAAAGTTAAATAGACGCCAGGCTATTTTTACACCAACACTAACGCAACGTGCGTTATTGCTCGAACTTCTACTTGTTGTTGGTTGAGCTATGAGCTTGTAAATCGGCTCTTTTAGCCCTATATAAGTTATATTATGACAAATGCATGGTATTTATGGATTAATCTGAATGTCCTAATTGCTTACCCCACGGCTGTAACAAGTTAAAACGTTATACAATGTGAAACTGTCACACCGTGTGTGCTTGTAGATGGCTATTTTTCATCCAACTTTTTTTTTTTATTGTAGATCTACAGTGCGTTTTGAGCATATATATGCTTGTAGATCAGCTGTTTGTAATGAAGTAGTCTGTAGGGCTTAAAGTGTTAAACTTCTGATTTTGGTTGTGACAAATACATGAATGCTGCTTTAGATTTGTTTAATCTCATCATAATTTGGTATAATTGATTACATTTGGTTCCCCTGAGTTGGAAATGACACCTTTTCTCTCTGCAGACACACTGGGCCTGCAGACACTCTGGGCCCCTAGACACTCTGATGACAGATACTGTGACTGCTGCTGTGTTGTGATTCTGGTAAGTAATTTGAATCTTATAGAACTTAAATCAAGTCTAGTTTTTTTTTTTAAATGGCAGATGTACAGTGTGATGCGTTGTGAGCTGGTAGATGCTTGTAATACAGCTATTTTCACCATTTGTCATGGTAAAGTCTAGGTTTTAAAGCAGGGGTCTTATGTTTTTCAAGCCACGTAATATCATATTCTATAATGCAGGGGTCTTCAACAGGAGGTCTGGGACCCCTAGGGGGTCCTTAGAGTTGCTTCAGGGGGTCCGCCAAATCTTTGTGTAATATTTGTTTTACCGTAACCACTTGAACTTTAGCATTCCTTTTTCTGAGGAGAACTTTAGCCAAAAGTAGCAGATCTACAAGCTCACAACACCTCGCGCTGCGAGGCGTTGTGAGCTTGTAGATCGGCTATTTTTGGCAAAGAGGTATAGGTGTAGAGGGGAAAAAAGAGCAGACCAAGTAAACAAAAAAAGTTTGTACATCTGCTATTTTTGAATAGCCAAAGAAATCTAAAATGACTCCTTTTCTCTCTGCAGACACACTGGGCCTGCAGACACTCTGGGCCCCTAGACACTCTGATGACAGATACTGTGACTGCTGCTGTGTTGTGATTCTGGTAAGTAATTTGAATCTTATAGAACTTAAATCAAGTCTAGTTTTTTTTTTAAATGGCAGATGTACAGTGTGATGCGTTGTGAGCTGGTAGATGCTTGTAATACAGCTATTTTCACCATTTGTCATGGTAAAGTCTAGGTTTTAAAGCAGGGGTCTTATGTTTTTCAAGCCACGTAATATCATATTCTATAATGCAGGGGTCTTCAACAGGAGGTCTGGGACCCCTAGGGGGTCCTTAGAGTTGCTTCAGGGGGTCCGCCAAATCTTTGTGTAATATTTGTTTTACCGTAACCACTTGAACTTTAGCATTCCTTTTTCTGAGGAGAACTTTAGCCAAAAGTAGCAGATCTACAAGCTCACAACACCTCGCGCTGCGAGGCGTTGTGAGCTTGTAGATCGGCTATTTTTGGCAAAGAGGTATAGGTGTAGAGGGGGAAAAAGAGCAGACCAAGTAAACAAAAAAAGTTTGTACATCTGCTATTTTTGAATAGCCAAAGAAATCTAAAATGACTCCTTTTCTCTCTCTGCAGACACACTGGGCCTGCAGACACTCTGGGCCCCTAGACACTCTGATGACAGATACTGTGACTGCTGCTGTGTTGTGATTCTGGTAAGTAATTTGAATCTTATAGAACTTAAATCAAGTCTATTTTTTTTTTTAAATGGCAGATGTACAGTGTGATGCGTTGTGAGCTGGTAGATGCTTGTAATACAGCTATTTTCACCATTTGTCATGGTAAAGTCTAGGTTTTAAAGCAGGGGTCTTATGTTTTTCAAGCCACGTAATATCATATTCTATAATGCAGGGGTCTTCAACAGGAGGTCTGGGACCCCTAGGGGGTCCTTAGAGTTGCTTCAGGGGGTCCGCCAAATCTTTGTGTAATATTTGTTTTACCGTAACCACTTGAACTTTAGCATTCCTTTTTCTGAGGAGAACTTTAGCCAAAAGTAGCAGATCTACAAGCTCACAACACCTCGCGCTGCGAGGCGTTGTGAGCTTGTAGATCGGCTATTTTTGGCAAAGAGGTATAGGTGTAGAGGGGAAAAAAGAGCAGACCAAGTAAACAAAAAAAGTTTGTACATCTGCTATTTTTGAATAGCCAAAGAAATCTAAAATGACTCCTTTTCTCTCTGCAGACACACTGGGCCTGCAGACACTCTGGGCCCCTAGACACTCTGATGACAGATACTGTGACTGCTGCTGTGTTGTGATTCTGGTAAGTAATTTGAATCTTATAGAACTTAAATCAAGTCTAGTTTTTTTTTTAAATGGCAGATGTACAGTGTGATGCGTTGTGAGCTGGTAGATGCTTGTAATACAGCTATTTTCACCATTTGTCATGGTAAAGTCTAGGTTTTAAAGCAGGGGTCTTATGTTTTTCAAGCCACGTAATATCATATTCTATAATGCAGGGGTCTTCAACAGGAGGTCTGGGACCCCTAGGGGGTCCTTAGAGTTGCTTCAGGGGGTCCGCCAAATCTTTGTGTAATATTTGTTTTACCGTAACCACTTGAACTTTAGCATCCCTTTTTCTGAGGAGAACTTTAGCCAAAAGTAGCAGATCTACAAGCTCACAACACCTCGCGCTGCGAGGCGTTGTGAGCTTGTAGATCGGCTATTTTTGGCAAAGAGGTATAGGTGTAGAGGGGAAAAAAGAGCAGACCAAGTAAACAAAAAAAGTTTGACAGCTGCTATTTTTGAATAGCCAAAGAAATCTAAAATGACTCCTTTTCTCTCTGCAGACACTCTGGGCCTGCAGACACTCTGCTCTACAGATACTGTGACTGCTGCTGTGTTGTGATTTTGGTAAGTAATTTGAATCTTATCAATCTTATTTTCACCATTTCTCATGGTGAAGTCTAGGTTTTAAAGCAGGGGTCTTTGTTTTTCAAGCCAAGGTAATATCATAATATATAACGTGTTTCAGATTAAACCGTATGGGAAGGTGCTGGATTGAGATACATTTTATGAGCAAGTAAAGAATCCATACACTTGGATCCATGCAGATCTCATTTTAGTGCTGCAAGCATTAAAGGGATAGTTCACCCCCAAAAATACTTTTTTAATATCGATTAGTCACCCCATGGAAACTTGAATTCAATTCCATGGATTTTGTTTTTGTCACATTCCTAAGCCAATAATTTGATGACTGGCAATGGTTTCTGTAGGAGACACAAAGAGTCTCCTTTGTGTCTCCTGCCTACCTACTTCAACAGTTGCAAAATATTCGGTTGAAGGTCAGCTGGTATAGTAGAGTTGTTTTGATATTTATTTGGTATTTGGTTATTTCAGTATCATCACTTAACTGTCCATGTTGGTTACTTTGTCCCCCCCCACCCCACCCTCTTTTTCAGTAAGTTAACTAATGTGGAAATGCAAAGACTGTGATATTACAAAATCAAGAAGGTCAGAGCTTCTCAAGCATTACAGAATTGATCACGGACATTTTGGACGTCGTCATCCCTACCCATGCACATATTTAACCTGCCCTTGTTCGTTTAAGACCTGGAATGCCCTTAAGAGTCATTTGTCAAGGAGCCACCCTCAACTTGCCACTGAAAAGGCTGAACTGACAACTTTTACATGCCTTTTGTGTGCATACAAACAAAGCACAACTTTGAAAGACTATTTGCACCACATTGGACAGCATCTGCAAAAATTTGAAACAGTTGAATGTATTTTTCAAGGATGCCCATATAAGACAAATATTTATGGAGCCTTCAGGACTCATAAGTCCCGAAAACACAAGGAATCTTCTATAAATGATTTAAAGCCTGGCATTGCTCAGAGTTTAAGGCCAGACCCTAGTCATCCCTCTCAAGATTCAATTGTTAGCAATGAATTGCAGGAGAATATTTCAGACGATGAGTCAAATGCCTCTGCCCATGAAACGCAAAATGTTGAAGATGTGTCCCGTTCTATAGAGCGTAAATTTGCCTCAGTTTTATTGAAATTGGAGAATGTTTTTCTGGTCTCTGGTGTGGCTGTTAATGACCTCTTGCAGGAGCTACAGTATTTGTTAACTACGGTTTCAGTCCCTGTTGCCTATCAAAAAATAACCCTGCTATTGCAGAAACATAATTGCCAGGTTGATGCAGCTATTGTGCAGGAATTGGCTTCTGTTCTCTGCGAGTCACATCCCATTCCAACAGCAATTGGAGGTCTCCTCTCCACTGTGTGGAAACGGAAGGCATATTACAAAACTAATTTTGGTGTTGTAGAACCCATAGAGTATGTGCTTGACCGTAAAGAGAAACGATCATTTCAGTATGTTCCCATACTTAAATCTTTGCAGCAGATTCTTAATTGCGACTCAATACTTGACAAAGCAATCAATTTGAAATCAAATTACATAGCAGGTGATCAACTAAAATACACAAGCTTTTTTGATTCTCTCAATTGCCAACAGAATGCAATATTTTCTGAGACTGCCATTTCATTGATCTTGTATATTGATGATTTTGAAATATGTAATCCTATTGGCACATCAAGGAAGAAACACAAAGTATGTGGAGTTTATTGGACTTTAGGTAATTTACCTCCAGGCTCCAACTCATCCCTGTCTGCCATAAATTTATGTGCCTTGATTAATAGCAAGGATGTTAAGGATTATCGTTATGAAAAAGTGTTGGAGCCTTTGTTAGATGACCTTGTCACCTTGGAGAAGCATGGTGTTTTCATCTCAAAACTGGGAAGGACGATAAAGGGCACTGTTCAATGTATTGTTGCAGACAACCTTGGTGCACATGGCATTGCAGGATTTGTGGAGGGTTTCACAGGAACCTATCCGTGCAGATTTTGTACAGGAATGAAGGCAGAATTTCAGACTACAGAAGTGTCATCAGGAACATTCTGTCGGAGAACAGAAGCAATTCATGGTGCTCATCTTGAGGCTATCAGACAAAATAATTTGGAAACTCATTATGGTGTGAGAGATGTTTGTGTAATATCAGATAAGCTGTCTTACTTCAATGTTACAACTGGTTTCCCCCCTGATGTTATGCACGACCTCTTTGAGGGAATTGTACCTAGAGAGATAGCATTGTGCTTGACTGTGTTAATATCTAAAAAATATTTGAAATTGGTCGACTTGAATGAGGCAATTCAAAACTTTCCTTTCAAATGGAATGACAAAACAAATAGTCCCCACACAGTACCCCTCACATTTTCCAAAAGGAAAACAATAGGAGGTAATGCCCATGAAAACTGGAGCCTGCTGAGGTTTTTACCTCTTTTGATTGGAAACAGAGTGCCTGTCAGTGAACCTGCCTGGGGAATTCTAAATGACTTGAAAGACATTGTAGACCTTGTCGTCGCACCTGTTCACACCCAAGAATCTATAGCTTATCTGCAGTTTAAGATATCTGAACATAGGGTAAGGTACCAAGAGGTTTTCCCTCACATCAAACTTTTGCCCAAACACCACTATTTGGAGCATTATCCTGAGCTAATAGAGCAGTTTGGTCCCCTGGTTGCTCTATGGACAATGAGATTCGAGGCGAAACATAGCTTCTTCAAAAGGGTTGTGCGGCACACAAACTGTTACAAAAATGTGCTCCTATCATTGGCACAGAGGCATCAGTTTCATATGGCACATGAATTGCACTTGTGCAGTTTCCTAACACGCACTCTGGAAGTTAAAAATGTTTCCACTCTTTCAATTGATCTTCTGAAGGAAGAAATAGCACATGCTGTGAGGCAGAAGAACCTAAATGTGGATATTTTGTGTATGGCCAAAGATGTAACCTATGAAGGCCTCAACTACAGGGATGGCATGATTATTGCAATTGGGGAGTTTTCTGGTATGCCAGAGTTTGGTGAAATAATTCAGATGATCCCAGCCAGCACGCCCACGTGGGTCCCATATGGGTTCAAGGTGGGCTACACCATATGGGCCCCATGTCGGCATGTCAGCGGGATCCACTTGGGTCCCATCTGGGATGCCCATGTGGGCCTTACGTGGGTACTACCTGGGCCCCACATGGGCCCCATGTGGGCTTTTAGGTGGGTTCTACCTGGGCCCCACGTGGGCCCCATGTGGGCTTTAGGTGGGTACTACCTGGGCCCCACATGGGCCCCATGTGGGCTTTAGGTGGGTTCTACCTGGGCCCCACATGGGCCCCATGTGGGCTTTAGGTGGGTACTACCTGGGCCCCACATGGGCCCCATGTGGGCTTTAGGTGGGTTCTACCTGGGCCCCACATGGGCCCCATGTGGGCTTTAGGTGGGTACTACCTGGGCCCCATGTGGGCTTTAGGTGGGTACTACCTGGGCCCCACATGGGCCCCATGTGGGCTTTAGGTGGGTTCCACCGGGGCCCTAGGTGGGTCCCATATGGTTTCAAGGTGGGCTAAACCATATGGGCCCCATGTCGGCATGTCAGCGGGGTCCACTTGGGTCCCATCTGGGATGCCCATGTGGGCCTTACGTGGGTACTACCTAGGCCCCACGTGGGCTCCATGTGGGCTTTTAGGTGGGTTCTACCTGGGCCCCACATGGGCCCCATGTGGGCTTTAGGTGGGTTCTACCTGGGCCCCAGGTGGGCGCCAACTAGGCAAGTCTATGTGGGACCGAGGTGGGTCCCAACTGGGATGCCCATGTGGGCTTTAGGTGGGTTCTACCTGGGCCCCAGGTGGGCCCCAACTAGGCAAGTCTATATGGGACAGAGGTGGGTCCTAACTGGGTTTGTTTGTGCAATGGTTCCTTTGATTTCCAACGTGGGTCCTAATAAGATTTAAATATAAATAAAATAGATTAAGCAGCAAACATGAACCGTGTTAATTCTTGTAAACACACCTAAAATAAAAATTTGGTATAACATTTTACACGTCTTCAGTTTTACCAGGATGAAAATAGACAATATATATTTTGACAAATTTATTAAAAACAATATTACAAGATAATGAAAATACAATGAAAATACAAATGGAAATAAATATAGCAGTAGTGTAAAGGTGCAGGAAGAGAAGGCACACACATTACACGTGCAAGTGTACATACAGTATATACATAAAATCACAAAAATGCAACATAATATTCTGACAATGCTCCACAGAGACTATTAACAGAAACAAAATATAAGAATAAAAATGGTGTATAAGAGGTGCATCAAAAACTTCAATTGTCCATGTAACAGGGCAGAGGGATTCTGAGATCCAGTTTCATGTTGCAGATGAATCTGGGCCCTATGTGTACGTGGGTGTCTCTTGAGCCTTTCTGTTTAAATCCCCAGTGACAGAACCAACCAAGTATTGTGCTGCTAAGGGGAGAGAAAGAGAGACAGAGACTTTGTCTACTGGGGTGGTGCATCATCCAGTTGTGGAAGCTGTCTCTGAGCTCAAACTCTGTTTCCACCTCTATCACGAGCCCCAGTGAACCACTTGGAGAGAGCCTTCTTCTGCATCCTTGTGTTCTTCAGTCCTCCTAATAGAAATGACAAGAAGCCAACTGTTAGAAATTATAGAATTATGAAACTTTCCATTACTGTATATACTGGTATACATCAAATGTGTTGCCAAATTACATTTAAAGTTAATCACACACACACACACACACACACACACACACACACACACACACACACACACACACACACACACACACACACACACACACACACACACACACACACACACACACAATGATTCACCAAGACAAGCAGGAAGAATGCCCAAACTGAGCAGCATAAAACAGCATGAAAATAAAGTTTAGCTTGAGAACAGAGTAATGCACAATCTACTACTTAAAGAGATCAGTACTGCATTTAAATATTTACTTACTTAGTTATGAAAGCAGAAATCCATCACAAGGCAATCCTCCTCTCTGCTTTGCTCCTTGAGTCCTTTGTCAGTTTAAATTTGAATTTAGTGGACAAACAGAGGGGGCCTTTAGGACCCAAAGCAAGCAGGACCTTTAGCTGTCCTTAGAAATGCCTGAGCAAATAAACAATAAATAAATAACAATAAAATACTAACTGAAAACTAAATACAATGGCCTTGCCTGTCTTAAGTAAAGTGTGTAATACTGCATTAAAGCAAACATCACCAGCCTTTATAAACATAACCAGTGCTGATGTAAACATTCGGCTTTCTAAATGAACACCCGAGCTCTCTCTCTCTCTCTCTCTCTCACACACACACACACACACACACACACACACACACACACACACACACACACACACACACACACACACACACACACACACACACACACACACACACACACAGCTCTGTTTAACACAATGCTGTACCCCCTCCAACTGTACTTCTTGTTTTCATTATGTTTTAAAAAAAGACTCTCTGTCTTTCTAAAAGGAAGATATGTGTGTCCCCACTGCTGCCTAAGCCAAGAAACAAGGCTTTACAAAAAATATAACTAACTGAAACAGGATTGTGTATTTTCAAAGTTAACTAAAACAATCTATCTGAAAAAGAGCTTGTAGATCGGCTATTTTAAAAAAAAAACGTTTCTGACTAATCCATATTATAATAAAAAATTAAAACTAAACTTTAAAGAAATAAATAAACTAAACCACCCACCCCTCCAAACCCAGACTAGTCTGGCATGCCTTGAAGTGATAATTTGAATACCCATTGTTCCATTGTTGCTATCTGTGTGTGACCCCCACAGGGTCACACTCAGATAGGGCCATTAACAGGCAGTCAGGGGGAGGGGATTTAGTCTGGACTTGAACTGGAGAATACAAATGTAGTTTGACTTGAAGCAGCACATGTAACTGAAATAAAGCAGAAAGCTCTGAATCCACAAGCTTATGAACAAATTGTATTATCATTGCTCCCTATCACAAACGACACATTTATACTTGCTAAAATCTAAGAAAAAGTGAGTTGGGCTTTAACCACTTAAACCCTTAGTAAACTTGTACTTGGTCTGCTCTTTTTCCCCTCTCTACACCAAACCTCTTTGCCAAAAATAGCCGATCTACAAGCATTGGTTTATTAGCCAGGGATCCTTTAAATGGTTACCAGTTAAACGGTTAACAGTTAAACAGTTAACCTGCCATGGCCATCTCTAATAAATAAAAACAAATACTTAAATACTTAAAAATACAATGTAATGTCCAATCTGTATGGTAGAGTATGTTCATACAATATAATTTATACTATATATATAATTGGGGTGGTTGCATTTAGTCTCCCTGCTCTTCTATTGAGACATTTCGATTGTGTCAGAGGTCATGTCTCACCTAGACACAGGATCTGACACAAATTCTGACCTGATGGTCAAGATTGAAATCATCCCCTGAGCAGACAGGCTCTATCTTAATGGTAAAATATGTCAGCATTTGTGCAGGAAACTGGGTTAAAATCTGGGGTAAAAGAGGAAGATATAGTACAACTTAAAATGGGGTTGAATAGTTTGTCCGTCTTTGTGAGCTTGTAGATTGGCTGTTTTTGGCATTAGTGTTTAGTTTGGCAGTGGTAAAACAAAAAACAAAAACAAATCTGTTTACACATTATACGATTTATAGTGAGTGATTGAGTGCGCGTGTGTGTGTGTGTGTGTTCCAACCCATGCCCAGTTAGCCCATATGTACATGTCAGTTAGCCAGCAGTTAACCAGTCACACCACGTGGGAACCACGTGGGCTTGCCCGCTTCCAACCCACGCCCAGTTAGCCCACATGCAGCCCACGCGGGAACTACGTGGGCTTGCCCGCTTCCAACCCACGCCGGTTAGCCCACATGCAGCCCACGCGGGAACCACGTGGGCTTGCCCGCTTCCAACCCATGCCGGTTAGCCCACATGCAGCCCACGCGGGAACCACGTGGGCTTGCCCGCTTCCAACCCATGCCGGTTAGCCCACATGCAGCCCATGCGGGAACCACGTGGGCTTGCCCGCTTCCAACCCACGCCCAGTTAGCCCACATGCAGCCCACGCGGGAACCACGTGGGCTTGCCCGCTTCCAACCCATGCCAGTTAGCCCACATGCAGACCACGCGGGAACCACGTGGGCTTGCCCGCTTCCAACCCATGCCGGTTAGCCCACATGCAGCCCACGCGGGAACCACGTGGGCTTGCCCGCTTCCAACCCACGCCCAGTTAGCCCACATGCAGCCCACGCGGGAACCACATGGGCTTGCCCGCTTCCAACCCATGCCCAGTTAGCCCACATGCAGCCCACGCGGGAACCACGTGGGCTTGCCCGCTTCCAACCCATGCCCAGTTAGCCCACATGCAGCCCACGCGGGAACCACGTGGGCTTGCCCGCTTCCAACCCACGCCCAGTTAGCCCATATGCAGCCCACGCGGGAACCACGTGTGCTTGCCCGCTTCCAACCCACGCCCAGTTAGCCCACATGCAGCCCACCTGGGACCCTCATAATTTGCCCAGTTCAAGCCCATGCCCACTTGGTACCCAAGTAGCCCGCATTGGGCCCATATGGGTCCCACGTGGGCGTGCTGGCTGGGATTGTTCTCCAAGAGAAACCAGTATTTATTATCAGAAAGCTTGATGCTTGGTACACTGAACATTTCAGAGCCTTTATCCTGACCACAGCCTGTACTAGGGCTATTGAACTGGTTGAACACCAGAATCTTAAAGACCCATACCCACTGGCTTGCTACACTGTTGGAGGGATTCGCATGGTGGTTCCAAAGCGATACATACATGTTTAAGGTTATTATTACTATTACATATTGTGATCAAAGTTTCATGGCTTGGATACCAATTTTATCCAATCAGGAGAGAGAATCCCATAAAGATAATTTAACTTCAGTTGTATAGTTTCATGTCCAATTTCGCTTTTTTATCCTGAGTTCTTTCTCTTGATTGGATAAAGTTGGTATTCCAGCCTGAATGTTTTCTTTTTTACCGAGCTGGAAAGAGAGGGAGACCCCTGTTACTGAACAAACACATTATTGCATTGAATACTATCACAGTAGCTATTTAACACTTATTTTAAAGTGTGTATATATATATCATTTTATTTTTTTGATATTAATCATTGTTATGAGTGTATATCAATAACAATGGTCTCCATCCAGCTCTTAAATAACCAGAGAATACATTTTCAGGTGGGTTAGGGTTACAAATGTCATCTAATCATGAGAGCACCACAAAGCTCATTTATCAACTTGTGTTCCAGTTTGAAATGTGTTTCACTGCTAATTTCACTTGTTTATCATGTGTCCTGTATTAGTTATTTTCCTGATTGGGTAAATTGTTATCTTGACTTGAGAACGTATTTTCTGTTTACTGGAGAGATGAGGAGACCCCTGTTACTGAACAAACACTCAATGTATGAATGAATAGTTATCCGTAATATTACTAATTGTATTCACTTTTTCTCCAACTCAGAATCTGTTGACCATGGCCCAAAACAAGACTGCAAAGCTGATGGTTCAATTGAGTGATGAGGATAGAAGGAAGTTGATTCTGCCAGACGGGATTCCAGAAACAATGGAGGAGCTTCTTGTTAATGTCAGGGACACTTGTGGAATAAGAGGGAACTTCAGGCTTCAATACCAGGACAAAGAATTTGGTGTATTTTTAACTTTGACAAATACTGGAGACCTTGAGAATCTTGGTATTATAAAAGTAATCTCATTGCCTGATGAAGGTGCAGCCCCAACGACTGAATTGGCCCAGTGTCATAATGAACGTTTGTCCACTTGTTCTACTGAGACTGACGATACGATACTCCTTTCCTCGCCTGACTCCGTTTCCTCAAGAACTGAACAATGGCCAAGAGTATTTCCCATTCCAGTCTTTTCTTATGATACTGAACTGCAGTTGGAGAGAGGGAATGCAGCTTACCTGGCAGATGGTACAAGGTTCATTGTCACTACAAAGATGAAACAAGACATTCTTCAGAAGATATGTGACACCGTCTACAAGTATAAATCTTACACCGTCAAAGAAGACTTAGCTGAAGTTGCACAGGCACTGGTCAACAAGCACCCCTGCTTGAAAGAGCCGGGGTCATTCAACGGTGCCTATGGGTGGAGAGTGAGAATATCAGATAAGGTGAATAACTTCCGCACCCTTCTGAAGGGGCTTGGATGCCCAGAGTTTGCTGTCAATTCCATGAAGAACAAGGCTCCAGGTGATGCCTATCCAGCAAAGAATATCAAACGTCCTAAACGTGGTGAGGCCAACCATATGCCATCCTTTCCAGTTGGTGAGACGGCAGAGCAACTTGAAATGGAGCGCCAGGCACTTCTGAAGGAGGTGAAGAAAAGGAACAATGACAGGATCATCAGAGGAAAAATGGCCAAGACGTTTGCCCTACGGAGACAAGAAATAGTGGATAAACAGCCCAGGGTGGAAGTGCTGCAGGAGCGATGGCCAGCACTATTTGGAGAAGAGGAGGTACTGGCTGACTTATTGTAACTTATGTATATCTGTGTCATGTGTGTGGTGTGCTCTGGTTTTGCTGTGACACTACTTGTCTCAGAAGAACTGCCTGCTGCTGTCTTTCAATCCATCACCCGCTCCTGTTTCCCTTGCTCTCGACATCCCTGCCTACTCCTCTCTCCCACCCGTGTCCCTCTGTCATCCCTCTCTCCCTAGCTGTCTCTACCTCACCACCTGCATTTCTCTCCTACCCCTACCTGCCTGCCTTCATATATCTAATATGAAATCTGTTGTATATTTCAGGTAGGTGCAGAATTCCAGCGCATCACCACAGTCCCGCTCCAAGCAAGATTTATGGCATCTCTGGATAAACAGAGCGGTGATCTGCTTCAGATTATCCGGAGCAAAGGAGGAGCTATCCGTGAAAAAACAAAGGATACACTTCAAGTTATGGATCAGGTATGAAATGCATGTGGATAATTTGATTTCATTAGGTCGGTAATGTTAAGTTGTATTTAAAGGTATTAAATGTTTTCAAACATCTGTTCTAGAGTATGGAAATAAACGTCCGAAGAGAGTGTCTCCTCAAGTGCCTCATCATGTACCTGGGTGAAGATGTGAGCTGCCTGATCAAAGAGTTCCTGGTAAGGCAATTAAGTACTGCCATCTTTTAACCCAGTTTAGACCGGTTAGATTGTCACTTTAATTGCTATGCTATCTATCTGAAAGAACAGGTGAGTCTGTCAGTCTAGTCTATCTATCTGAGAGAACAGGTGAGTCTGTCAGTCTTGTCCGTCTATCTGAGAGAACAGGTGAGTCTGTCAGTCTTGTCCGTCTATCTGAGAGAACAGGTGAGTCTGTCAGTCTTGTCCGTCTATCTGAGAGAACAGGTGAGTCTGTCAGTCTTGTCCGTCTATCTGAGAGAACAGGTGAGTCTGTCAGTCTTGTCTATATATCTGAGAGAACAGGTGAGTCTGTCAGTCTTGTCTGTCTATCTGAGAGAACAGGTGAGTCTGTCAGTCTTGTCTGTCTATCTGAGAGAACAGGTGAGTCTGTCAGTCTTGTCCGTCTATCTGAGAGAACAGGTGAGTCTGTCAGTCTTGTCCGTCTATCTGAGAGAACAGGTGAGTCTGTCAGTCTTGTCCGTCTATCTGAGAGAACAGGTGAGTCTGTCAGTCTTGTCTGTCTATCTGAGAGAACAGGTGAGTCTGTCAGTCTTGTCTGTCTATCTGAGAGAACAGGTGAGTCTGTCAGTCTTGTCCGTCTATCTGAAAGAACAGGTGAGTCTGTCAGTCTTGTCTGTCTATCTGAGAGAACAGGTGAGTCTGTCAGTCTTGTCCGTCTATCTGAAAGAACAGGTGCGTCTCAGTCTTGTCTATCTAACTGAAAAATGCTAATGTTCTCTCTTTCTCCCTCCTTGTCTGTCTGTCTTCAGGTTGTCCAGAAAGATGAGGCTGAGACGGAGCTTGCGAACACCACCATGGGGGTGTTTGTCCTGCGTGAAAATCAAGGTCCTCTCAGTGAACCGGTGGAAATTGGCATCATTATTGATGGTGTTGAGGTACTCAGTGGCCTGTCCTCAGTTGCTTCTGCCTGTGCCATGCTGTTTGGCCTTATCTATGCCCTGGACTTAAAGTATCCGGAAGGGCTCAAGTTTAGTTTTGAGGCCTTTCAGAAAATCATCATGGACATAGAGCGCAAAAAGATGTCAAAAAGGGTACAGAACCTTGCAGCAAAGCTGCAAGATCTTGTGTAAACTCTTTACTTGGAGCAAGGTTAAGTGTGAGCCTTATAAATCACATCTTTACTTGGAGAAAGGTTAATTGTGAGCCTTACAAATCACACATTCTGTTTAAGACATTGTCCCTAAATTTTGTTTTATTTGTAAAAGAATTGTATGGATAGAGATGAAGCATTTGAGCCAACCGGTAAAACCTCAGCCAAAATGTGACAGATTTTATGTTCTTTAGATTTTAACAGAGCCTCATGGACATGGAGCGCAGAAAGATGTCAAAAAGGGTACAGATCCTTGCAGCAAAGCTGCAAGATCTTGTGTAAACTCTTTACTTGGAGCAAGGTTAAGTGTGAGCCTTATAAATCACATCTTTACTTGGAGAAAGGTTAATTGTGAGCCTTACAAATCACACATTCTGTTTAAGACATTGTCCCTAAATTTTGTTTTATTTGTAAAATAATTGTATGGATAGAGATGAAGCATTTGAGCCAACCGGTAAAACCTCAGCCAAAATGGGACAGATTTTATGTTCTTTAGATTTTAACAGAGCCTCATGGACATGGAGCGCAAAAAGATGTCAAAAAGGGTACAGATCTGCAAAGCTGCAAGATCTTGTGTAAACTCTTTACTTGGAGAAAGGTTAATGTGAGCCTTAGAAATCACATCTTTACTTGGAGAAAGGTTAATGTGAGCCTTATAAATCACATCTTTACTTGGAGAAAGGTTAATGTGAGCCTTATAAATCACACATTCTGTTTAAAACATTGTCCCTATTTTAATTTTTTTGTAAAAGAATTGTATGGATAGAGATGGAGCATTTGAGCCAACCTGTGAAACCTCAGCCAAAATGGGACAGATTTTATGTTCTTTAGATTTTAAATGGACAGATAATACAATAATAGGAGGTAATGCCCATGAAAACTGGAGCCTGCTGAGGTTTTTACCTCTTTTGATTGGAAACAGAGTGCCTGTCAGTGAACCTGCCTGGGGAATTCTAAATGACTTGAAAGACATTGTAGACCTTGTCGTCGCACCTGTTCACACCCAAGAATCTATAGCTTATCTGCAGTTTAAGATATCTGAACATAGGGTAAGGTACCAAGAGGTTTTCCCTCACATCAAACTTTTGCCCAAACACCACTATTTGGAGCATTATCCTGAGCTAATAGAGCAGTTTGGTCCCCTGGTTGCTCTATGGACAATGAGATTCGAGGCGAAACATAGCTTTTTCAAAAGGGTTGTGCGGCACACAAACTGTAACAAAAATGTGCTCCTATCATTGGCACAGAGGCATCAGTTTCATATGGCACATGAATTGCACTTGTGCAGTTTCCTAACACGCACTCTGGAAGTTAAAAATGTTTCCACTCTTTCAATTGATCTTCTGAAGGAAGAAATAGCACATGCTGTGAGGCAGAAGAACCTAAATGTGGATATTTTGTGTATGGCCAAAGATGTAACCTATGAAGGCCTCAACTACAGGGATGGCATGATTATTGCAATTGGGGAGTTTTCTGGTATGCCAGAGTTTGGTGAAATAATTCAGATGATTGTTCTCCAAGAGAAACCAGTATTTATTATCAGAAAGCTTGATGCTTTTATAGCCTTATAAATCACATCTTTACTTGGAGAAAGGTTGATTGTGAGCCTTAGAAATCACATCTTTACTTGGAGAAAGGTTAATGTGAGCCTTAGAAATCACATCTTTACTTGGAGAAAGGTTAATGTGAGCCTTATAAATCACATCTTTACTTGGAGAAAGGTTAATGTGAGCCTTATAAATCACACATTCTGTTTAAAACATTGTCCCTATTTTTTTTTTTTTTTTGTAAAAGAATTGTATGGATAGAGATGGAGCATTTGAGCCAACCTGTAAAACCTCAGCCAAAATGGGACAGATTTTATGTTCTTTAGATTTTAAATGGACAGAGAGCAAAAAGATGTCCAAAGGGTACAGAACCTTGCAAGGACTTGTGTAAACGATTTACTTGGAGCCAGATTAATTGTGAGCCTTACTAATCTCACACACACTTCGTTTAACCCATTTAGGGGGCGTGAACCCCTATTTCTAACTATACTTTTCAGGACAGGAACCCCTTTTGGGGTTGTTGCTATGTACAGTATATAGCAACATACTTATTTATTTTTTTTAAAGCTAGTTTTTCAGAAAACTTCACCTATCCGTGCAGATTTTGTACAGCAGAGAAGGCCGAATTTCAGACTACAGAAGTGTTATCAGGAACATTCTGTCGGAGAACAGAAGCAATTCATGGTGCTCATCTTGAGGCTATCAGACAAAATAAGTTGGAAAATCATTATGGTGTGAGAGATGTTTGTGTAATATCAGATAAGCTGTCTTACTTCAATGTTACAACTGGTTTCCCCCCTGATGTTGTTTTTAGAAGGCACTATTAGAATCGACCTCCGGTCTAAATGGGTTAAAACATTCTGTCCCTGAATTTGTTTTTATTTGTAAAAGAATGACATGCCTTTTGTGTGAATACAAACAAGCACAACTTTGATAGATAGCTTCTCAAGCATTACAGAATCGATCATGGACATTTTGGACGTCGTCATGCCTACCCATGCACATATGTAACCTGCCCTTGTTCGTTTAAGACCTGGAATGCCCTTAAGAGTCATTTGTCAAGGAGCCACCCTCAACTTGCCACTGAAAAGGCTGAACTGACAACTTTTACATGCCTTTTGTGTGCATACAAACAAAGCACAACGTTGAAAGACTATTTGCGTAACATTGGACAGCATCTGCTAAATTTTGAAACTGTTACATGTATTTTTCAAGGGTGCCCATATAAGACAAATCTTTATGGAGCCTTCAGGACTCAGAAGTCCAGAAACCACAAGGCATCTTCTATAAATTTAGTCCCCTGGTTGCTCTATGGACAATGAGATTCGAGGCGAAACATAGCTTCTTCAAAAGGGTTGTGCGGCACACAAACTGTTACAAAAATGTGCTCCTATCATTGGCACAGAGGCATCAGTTTCATATGGCACATGAATTGCACTTGTGCAGTTTCCTAACACGCACTCTGGAAGTTAAAAATGTTTCCACTCTTTCAATTGATCTTCTGAAGGAAGAAATGGCACATGCTGTTGTTGCTTTTTAATTTAAAGCCTGGCATTGCTCAGAGTTTCCCTCTCAAGATTCAAGCAATGAATTGCAGGAGAATATTTCAGATGATGAGTCAAGTGCTTCTGTCCATGAAATGCAAAATGTTGAAGATGTGTCCTGTTCTATTGTGTAAATTTGCCTCAGTTTTATTTAACCCATGCATTTGACCTAAGTCCAATTCTAAAAACGCCTTCTAAATCCTGACCAAAGTTTTCTGAAAAACTTCAAACATTATGTATGTTGCTATATACTGTACATACAACAAATGTGTTAAGTTGGAGCATGATTTTCTTGTCTCTGGTGTGGCTGTTTATGACTTCTTGCAGGAAGCTACAGTATTTTTTGGTTTCAGTCCCTGTTTACAAGCTTTTTTCCCCCCCAATATTTTCTGAGACTGCCATTTCATTGATCTTGTATATTGATGATTTAGCAGAGCCTTACATATACTGTTAGACTGACTGGTTTAATTACTGTTTACTGTTACAGAGTACAGACTGATAGGATTACTGACTGACTGATTGTGAGACAGACTGGGTTAGTCTAATATAGCCTTAAGGCTCTGCTATTTTTAAGGAAGAGGTAACATTCCATTGGCAGCTAGCAAATTGCCAAAGATGTGTTCAAAATGGTCCGGCAGTCATGTTGTCAGGCAATTTGTGAAGGTGTAAAATACCTTGCCTGGACCTCATGACAATTTTGAATGTTTTCCTTGAAATGTGTTTTATCACTGTTTTATCACTGATATTGTATGTTAAATTTGTTAAAATAGGTCTGATTTTACAGATTTGTACTCAGGAAGACGCCATAATAAATGTTGAATATAAATTTGTGTCTCTTCGTAATTTCTAGTGTATTTTTAAACTTGGAGTAAAGTAATTAGTTTACTTGTAACAGGTTGAAACAAACGCATTAGGTTTTGTTAAAGAGAAAAAATTACTTTGTTTTATACATAATTTTGCTTTGTAGTTACTTAAAATATAAGCTTAAATAAAAGTGAAAAATACAGGTTCATTCAAAGAGAATTTATGGTTTGGTTCAAATTAAAAATATTCATTGGTTGGAAGGAGTTTCTTAACTTACGGTAACTTAAAATATAAGCTTAAATAAAAGTGAAAATACAGGTTCATTCAAAGAGAATTTATGGTTTGGTTCAAATTAAAAATATTCATTGGTTGGAAGGAGTTTCTTAACTTACGGTAACTTAAGATATAAGCTTAAACCAAAGTGAAAAAACTAATTCATGTAAAAAGAATACATTGCTTTAATTAAAAAAATTGATTTAATTATAATAAAAAATATTCATTGGTTGTAATAACTTATTTAATTTAAACTAATTGAATATATTAGCTTTGGAGAAGGGTAATTTTCAAGTTGAGAAAAAGTAAAATAATTACTTGTAACAAGTTGAAGCAATTTTTTTA
>NC_137623.1:3795736-3800736 GCF_963280865.1 Gymnoscopelus braueri
ATATCCGGGCTGGGAAAAGTTGGCGAGACTCCCGGGAGAGAATTTCAAAGGAGGGGGCCATGGCAGAGCCCAGGTCCTTGTGGGCTCCACGAGAACTTCCAGGGTGCCAGGCCGCCCTACCGCGTCCGACCGGAGACCTCTCTCTGGCCTGCCATCGTCCCATCCTCGGCGTCCGCACGCCGGTTCCATATATCCGGGATGGGAAAAGTTGCCGAGACTCCCGGGAGATAATTTCAAAGGAGGGGGCCAGGGCAGAGCCCAGATCCTCGTGGGCTCCACGAGGACCTCCAGGGCGCCCGTCCGCCCGGCCGTGCCCTCTTCCCAGCGGGCTTATGGGAAGAGGCCTCCGATTTCATGGTTCTCTCCCCCCTCGCGGGGAGGGGGGAGAGGGGCCCACGGCCACCACCACCGGGCGCCCCGCTCGGGCCACCCGAGACGGAGCCTCGCCCCGGGCTTCGCGACGGCCAAGCTCCATAGGTACGTTCTGAACAAGTCGGCGCCTCGCCCGGGAGACTTTTTCACAGGAGGGAGGCAGGGACGAGCCATACGCCTCCTGGGCCACGGGGAGGGGACAGGGAGGTACGACACGGAGATCCAGGAGGAGGGGGCCCGCGCCGCCACCCGAGACGGAGCCTCGCGCTGGGCATCGCGACGGTCTGGAGCGAGTCGGCGTCTTGCCCGGGAGACTTTTTCAAAGGAGGGAGGCAGGCACGAGCCAGACGCCTCCTGGGCTACGGGCAGGTGACAGGGAGGTACGACGCGGAGATCCAGGACAAGGGACCCCTCGCGGCGCCGACACTGCCCCAGGACCATGCCCCGGTTCCGGGCATGGTCCATAGCTACCCGCTGGCACCAGTGGCCACTTTCCCCCCACGCAGGGGAGAGGCCAGAGCCCCAGACCTCACGGGGCCTGCAAACACAGTGCGATTTTCACTTATTTTCCCGGGTTTTTCGGCCGCAGTTTGCCCGGGCAGCCACCCAGGGACCCGGGGGGGGCACGACACGTGCGCACCCCCGGCCCGGATCCAACGAGCCCTCCGCCGGCGCCGGGCGACCCAGGGTCTGGGAGGTACCGCCCGTTTTGTGTGCTATTTCACAATATCACAGTTTAAAGATTAAGTTGTTCTGGGAATGAAGGGGTTAATATTTAAAAGTTTACAAATATTCAATCTAATGCACTGTACACATCCACTTACATGGATACACACTGTAGAAAGCAATTAGATATGGTATTTTGCATGAAATACCATAGAAGTCTATTTTGGGTGATTTTTTTGTGTTTTGGGCATTAAGGGGTTAATAATAAAAAATGCCCAAGGGATTTCACCGGGCACCCTCTTGAATCCTTAAGAGGGGACCCCCAGCAGCAAGAATCAGTTGAGAAAAAAACTTTAACCGACAAAACCACGTTAAGCCCCATGACTCCCGGACTACTAAGCAATAAGTACTTTTAGTAAGATTATGCACTGAACCGGTTTGTAGACACTAAAAAGACATGAAGGAGGCCTGCCACTTGCCCAGCCGCCATTGCAAATAATAATGTGTTCGTAATGACTTAAAAAATAAATAATAATAACAGAGAAGCATTACGCTTTGTAGGATCTAAGTTTTTGTATTTATTGGTGGCCATTTTGAAAGGTCTGTTGCCCTTTTGGAACCTCACTAACCTCACTTACTTATGCCTATCTCTCCTTTTCTGCGTGGCCTGAGGTTGATTATCAATTAGGATGGCATGAAGGTTATCTGTGCCAAATGTCATGCTTATCACCAACTGTGGATTAACCATAAGCAGATGTACATTTTTGCAATTTATTGCCAGCCATATTGGAAAACATGCCGCCATATTGGAACCTAATGTTATTTCCTGGCTTAATTGGTAGAAATACCCCAGAATATATTCACGTATATCAAAATATAAAAAACAAGGGGGAAATCAAAGATTTACAGCCCCAGCCCCCAGCCAAGTGATATAGTCCAAAACGTTGGCCCAGTTGCATTCATTTTGAAAACTGGTGGCCATCTTCAAATTTGAGGAAAACTGCGTGGCCAAAGGTTGATTATCAATTAGGGTCATTATGAACGTCATCTGTGCCAAATGTCATGCTTGTATCACCACCTGAACTATCATGTATTGAAAACAGAAATTTCCCGCCTAACTATGAATAGCTGCATCAGGCTTTTTTTCCCCCTTACTTCTGTTTTCCATCATTGCAATTACAGTAGTTCCATTGTCACAGCAGCACAGTATGACCACTCACACTGTATTTATAGAAGATAACATCTCACACAGGCAGGACAGTGTGTGTGTGTGGGGGGGGGGGGCAGGTTGCAGTCACGGCTGAGTTTGGCTTGGCTTCTTAACCAATTAAGACCGGGAACGCATCTGTGTCATTTTTTTGATGTCTTTGGGCTATTAAAAAATAACAGATACAAAAATAACTGAATTTTACAAGAAGAAGAAGATCTACAAGAAGAGCTTTTAGATCTGCATTTTCTTTTTGCATTTTTGCAAATGTTTGAATACATATATATTTTTAAAGAAAACATTTTCAATTCAAATCTTTGCTTTTGCTTTGAGAACCACTGATATTATAGCAACAAAGTTTTTTTTTTAAATAAATCAGGATTTAGAAGATTCAAGTTACAAATGTTCGCTTAAAAAAAAATATATATATATATATTCAAAGATTTGCACAACTTTTCACGATTTAAAAAAATTTAGCAGATCTACAAGCTCATAGCAAGAATAGCAGATATACAAGTTCGTAGCGTGGCACTCAGTGCCGCGCTACGAGCTTGTAGATCTGCTATTTTTGAATAGCCCAAAGAAATAAAAAAAATGACACAGGTGCGTTCCCAGGTCTGAATGAGTTAATTGCATCACATCGCAGAGTAGGCAGAAAAACAAAAACAAACAAACTTCATATCTAGTGATGATTAGCGGCTCTGATTTACGCTCTGTGTTATAATTGTAATTCTGGAGACATTTTCAAAAGTCGAGTCGTTCTCAAAGTCGAGTCACTTTGCGAGGGAGAAGTCATTAAAAAAGCATAATGACAGATAATTGAGACAGATTGAAAGATGGGTCTCGGGAGCAGTGTCGCTCAGAGGTACTTACGGAGGTGAGAAGTATAACTCCATTTATTTTTCAAAGTTTCACAGACAATCAATGGATGGAACTCTATACGAGTTCAAGGAGTCAGTTCGTTTGTTAGCGATATTATTTTACTCCTTATTTAACACAACGGGTGCCTGCGTTTTATTAAAACGGATAACCTTGTGTGCCAGATATCTCACCGTTTGTAACGCTGTGCGGTTTATAGCTGCGGACTCCACGGCGAGCACCCACACGCCAAACAATGGATGCGTGTACGACGATCGATGGTTCCTGGCTAACGCCTGGAACAATGACGTCTCTCACGCGAGTCGCCATAACGGAGTAATCGGCCATCGAAAAACTGTAAAAAGTTTCGGAGCTGCAGAGGTTTTCATCAAGGAGATGGAACGGGAGCGGATGGGGAGACATGTTTTATGGCACGGTGATCCATCTGTCCCTTCCTTCTCAGAGTCACCGTGGATGATTCCAGAGCTGCGCTAGCTCCCCCCCCCCCCTTGTGGAAAAAAAACGAAAAAAACAAAAAGACTGATAACACGTTTTTTACCGTGTTCGGCACCTACAGTATGCGCTACTCTCTGAAAACACGTTTTTTTACCGTGTTTGGCACCCGATGTGTTAAGAGAAAAACTCATGTTATGCTGAGAAAATTCACAAGCTCAAGAGTAAAGACTCAAAAAGACTTGAGCATGCATGGAACTCACTGTAATTGTTGGCAATAAAGAAAAACACTAACAAAATAGTAAAGAATACATCCACTTCCTGTTCAACTTTTTGGTGAAAGAAAACTGTATCTTGAGTTACTTTTTTCCCCTGCATCTTGGCGAGACATGCTATATTCAACAGCATGTAAACAAGAGAAGCGTGGGTGGTTTTCTTTTCCTCCTGCGGCAGCACAGTGATCCCCTCCGTGCTTAGCAGCCGTCCTGGGATTGGGTGGCAGTGGGCAAACGCAGCCAGAAATAAGTCTGGCAGTGAAGTACATCTGCTTTTTTTTTTTTACATTTTTGAAAAATCTTGAAAGTGTGAGGGCATTTGTAGAATTGGCCTCAGGTCTCAATCGGTTAAAGTAATTAGTGTTAAAGGGATATTTCACTTTCAAAAAAACTTTTGGTCATTTTATCGTCTACTCAGGCTTTTGTGAGCCCCCCAGACAGTTTTTAATTTGCTAGATTTAGTATTTAGATATTTGATATTCATTTTATCAGACACGCCCCCTTCCTATACAAACCCATTATAACTTCAAACTCCATTTTAACCCGTTAGATTCATCAAAAACACCCGTTCTTGGTTCTGCTGACTCACCCTGCCCTCCTAATACGTGAGGGGGTCGTGTTTTTTCGATAACGTTTTTCATTTATTTTATACAATCTTTTTAATGTATTACATTTTTTTCATTTTCCAAAAAAAATATAAAAAATAAATGAAAAAAGTTATCGAAAAAACACGGCCCCCTCGCGCATTAGGAGGGCAGGGTGAGTCACCAGAGCCAAGGACGGGTGTTTTTGATGAATCTAACAGATTAAAAATGAAGTTTGAAGTTATAATGGGTTTGTATAGGAAGGGGGCGTGTCTGATAAAATGAATATCAAATATCTAAATAATGAATCAAGCAACTTAAAAACTGTCTGGGGGGCTCACTAAAGCCTGAGTAGACGATAAAATGAGCAAAAGTTTTTTTGAAAGTGAAATATCCCTTTAAGTCCACTGGCTGCTTGCTTGCATCAAATTCAGAACACTGGTGGTGACCCCTGTACAAGGGGGCCAAGGGCATGGTACAGTACCCCCCCCCGACCTGCAGCTTATGATGCAGTCTTGTCCTACCACCCCTTCCCCCTACACACTACCATCAGCACAAAAAGAACACGACGTGTGTCCCGCCCTC
>NC_137623.1:3805736-3825736 GCF_963280865.1 Gymnoscopelus braueri
TGTACTTAAGTACAGTACTTGAGTTAATTGCAGTTATGCAATAATGCTAAAAGGATAACACAAAAAGCCCTGAGGGCTTGTTTCCATTGTGGTCCTGTGTATTCAATTCATCAAGACATATAAAGAAATATATAAGGCAATACAATAAATCATCAATAGTGGAAGCAATACAAGTATATTTACAGAAAAACTTTGGATGTTTTGTGCTCTTTTTTGGCAGTTTTGAAGGAGGGTAGGGAGTCTCACTTTGTGATGGCTGGTGATAGGGTGTTCAAAGAAGAAATAACGCACATCCTCTGTCTCTTTGAACTGAGCCAAACTGTAAGAACAAAATCATGGAGCCTTGCAACTCACTCTTGAATGCTCCAAGTTTTGTATTTGCGACAAACAGCAGATACGACGTTTCGACCGTTTTCAAGTATAAACAAGAAACATCTTTTTATACAAAAATGTGTGTATAAACTGTCTAACAGCCCCACCTGGTGATCAGGGGCAGTACCAAGACTCACCTAGCCTCGATCTCTAGGCTTTTATTGTTTAGTTTTGCTAAAAAATAAAACGGACGGACAGATCGGTGAACCAATGGGATCAGGCGCATTCTCTCCGTGCTGATTTTAAACCCGCCCCTCTATACAGGAAAGCAGGAAGGCTAGTGCAGCCTAAGACTCACCCAATTCCATCCAATCAGGAGAGAGGACACATTTATCAGGTTTTTTTCCACTAAGTGTGTCTGCTCGTTCACATTGCACTTTGTTTATCTTGTTTCCTGTACAAGTACCAGTATCAATTATAGGCGTTTAGATCTTATGGATATGCAGCTATGACATAAATGTGTTTAAGTGAAAATGTCTGTGCGTAAACCAAGATGATTATTAGTGTGTTCAGTGCCTTAACCCATTAAGACCGGGAACGTGTCTGTGTCATTTTTTAGATTTCTGTGGCAAAAAAAAAATAGCAGATCTACAAGCGTAGATCTGCTATCTTTTTTTAAATCGTGAAAATGTGTGCAAATCTTTAATCGATTTTTTTTTACTCAAATCTTTGCTTCTGGGGGTCCCTGGAATAAAACATATTTTGAGATGGGGGTCCGTGGCCAAATACATATCATTTTGGGGGTCTTTGACATGAAAAAGTTTGAGAACCACTGATATTATAGCAACATAAGTAAAACAAAATATTGTAGAATCCCCCAAAAGCAAAGAATTAAGTCACAAATGTTCGCATTAAAAAAGACAAATTCAAAGATTTGCACTAATTTTCAAAATGTTTCAAAAAATAGCAGATCTACAAGCTCGTAGCGCGGCACTCGGTGCTGCGCTACGAGCCCAAAGAAATCTTAAAATGACACACAGATGCCTTCCCGGTCTTAATGCGTTAAAGTGGCTCTGTAAGTAAAAAGGTTGTAGACGCAACATCTGGTATTGTGCCAACAGTGTTGCATTACCCAGGGTGCACCACGGCTAGACAGGTAATTAATCCCCCCCCCCCCCCCCCCCCGTCGTCGGTTCATAACTTGGTCTCATCGTCTGGTGTATATTCTCACTCTAAAAGGTCCTGTTGGCCACGCGTCAGCAAAACACCTTCATTCTGGTAGACAAGCGGCTTCAAGGCAACAAAGGTGTCGCTCTAAATCCAAATTAATTAATTTTGTTATCTGTTAATTGCATTGTGTGCCATTAGGAACGGTTAGAATGAATAATGGACCCCCCCCTGTCCCCCCCCCCCCCCCCGTCCCCGCTAACATTCTAGGTGGCATTTCACTCCAGCCTGTTGCTTGATTAAGATTTAAAAGTCTTTGACGTGGGAGGGAGGATGACTCCATTCATTAGGACCAGTACTCAAATTATTTACTTAAGTAAAAGTACCAATACTGCAATGTAGAACTACTCTGTTACAAGTAAAAGTCTGGAATTCAAAATTTACTTGAGTAAAAGTACAAAAGTATTGGCATCAAAATGTACTTAAAGGGATACTTCACTTTCGGGCCGGGGACACATTTAAAAAAAATATTAAAAATAACTGAAAAAAGTTATGGAAAATTCATGGCCCCCTCACGCATTAGTAGGACACTCTAATGCGTGAGGGGGCCATGAATTTTCCATAACTTTTTTCATTTATTTTTAATATTTTTTTTAAATGTGTCCCCGGCCCTAAAGTGAAGTATCCCTTTAATGTACCAAAAGTTAAAGTACAACAATGTTTGAAAATAGCAGATCTACAAGCTCACAACGCGTCGCAATGCGACACGTTGTGAGCTTGTAGATCGGCTATTTTCAAATAGAATATGTGTACAATAGGGCTTAAGTGGTTAATGTGTGTTTCATAATATCATAATTGATATTATGAAAAGTAACTAGTAACTCAAGTTTTCAAATAATTGTAGTGGAGTAAAAGTACAATATTTGCCTTTGAGATGTAGCGGAGTAGAAGTAAAAGTACTGAACATTGGAAATACTCCGGTAAAGTAAAAAATACCTCAAAATTGTACTTAAGTGCAGTACTTGAGTACATGAACAATTTGTTACTTAAGCACCACTGACCGTAGTACTGGAGGAAACTACACAGGCATCTCTGCAGGCCTCATCATGTATGTACACCATATAGTGCATCTTGACATCATCACAGAACATCCATGCCACCAACCCCCCTCCCCACCCACCCACCCACCGCATACCTCCACACAGAGCATCAGAGATAAAAGGGTCTTATCTCTTATATGATACAACTCTTACAACTTGTATAAAAACCTTATCGACATGACTCTGTGTATTCTCAATACGTTGTGAAACATTTGTTTTCCTAGTGTTTGTGCCTGCGTGCTAAGTCTCAATGAAATATGGAGACTATTATCTAGTAGCCGAGGCCGCTACGCTGTGGAATGGGCAGCAAGATAGTTAACCCTTTAAGACCGGGAAGGCATCTGTGTTTTTGGAATTTAACCACTTTAAACATTATCTTATACTTTGGGCTATTCAAAAAATAGCAGATATACAGCTTGTAGATCTGCAACAAAAAAAAAATGTCCAAATGTGTGCAAATCTTTCAATATATATATTTTTAAAGCAAACATTTTTAACTCAAAATGTCTTCTAAATCAGTGGTTCTCAAACGTATTCATGTCAAGGGCCCCATACATATTTGACTGCGGAGCCCCATCTCTAAATATGTTGTTCCAAGGACCCCCAGAAGCAAAGATTTGAGTTTAAAATGTTTGCTTTAAAAATATATACATATTCAAAGATTTGCCCAAATTGTCACGATTAAATAAAAAAAAAAGCAGATCTACAAGCTCATAGCGCGGCACTCGGTGCCGCGCTATGAGCTTGTATATCTGCTATTTTTGAATAGCCCAAAGTATTACAAATAATGGTTAAAGTGGTTACACAGTTAACATGCGTTCCCGCCCTTAACGGCTTAATGGAGCCAGGCGGGGCTAGAATGATGTTATAGTTGTAAAGCTGTTCCGTGTTGACATCCCAATGGCTCTGTCACCGCTTCTTCTGTTGACCTAATTCAATTTTCTTTTCAATTACCTGTACTATATTACCATCACAGCCACTGTGTAGTGTGATATAAATCACCCGGCCGGACCCCGTGGCTAGCGGGAAGACAGGCTCTCCCGCTGGGTGATGTAGAGCGCTGTGTATATGTCTGGCCCTCGCTGTCTCTCTCTCTCTTAAATATAGTTTAGATTAACCTATTAAGACCTGAAACGCATCTGTGTCATTTTTAGATTTGAGCTAAAAAGCATAATTTTACACGTTGGCTATTTAAAAAATAGCAGATCTACAGGCTCGTAGCGCGGCACCGAGTGCCGCGCTATGAGCTTGGAGATCTGCAATTTTATTTTTAAATCGTGAAAATGTGAGCAAATCTTTGAATGTATATATTTTTTAAAGCGAACATTTTTTTACTCAATCTTTGCTTCTGGAACAACATATTTTGAGATGGGGGTCCGCAGCCAAATACATGTTTTGGGTGGTCCTTGACATGAAAAAGAGTTTGAGGACCACTGATAGGATTATAGCAGCATATGTTAAAAAAAATAATAAAAAAGAACTGTTAGGATTTAGAAGACATTTGTAGAATCCCCAAGAAGCAAAGATTTGAGTTACAAATGTTCGCTTTAAAAAAAAAAATATATATATATATATATTCAAAGATTTGCAAAGATGTTCGAGATTTTTTTTTAATAGCAGATCTAGCTTAGCGCGGCACTCAGTGCCGCGCTAAGCTAAGCTGTAGATCTGAGCTGTAGATCTGAGCTGAGCTTGTAGATCTGCTATTTTTGTATAGCCCAAAGAAATCTAAAAAATGACACAGATGTTTCTGGTCTGAATGGGTTAAGAAAAGAACACAGAATACTCATGACCCACATATTCCTGCAGTATGGCTCTATGTGCCTCTGGGCCACTTTTACAGGAATGTAATGCATAATTACAACGACTCAAGGTGAGACACAGGCGGACTGATTGCTCACCTGAGAGCACAGCTATGGCTGAGCCTGCTTTGTTGTTGTCCTCAAAGATGTTATTTTAACCCATTTATAGACCCGAGGCCCGGTTCTAAAAAAACACCTTCGAAATCCTGACCTAAGTTTTCTGAAAATGTTTAAACAAGACCAGCTTGCTTTCTTTAGTGTGTGTGTGTGTGTGTGTGTGTGTGTGTGTGTGTGTGTGTGTGTGTGTGTGTGTGTGTGTGTGTGTGTGTGTGTGTGTGTGTGTGTGTGTGTGTGTGTGTGTGTGTGTGTGTGTGGCTTGTTTTCATAGACCTGTTGCTTATTTCTCTCGCAGAATCTGGCAACACTGCTAGGCCAGAACGGACGCTATACGCAGCTCGTATGCAGAGGTGTAAAAGAACTTAGTTCATTTAATCAAGTACTTTACAAAAACGTTGTCCTATATATCACTCCGTGTCACGGCGATTTGAACCGACGGCAGACGTGCGTAGTAGCCATGGAGGTGAGAGGCGTGTCTAGTACCATAGCTTGGGAGGACGAGACCGTTCAGAGTATGGGAAAGTATCCCCATCGGCTTAAAGGACAGCCAATGATTGAAAACATGTCGCAAATATGTCGAGAATATGTTGAACACATGGATGACTAGGAGGTCAGTCTCTTCTTAGACCAGCTTGCAAGCTGTTAAAAAAAATCATGTTGCTAACTTGCTACAGAGCAACAACTGAAATGACACAGAGGTGTTCCCAGAAAGGTACACCAACCTATAGGCATAACTAGGTCTAAGGAAGGTTCAGTCCACATGACTACGACTCATGGTCAACAACACGCGTTCTTTCTCACGCCCTTAATTGGCCACTGTGTGGTCACGGCATACTCGACACATTACTGCAGACCATTTTACAAAGTATACCGTCGTTCGTTTGGTCTTCGAGAAAGCCATTTCAGTAAGGAATGAAAATCAACTTGCTTGAGAAGGGTTGTTGCGTGGTTATTTGCTTGTCAAAGTTACATTACCGTTGTGTGGATCAGATGGATTTGAACTTTATAAAATACCTATACACATAAATCTAAAAAATAACGGGGGAAATGGTCTGTTTATGTATGATTATATGCATTATGTATGCATTATGTATGCATTATGTATGCATTATGTATGATTATGGTAGAAAAGGCAGTGACATATATATCGACGCGACTATGGCCCTTTAACCCATTAAGACCGGGGAAGCATCTGTGTGTCATTTTTAGGTTTCTTTGGCTATTCAAAAAATAGCAGATCTACAAGCTCATAGTGCGGCACCGAGTGCCGCGCTATGAGCTTGTAGATCTGCTATTTATTTATTTTTAATCGTGAAAATGTGTGCAAATATTTGAATATATTTTCCATAGCGGACATTTTTAACTGTTACAACTTCTAGGGGGTCCCTGGAACAAAATATTTTGAGATGGGGGTCCGCGGCCAAAATTCATATAATCTTGGGAGTCCTTGACATGAAAAAGTTTGAGAACCACTGATAATAGCAACATACTTTATTTTTTTTCAAAAAACTGTTAGAATTTAGAAGACATTTGTAGAATCCTCCAGAAGTTACAAATGTTTGCTTAGAAAAATATATATATTCAAAGGTTTGCTCAAATCTTCACGATTTTTCAAAAATAGCAGATCTACAAGCTCGTAGTGCGGCACTCGGTGCCGCGCTATGAGCTTGTAGATCTGCTATTTTTGAATAGCCCAAAGAAACCTGAACAATGACACTTTCCCGGTATGAAAGGGTTAAGGCAAAGGAAATGATATGAACTCCCAGAAGTTGTGCATTGTGTTGACTGACTGCGCCGCACCATAACGCCGTAACGCCGTCAGTCTGGGTCGGCCTGAGCGCTTGTGGCAGGTTCAGTGACCATGATGGTTTGGTCTGCCAGCGGGGGGGCCCATCCACTGACCGCTGGTACTCGGTGTTATCTGGGCGTCCCGCTGAGGCCTGAACGACCGCGCCTTCAAGACACAAACCCACCAAGGGTCAGAGAAAAGAAAGAAAAAATAACTATAATCAGTGAGGAGAACTTTGACAGGTGTGTCGATGGCAGTTAACGCCTGACAGGACGGCGTCATGCAGTGGTGGAAAAAGTACTCAAGTTCTTTGCTTAAGTAAAAGTACCAATACGGCGATATAGAAATACTCTTTTAAAAAGTAGTACAAGTACTAAAACGTTTGAAAATAGCCTATGTATAGCATAGGGCTGAAGTGGTTAATGTATGTTTCACGATACAACAATTAATATCGGCAAAGTAACTGGTAACTAAAGTTTTCAAATAATTGTAGTGAAGCAAAAGTACAATATTTGCCTCTGAGATGTAGTGGAGTAAAATTATTGGAAATTGGAAATACTCAAGTAAAGTACAAATACTTCAAAAGTTTACGTAAGTACTGTACTTGAGTGCACGTAGTTCTATTTTTTTAGTTACTTTCCACCACTGCGTGCGTGCGTGCGTGCGTGCGTGCGTGCGTGCGTGCGTGCGTGCGTGCGTGTGTGCGTGCGTGCGTGTGTGTGTGTGTGTGTGTGTGTGTGTGTGGCAACTCCACTTTTCTGCTGCAAGGCTAAATGACAAAGTGAGATGTGATTGCACACAGGGCACACCTGGTGCTCAGTATACAGTACGACTGCCGTGTGTGTGCGTGTGTGTGTGCGTGCGTGTGTGTGTGTGTGTGTGTGTGTGTGTGTGTGTGTGTACGACCGCCATGAAGAGAACATCATTGACAGAAAGCTGAACCCCAGTGAGAATATTATCTTAACCCTTTCAGAGCGGGAACGCATCTGTTTGTAATTTTTTTAGATTTCTTAGGCTGTTCCAAAAATAGCAGATCTACAAGCTCATAGCGCGGCACCGAGTGCCGCGCTATGAGCTTGCAGATCTGCTATTTTTGTTTTTTAATAGAAAGTCGTGACAATGTGATGCAAATCTTTGAATATGTATATATTTTTTTAAAGCAAACGTTTTTTTAACTCAAATCTTTTCTTCTAGGGCTCCCTGGAACAACATATTTTGAGATGGGGGTCCGCGACCAAATACATATAATTTTGGGGGGTCCTTGACATGAATAACGTTTGAGAACCACTGATTATAGCAACATTATTATTATTATTTTTTTAAACTGTTTGAGTTAAAAATGTTTGCTTTAAAAAATATATATATATTGAAAGATTTGCAAAAATGTCCTTGATTTCTGTTTTTTTTCCATAGTAGATCTACAAGCTCATAGCGTGGCACTCAGCGCCATGCTATGAGCTTGTATATCCGCTATCTTTGAATAGCCAAATAAATCAAAAAATTACGCACAGATGCGTTCCCGGTCTTATTGGGTTAGTGCGGCGCGGCGGGTCTGATTATTACAATGATTCCTATGGGCTCTCAGTCAAATAAAACTCCAAGTTCCACAGCTGCCAGTATGGGGGGGGGGGGGGGGGGGATTGGGGGGGACACGTAAATGAAACCGTAATATGCATTGCTTTCATTCACACGTAATTATTGCTTCTCGTTGAGTTATAGATGGAAATACAAATATAACAGCTGTGGTCGCTCTCATCGCAGTCATAATGCCGCATGTCGGGCAAAAACCTCTTATCTCTGTATTCTAACTTTTTGTGTAGCTACGTGTGGGCCTAGGTAGGCCTGGCCCCACCCATTTGTTTTTTGTGCCCACCCAAAACAATGATATAGCCTATATATGTATATTTTAAATATCATATTAAGCCATTTTGATAACATTATATATGTTTTTATTTTTAAATATCTTAATAATATCATTAAGCCATTTTCAACTAAAATAACATCATGTGGACACTGGACAGCAATCTCTGCATTCACATTAACACTGTTAAGCTGCTAAATTGTAGCCTGGTAAACCCCCTCCCTCCGGAAATCTCATTTGCATTTGATTTCAGGGAGGTCTGGGATTGCGCAGGGAGTAGAGATGGCCGAACACTGCGTGTCCGAACCAATCAGCGGCTGCTAGGGGCGGGATCATCCAATCACCTGCCTAGTAGCTTGAAAAAAAGAAAAACTGTCTGTCATCGATTCTGCGACCGAAGTCTCAGATGGGAAGTAGGCTGTGAAACAAATGTGTGTCGCAAGCTTCTTCCATTTGACGGTGTCAGGTTAGCTAAATTGGTGAGTGGGTGTCAATGTCTTACTGATTGGACCCGTCTATTATCTACTCAACCAATACACATTCATTGTGCTGCTAAATCATGTGCAGAAAGACGAACATAAGAATTAATTCATAAATGAATTCATGGAAAAATGTTGCACGTTTTTAAAACCCTTTTTTGGGGGACTTTTTTTTCAAAAAAGCTTTTTTTGGGGGGAGGGGGCTAGTCAAAGTTACAGGTATGGTGTGTATGATATGAAATCCTTAATCATATTCCATCATATATGGAATATGATGGAAGCACTTGACAAGAAGCACTTGTCAGGGCCTCAAACCCAGCGAGAATGACTGCTGTAAATACAGAGGAGGGGCCCCGCCCACACATGTGATATTTGATTAACCCTTTAAGACCTGAAGCCGATTCTACATGTCTCCTAAATCCCAACAGTTTTCTGAAAAACGTATGTTTCTATATCAGTGGTTCTCAAACTTTTTCATGTCAAGGACCCCCAAAATGATGTATTTGGCCGCGGACCCCCATCAAAATATTTTGTCCCAGGGACCCCCCAGAAGCAAAGATTTGAGTTAAAAATATTCGCTTTAAAAATATATATATTCAAAGATTTGCACACATTTTCACAGATTTTTCAAAAATAGCAGATCTACAAGCTCGTAGCGCGGCACTCGGTGCCGCGCTATGAGCTTGTATATCTGCCCCCCCCCCCCCCCACATTGACCCATGGGTCTAGCTACTAATTCCTTACTGCACCACAGTATCAAACGTGACAGATCTACAAACTCGGAACTCGCTTGAGCTTGTAGATCTGCTACTTTTGCTATTTTTTAAATTTGAATCCTAGAAAAGTAAACGGTTTTGGACATAATGAGGTTTCCAGCCGACTGAGACGACATAGAGTTGACTCATGTTGAATATATTAACAAGACGCTATGATCTCGATCAGTGGTGGAAAGTAACTAAGCACATGTACTCAAGTACCGTACTTAAGTTCACTGTTGAAGTATTTTTTACTTTACTGGATTATTTCCAATTTTCTATTCTTTGTATACTACTTCTACTCCACTACATCTCAGAGGTAAATATTGTACTTTTACTCCACTACAATTATTTGAAAACTTGAGTCACTTGTTACTTGTAGAGTAACTTGTAGATTGTGATTATTATTATTACAAAACCTACATTACCCCCTTCAGCCCTACTGTATGTACATTTCGGCCATTTGAACATCTACAAACCGATCTACAAGCTCACAATGCGTCGCATCGCGACACATTGTGAGCTTGTAGATCTGCTATATTCAAATGTTGTGTATACATTAAGAAAACTTCAAATGGGATATTCTGCATAATGAGTACTTTTACTTTTGGTACTTTAAGTACATTTTGATGCCAATTCTTTTGTGCTTTTACTCAAGTACATTTTGAATTCCGGACTTTCACTTGTAATAGAGTATTTTTTACATTGCAGTATTGATACTTTTACTTAAGTAAAACATATGAGTACTTTTGCCATCACTGCTTGCATCCTCTCTCTCTGTCTGTGTCTGAGGGTGATCAGCCCAGACATGTTTGTCTGAAGGGAGAAACGGGCAGAAAAGAGACAAGGATGACACAACCATAGGCTTCCTGCGGTGAACAGAGAGAGGATATAGGCTGAAGGGAGAGAGAGCCGAGGGAAGCCAGTAGATAGATCGACTAATCTAATTTGTAACCTCCACCGGAATGTATTCTAAAAAAGCTCTCCCCCTCCCACACCCCCCCTCCCCCCCTTCCCTTAGCCCCCAGTAGGGCCATGATGCACGGTGATGGTGGATGATGCTAAAACGTTTGGGCAGAGGATGGAGGAAACTAACTAGGGAGAGAGAGCCAGCCATAGTGGATCTTGAGCACCATGTCCCTCCACGGCCCTCCTTGACACATTGCTTGATTATGTATTCTGCATGCCCCTCCCCCCTCCCCTCACCTCCCCCCTCCCCTCCAAGTCCCAGTTCGCAGTAGGCTACCTCTCTCAAAAGAAAATATGTTTACTTAACTCTATGCCTGCCGGATTCTGCTATAAGTCTCAGCCTGCCGTCGACAAGAAAGACGACATTTTGTGTTGAGATGTTGTCTTTTCCACCAGATGGCGCTGTTATCAACCGTATGAATGATGCTTTCACTGCCTGATGATGACGAGTTAATGGCTCAGGAATTGGACAAAAACAAAACAATCAACATGCATTCAAGGCTTCATTGGGGTGTGTAATTGATAGAATTGGTGTAATTGGGTAGAATACAGGGTTAAGCAAGTAAAAATGGGATTGGTATTTAAGGTAGTCAAAGAGACGTTGTCCTCAGTGTCCTCAATACCCTCATACCTGACTAACTACTTCTCCAGTGTGAGTGACACCCACCAGCCACACCACTAGAGGGAGCCACCATGATCTGGGTCCGCGGACAAATGCATTAATTTTGGGGGGTCGTTGACATGAAAAAAACGAAAAAACTGTTAGGTTTTAGAAGACATTTATAGAACCCCCCAGAAGAAAAATATTTGAGTTACAAATGTTTACTTTAAAAAAGCATATCTATTCAAAGATTTGCACACATTTTCACGAAAAAAAAGAAAAAAATACAAGCATGATATACAAGCTCGTAGCGCGGCACCGAGTGCCGCGCTACGAGCTTGTAGATCGGCTATTTTTGAATAGCCAAGGAAATCTAAAAATGACACGGATGCGTTCCCACATTGAATGGGTTAAATCATTTTACTGACATTTTTATTATTGTACGGTAATCCGTATTGACAGTCGCCGTGAACGTCAAGGGTTAACAGTTACACACAGATTGCACCATCCATACATTATTATTACGCAACCATGTGCTTCTGTGTTATTTTAACACGTTAAGACCAGGAACGCATCTGTGTCATTTTTTTAGACGTCTTTGGCTATTAAAAAAATAGATGATCTACAAGTCATAGCGCTATGAGCTTGTAGATCATCTATTTTTTTTTATCTTGAAAATGTGTGCAAATCTTTGAATATATAATATATATTTTTTAAAGCAAACATTTAAACTTAAATCTTTGCTTCTGGGGGGATTCTACAAAATGTCTTGGAATCCTAACAGTTTAAAGTAAAAAAAGAAACGTATCAGTGGTTCTCAAACTTTTTCATGTCAAGGACCTCCCAAAATGATATGTATTTGGCCACGGACCCCCATCTGAAAATGTTTTGTTCCAGGGACCCCCACGAAGTAAACATTTGAGTTACAAATAATCCCTTTTAAAAAATAGTTATATTCAGATAATGTGCGCAAATGTGGCAAGATTTTTCAAAAATAGCAGATCTACAAGCTCGTAGCGCGGCACTCGGTGCCGCGCTACGAGCTTGTAGATCTGCTATTTTTGAATAGCCCAAAATAATCTTAAAATGACACAGATGCGTTGCCGGTCTTAATGGGTTAAATTGAGAGGCGCCATCAAGGAAGGAGAAGGAGCCCCCAAAATGCAGGAATGGATTTATATATAAAACGGCGAATGGCTGCGTCTCCCCGAGCCTGTTTGAGGAGACGTGAGTAATAGGGCTCTGATCATAGAGCTATTACGCCCGGGCACTGGCAGCCACGAGGCATGTCTATGGAATACTGAGCAGCGTTGCCAGGTTTGTGCGAGAGAAAAAAAGCAACCAGGTCTATGAAAACATGTAAGCCCAAAAAAGAAGCGACTATAGGCTGGCTACATGCAATGGAGGAAAGTAACTAAGTACATGTACTCAAGTACTGTACTTAAGTACAATTTTGAGGTACTTTGACTTTAATGGAGTATTTCCAATGTTCAATAGTTTTACTTCTACTCCACTACATCTCCGGGGGAAACATTGTACTTTTACTCCACTGCAATTATTTGGAAACTTTATACTAGTTACTTTGCAGATATAAATTATTACATTATAAAACATACATTAACCACTTTAGCCCTATTTTATACCATAGGCTATTTGAAAATAGCAGATCTACAAGCTCACAACGAGCTTGTAGATCTGCTATTTTCAAACATTTTGTTCTTCTACTTTAAGTGTGTTTTGATGCCAATACTTTTGTACTTTTACTCGAGTAACATTTTGGACACAGAACTTTTACTTGTAACAGAGTATTTTAATATTGTGGTATTGCTACTTTTACTTAAAGGAGCTACACCATGAATTTAAAAAAAATATTTGATATTTAATATCATATGGTGTATGTCCCTCAAACCTTTTTCAAAAGGTTTGAGCCTAAATCATCACTCAGATATACTCATCCCAAGTCAATTGTCTCTGGCTTATACAGCACTTTCAGCTGCAATACCAAAACGTCCTCTTGGGCAGGGGGGGGGCTACTGAGCAATTCTGTCTGTTAATACAAAAAAATATTTAAAAAAATTATTAAAAAAAAGAAAAAAAATGGAAAAATTCTGCATAAAAAGAAGCATCTAAGAAAAATACAAAATCGAAAAAAAAAAACACTTTGAACATTTTTGAACAATTCCACCAAGTGTTTGAGGTGCCTGTTTCACCCACTTCCGGGGGGCGGAGCCAAAATCCGAGCCCGAAGTATTTGTTCGTAGACCCCCACTTAGGGGGGGTAGAAAAAGTTTCGGAGCGATTCGGGCACTTTTCATTTAACATTGGGTTTGCCATCAATAATGTTTGTGACATCATAAACATTTCCATTCTGAGATCGCCTGTTCAGACACGCCCATTCTGGAAACCCATGAAATGAGAAGGAATGACTGAATTTAAAAAAAAAACATTTTTTTGGGTACAAGAGACACTGGGGACCCCAAAAAATACAAAAAACCAAGAAAAAAGTGATTTTCATGGTGTAGACCCTTTAAGTAAAATATGTGAGTACTTCTAACACCACTGCCCAAAAGAAGCGACTATAGGCTACATATGAGCCCTTTAAATCTGAATACATCGGCTATTCGAAAATAGCCGAAGCTCACAACGCGTAGCGATGTGACGCGTTGTGAGCTTGTAGATCGGCTATTTTCAAAGAAATCTTTTCAAAGATAATCTTTTCAAAGAGAATGTGAAACGTTTTAAACAACACAAATCTTGTATGGGAGAGGTGGTCCCATGGACAAATACATATTAATCTGGGGGTCCTTGCCATGAAAACGAACCACTGGTTTTAACAACATTTTTTAGAAGCAAGCCCAAAATAAGCAACTACACTTTACATAAACAAAGCCCCCAAAAAACTCAACCCACAAACCCATATTCACAAGCACCTTTTACAGAAAATCAAGACCAAAGTCGCTTATAATAAGCAGACAACGCCGGACATGGCAACACTGCTACAGAGTGCAGTCCTCGACATCAAAAAGACGCAGAGACTCAGAGAGAAGCTCCGCCGCCGAGCCCATGGGCAGCCAGACCCCTGGGGGGCTAGCTCGCCACGTTGAGTACAGTGGTGGAAAAAATACTCAAGTATTTGACTTAAGTAGAAGTAGCAATACTGCAATGTAGAAATACTCTGCTACAAGTAAACGTTCGGAATTCAAAATTGACTTGAGTAAAAGTACAAAAGTACTGGTATCAAAATGTACTTTAAGTATCAAAAGTAAAAAACGACTCATCACGCAGAATGTCCTGTTTCACAAGTTTTTAGAGGTATAAAATTCATAAAAATCCTTTGAAAATAGCAGATCTACAAGCTCACAATGATCGGCTATTTTCAAATGGCCGAAATGGCTGAAGTGGTTAATGTATGTTTTGTATTAAATCAAAATCTACAAAGTAATTAGCAACTAAAGTTTTCAAATAATTACAGTGGAGTAAAAGCACAATATTTGCTTCTGAAATGTAGTGGAGTAGAAGTAAAGGTATTCAAAATTGGAAATGCTCAAGTAAAGTAAACAAAATTGTACTTAAGTACAGTACTTGAGTACATATACTTAGTTACTTTATACACCACTGATGTTGGGTACAGAGGAGCCGACGAGCCCGTGGGCAGTCAGACCCCTGGGAGGGCTAGCTCGCCACATGTTGAGTACGGTGGTGTCTTCTTCACGGTTTCATCTCTCATCTCTCTAGTCTCTCTATTAATGACAGCAGGATTCTAATTTGGAGATTTCAGAGAGAGAGAGAGAGAGCTGCTGTAATTCAACTGATGCTGATCAAACATGGCTCGGTTTCAAATAGCTACGGAGCGTGTGATAAGTGAAGGATATATGCGCGTTTTAAAACACCACACTGTTAAATGTGTGCTTACCACTAGGTCAGGAATTCATTTTTATAGACAGAGAGAATTATTAGTTGATGAAGATGCATGTGCATACATTTTGAACCAGGACGAGACATTTCGACTTACTGTGATTAAGATTGTTTTCAGAAATGCTTCCTGATTTGGGTTGGCATATCGTTTGACCAGGGATATTCACCTCTAAACTAAAGAGAAAGCCCTTTTAAATGTGTTTCCTTATTTCTTTCCTTATTTCAATGCCCAAATATGGAGTGTGGTGTCTATAGCCTCAATGTGTCGTCATGGCATTGGCAACCACAAATCAGTCAGCTTTATATATGGGCACAAAAGGGGGCATGCCCATATATGGGCCTATATACTGATGACATCAGGGTTCTCCATATATGGGCATAAAAGGGACAAGGACTGACAGATACAGAGATCTCCATATATGGGCATATCAGTCTGATCGGCGGTGCGACGTAGGTGTGAGCATAGATATAGAAACCTAGATACCTCATCGGCCGCTGCAGTTCATTGGACCGACCTGTATTGTTGTCGCCATTGTGGAGAAGGTAAGCTTCCTGACTAACTGACCAATCACAGCGCGTATTTTCCGGGACTTTTCAGAATCTAAGTTGTATGAAAATATCCCGTCGTATTCTTATACAACTAGATTCTGCCAAGTCTCTGAAAAGACGCGCTGTGATTGGCCAGTAGTCAGGAAGCGTCCCCCCTCTAATATGGCGGCCGTGATACAGATGCCCCAGAGTCGGAGGAGGGGTCTACCTTTATAGGTCTATGGGTGTGAGGGCCACGTAGCGGCCCTGACACCTCACACTCTAGATGTGAGGGCCACGTAGCGGCTCTAGATGTGAGGGCCACGTAGTGGCCCTAGATGTGAGGGCCACGTAGCGGCCCTAGATGTGAGGGCCACGTAGAGGCCCTAGATGTGAGGGCCACGTAGAGGCTCCCCGAACCTCTACTAGTAAACAATCTCCATCATAATCGTTGGTGCCAGGCGATGGGAAATCCATACCTGTGTATGAGATGCTAATTCAGGGAAAGGTGATTCAACAAGGCCCAGTCTTTGTTCAACACACCCAGTACTAGCCTTTGAATAGTGACGGTGAGAAAACAAAGAATTTGAATTTCAAATTACACCCGGAGCGTCAATATAGTGTTGAGATGCTGCACATAACACCATGGAGCGAGTGCTTTAGCCAAATTGATATTTTTGAAAAGCTTCACTCGGGAGTAATTTTCACAGCGAAGCATCGCATCTTTGTGCAGCAGTGACCCCCCTTATCCCATTCAACCCGGGAATTTTTAGATTTTTAGTTATAACCATTATTTTATACTTTGGGCTATTCAAAAATAGCAGATCTACAAGCTCGAGCTTGTAGATCTGCTATTTTTGAAAAAAAAACAACCTTTGCGCAAATATATTTTTTTTAAAGCGAACATTTTTAACTCAAATCTTTGCTTCTGGGGGGTCCCTACAACAACATATTTTGAGATGGTGGGGGGGGGGGGGGTGAGAACCACTGATATTATAGCAACATAAGTAAAACAAATTAGAATAAAAAAACTGTTTTGTAGAATCCCCCAGAAGCAAAGATTTGAGTTAAAAATGTTACGCTATGAAAAATGTATATATACATATGTTCAAAGAATTGCATACATTTTCACGATTTTTCAAAAAATAGCAGATCTACAAGCTCATAGCGCGGCATTCGGTGCCGCACTATGAGCTTTTATATCTGCTATTTTTTAATAGCCCAAATAAATCTAAAAATGACACAGATACGTTCCCGGTCTAAATGGGATATAGGCCTACTGCATTCCCCCTGATATTACATATTACCTTCTGTCATAGCAATATTGTTCCCAATGCTTGTGGAGCACAATAAACTCTGGGTCAAACCTAACGGAATGGGAGTTGGTTGCTCCTGAGGGCTGGAATGTTTTGCATCTAAATACAGTGTTTACAATGCTTTCTGGGGATCGACTAGTGTTGCATAAATATGTGTTTATGTACCGTCGCCTTCAGTGTGTTCTTATTGATCAAAGTTGACGGCTACACATGTTGGATAAAGAGAAATATCAACATGATGTATTATTGTTGCTGCATTATTTATCACGCCTGGCCTGGCGTATATGGGTGATGTTCCCTGAGGTAAATATGTCTCCTGATACATTACATGTCACTGACTCTACAGAGAATTTTGCCAGTGATGGAAAAATTCTCTTACTTCTTACTTAAAGGAGAATTTTGGACTAAAGTTTTCTTACCTTTTCTATGACGTTATGATACCTTAGGATGAATGGTACAGTAGACATTTTTCATAACTCCACCCCTGAGCCGCCACAGCTTAAAAGGTGCGCGGATAGGCCTTAGGTTAGATCACATATTTTAATAGCTTTTTTTTTTTTTTTTTTGATGAGATCTGACGTTCATAGTGACAGAACACTATGCAACCAAAAAAAAAAAAAACAGAAGTCTCGCTAGACGAGATTGAAATCTCCAGATTTCAATCTCGTCTAGCGAGACTTCTGTTTTTTTTTGAAAATAGCATTGTAACTTTTGCCCTCATCCTGCCCTCCTAATACGTGAAGGGCCGTGTTTTTTCGGTTACTTCTTTTTTTTACTGTATTTTTTTTTTTTCATTTTCCAAAAAATATATATAAAAATTAAAGGAAAAAAGTAATTGAAAAAACACGGTCTCCTCACGTATTAGAATATCAGTCACCAGAACCAAGGACGGGTGTTTCCGATTAATCTAACACATATATATATATATATATATATATATATTGAAAGTGAAATATCCCTTTCATTTTCAAAACATTTGAGCCCTTTTTCCAGCACTGATCAGTGGTCAAGAGGGATACAAACTAAATCTCCATCGGCTAGTTAGCTTTACAGTAATAAAGCCCAGTAAATATATACCGCTCACTGCATTGATCCTCAATCCATTCTCTATTAGTACAGGCACCCATTAGAGACTACAATATAATTAGCACTCTATAAAATTCAACTCTGTGACGTCGCAGGCTATTAGCTTCATTCCCTTAACGCACTTCTAAAAGGCCAAGAAGAATGGTTACAAACAATCTCTCACGGGATTGAACTAAATTGCATTAGTAGTTCAGCAAAGCGTACGGCGATAAAGTACAGTTTATGGTGCAAGTAGAAGAATAATCTGTATGTTTCAGCAGTACGCATGGGGGAATGGATTTCTGCTACTATGTAGGCTATGGGCTGAAATGGATAGATGCCCATTCCACAGTATATCCAACGTGTGTGTGTGTGTGTGTGTGTGTGTGTGTGTGTGTGTGTGTGTGTGTGTGTGTGTGTGTGTGTGTGTGTGTGTGTGTGTGTGTGTGTGTGTGTGTGTGTGTGTGTGTGTGTGTGTGTGTGTGTGTTAAACCTGGTGTCCCGATTTTGGGCATGTCATTCATTATAAGGAAAAAATCTTTAAAACATTTTTAATGTGAGTAAAATATATTGTTCCAGGGACCCCTCAAAAAGTTGCACAAATGTTCACGATTAAGACAAAAAAATAGCAGATCTACAAGCTCATAGCGCGGCACTCGGTGCCGCGCTATGAGCTTGTAGATCTGCTATTTGCATACATTTGAAAATGTTTAATGGGACTTTCTGCATGATGAATACTTTTACTTTTGGTACGTTAAGTATATTTTGATGCCAATACTTTTGTACTTTTACTTGAATACCTGACTTTTACTTGTAACAGAGCATTGCAGTATTGATACTTTTACTTAAGTAAAAAAAATTAGTACTTTTTCCACCACTGGGCGACACAACATTTCCGTCTTATGTTTCTGCACAATGTACATTTCAAAGTAAGAGGCTCACTACTGATCCACAATTCTAAAGGTAAGGCAACAGATAAGGGACAACTTTTAATATTTTACAGTAGCTATAGTACAAATGCGTCCATTGTGTCCAAAACTAACTTTTCAGGATTCAAATTGAAAAGCATCAAAAGTAACAGATCTACAACCTCAAAATGTGTGGCTTCGAGCCCCACTTTGTCCTGTCATAGCGCCACCCAGGAGGTGGATTTTAATTATATATATATATATATATATATATATATATATATATATATATATATATATATATATATATATATATATATATATATATATATATATGCCTATATATATATATATATATATATAGGCATGGAACTCACGATACGATTTGAATCATGCAACTAGGTTCACGATACGATTTTTCACGATGTTTTAAACACAGAATAATTTCCAGTATTTTCTTCCCTTAATTTTTATTTTTTTTACAATACTGTGTTTTCTCTTAACCTCTTTTCAATACATTTGCAAATGACTGAAAACTATTTTTGTTTAATCAACTCTCTTCTCTTTTTTTCCCACGCTCTCTGCTTTTTACATCGCGATAAATGTTTCATTGAATCGATTTTCATCGATATACGATAAATTGCGTGTGTGTGTGTTGTTCTTTCTTATTGTTTTTCTTTCCTTCAAGTCGATCATATGGGGGTCTTTTCAATCAGCCCTTCCTAGAGTTCGTGACACTCCTGTGATTAGCTCGGCGCTGGCTTTGAAAAGAAGAGCTGAATACATATATTTATTATATATAACGCATGCGGGGGAGAGAGCAGAGGACCGAGCACAGTTGACGTTGAGTGAAACGGTTCACGTCGCTGTAATGGACATAATTACACAAAGCAAAAAGGCCTTTAGGGTGAAATTAGGCGTGATATTCGCCCCGGGTAATGACAAAGATTCAAAAGGTTAAATGACACTGGGAGGATGAATGACTTCAGAACGATGCCTACAATGTGCTATTGAAAAGAAAAGAGAAAAAAGGATGATGGACCATTACCGTCCTGAAGCTTCAAAATATTTGAAAAAGACACTTGCTCTCTTTTCTTAAATCTGTTCTTTTTCACTTTCTCTATAGAAATCCTCTATAGAGAAAGTGATTTAGTTTTATAACTCATCAAGACCGGGAAAGCATTTGTGTCAGCACACTTTATCCATTATTTTATACTTGGGCTATTAAAAAAATAGCAGATCTACAAGCTCATAGTGCGGCGCTTCGTGCTGCGCTATGAGCTTGTAGATCTGCTATTTTTCGTGCAAGTCTTTGA
>NC_137623.1:3830736-3868236 GCF_963280865.1 Gymnoscopelus braueri
TGCACGATTAGATCCGGACAAACACACACACAGAGACAGACACACAGACCCTCTTATAGATGGCTATAACCCTCTTATGGCTCCCGCAGAACCATGTAGTAACAAGAAAAACATTATTACCAGCTTGCGACAAGCTAAACAATAAAAACTGCAGTATTAAATAACACGTGCAACTCCTTTGAACACTGTTTCAGAGACATGGCAAATGGCATTGTTATTAATCTAGGAATGTGTACGTTTCAACTTAAACATCTGTAGTTTATTTCTTTGGTCTTTTCCTGGCAAGCTGGTAAAAATAGATGCCGGTCCATTGAGTTCATTTTTTACACTCACAGATCAGTTAACACTGAGGATTTGACCTTTACATATACTGTACAAGGATAACACGGGGATATTCCAACAACAGTGGAATAAGGCTATTGTAACATAATGCTTTATACCTAGGGGTCTTCAATGTTTTTCAGGCCAAGGACCCCTTAGCTGAGAGACGGATGAAGCAGGGACCCCCGACATATTGTGTAAAATTGTGTTGCAGATTAAACTTTCTTCATAGACGTCATAGATATATCTTCATACACTTGTGTTGGATTCATGCTTGTACTTGGTCTGCCCCCCCTGCACCGATTTGGCGTCTCCCCCCCCCCCCCCCTGTAGTAACTCTGAGGACCCCCCCTGTTGAAGAACCCTGCTTTTTTACCCAAAAAAAACAAAACAAAAAACGTTCAGAATTTGGTCTCTTCCTCCGCTGCACCGTACCAGGGGGTGAGCCGTACCAAGTACGGCCTGGGGGCGGGGGGGTTTGCGTTGTTGTTGTTGCACAGAGGAGGCTGAGGCTCGGAGACATTAAAGTCCAAAGCGGCGCCGCAGGACTCCAGCGAGCTCAGGGACCCCGCGGGGGACCCCGACCCCTCGTAGGCGTAGGTCCTCAGGCAGTCGAACGGGGGGACGTAGGGGTCCGCGTCGGCCTCGTCCAGCCGGTCCACGATGAACTGCTTGAAGACGTCGTCCTCGGGGCCGATGAGGTGCGACCGCCTCAGGGACATGCGTATGCTGGCCGCCACGTCCGCCCGCCGCAGCCTCCGCTCCCTCCGCCGGGGGTGTTGGCGACGCAGGGGGACCGGGACCGGGACCTGGCCTGCCGCCCCCACGCCGCCCCCTGGAGGCTCCCCGTACCGCAGCACCTTCTGCGAGAAGACGGCGTCGGGCAGCTCCACCTCCTCGTCCTCCTCCTGCCGCTGCTGCTTCCTCCTCCTGCGTCTCCTCAGCAGCAGCATCAGGACGGACAGCCCTGGAACACACAGCACAGCTGGAGATCATTAAGGGTTTAAACGGCCGGAGAGGAGAGGAGAGAGAGAGGGCCGGGGGCGAGCCTTTGATGATGGAGTGGCTGCACTCGGAATATAGAATATTGTCGCTGTCGGGCAGAAACCTCTTATCTTCATATTTTAGGTTTTTGTGTGTTTTTTTTTTGTAAATTAACGTCCTACTTGATCATACTACAGCGTCACTCAAAAGCATCAAAAGTAGCAGATCTACAAGCTCGAGAAGCGACGCGTTTCGAGCTTGTAGATCTGCTACTTTTGATGCTTTTTTATATCTAGTCGTCACTTCCCGACACATTTTGAGGAATCGCCATCCTCTCAGACTATGGGATCTGGACAAGTGGCAGAGCACAGCGGTGTCAGATTTCACTCACACACACGCACACGCACACACACGCACGCGCGCACACACACACACACAACAAGACACACACTAAAACAGACACAGATGCACTCATTGTCTTTATATTGGTAGTCACCCTGTAAATGACATTTAAATGTCAGTCTTGTTTTTAGTTTTTTCCACAAAAGTAACTGTTTTGGACGCATGAGGTTTCCACCCGACAGAGACGATGGTGGCCGGTTGCCATCTTATCTGTTTGTTTGTTTGTTTTTCGGGGCGAGGATGTAAAAAAAGGAAAGCAAGTTCAGCACATAATGTCAAATGATTAGGCTGAGCGTTGTTTTAATTTCAACTCAAACATAGGCCTAAGAGAAGGAAAACAATTTTAAAAAAGCAGATTTTTTCGCCTTGCTTCTTTTCAGCACGGAGACATTAATGTTAAACAGTTGATGTAACATAACAGCGTTTTATTGTCGTGTGTGTGTGTGTGTGTGTGTGTGTGTGTGTGTGTGTGTTTGTTTTGTTGTCGTTTTGCCGGTGGAGTGTGCTCGTCTCTCCAGGAATGTTAGCATAGTGAGGTGCTGCCTTTAATCCTTTCAATCCGGGAACGCATCTGTGTCATTTTAAGACTTTGGCTATTCTTTGGCTATTTCTATAGCTATTTTTTTTATCGTGAACCTTTTGTGCAAATCTTTGAATATATATGTTTAAAGCGAACATTTGTAACTCTCATCTTTGCTTCCCTAGAACAACACATTTTGAGATGGGGGTCCGTGGGCCAAATACGTTTCTAAAAATGTTTTCTAAATCCTAACAGTATGTTTCTATATCAGTGGTGCTCCAACTTTTTCATATCAAGGACCCCCAACATTATATGGATTTGGCCACGGACCCCCCATCTCAAAATGTGTTGTTCCAGGGACCCCCAGAAGCAAATATTGGAGTAAAAAATATACAGTATATATCTATATATCTCTATCTCTATATCTAGAGATAGAGATAGAGATAGATATTTTATTTTCTGTACAAATTTCCACGATAAACAAAAAAAAAATAGCAGATCTACAAGCTTATAGTGCGGCACTATGAGCTTGTAGATCTGCTATTTTTGAATAGCCCACAGGGAATGTTAAAATGACACAGATGCGTTCCCGGTGGTAAGGGGTTAATCTTTCATGTGATGTGGGTACGAGGGGAGACGGCGCTGAGCAGCAGAGGTCATAATGAAGCTCTTCACTATGCAAAGCCCATCATCAACGTCCCAGGATGGCATTAAGGTGCTGATGTACTGCAGCCCATACACGCTCATTATCACACAAGCGTTTGTTTGTTTTTTTGCAAAGCTTTCAGCATTTATACAAAAAAAAAAGTGTTTTAAAGGCACACCGGTGAGTTTAAACCAAAAACAAACAAAAAAGTTATTCAAAAAGAGAAGTGGGGATTTTTTGTTATGAAGGAAAATCGTATTATTATTGTGGACGATAATTATATATACTTGCCAAGACTCGCGCTCACACTGACACAAGTTCAGCTGAAAAAACAATATACCATATTATTATTACCATCCTTTTTTTTTTCTTATAATTTTTATCCCATAATTTTGTAACCCATTTTTTCACACAGTGCCAATTGCCTCTAAGCTTGCAATCCTGGGCAATACTCTCCCTCTGCCAGCCTGGGGAGAGCCCAGAACTGAGCTCATGCTTCCTTCAATGCATGAGGAGTGAACGGGACGCTTCTTATCACTTGACAGGGGGGAGTTTCCCCGGTAGGACGTAGCTTCTTATCACTTGACAGGGGGGAGTTTCCCCGGTAGGACGTAGCTTCTTATCACTTGACAGGGGGGAGTTTCCCCGGTAGGACGTAGCTTCTTATCACCTGACAGGGGGGAGTTTCCCCGGTAGGACGTAGCTTCTTATCACCTGACAGGGGGGAGTTTCCCCGGTAGGACGTAGCTTCTTATCACTTGACAGGGGGGAGTTTCCCCGGTAGGACGTAGCTTCTTGTCACCTGACAGGGGGGAGTTTCCCCGGTAGGACGTAGCTTCTTATCACTTGACAGGGGGGAGTTTCCCCGGTAGGACGTAGCTTCTTACAGTATCACCTGACAGGGGGGAGTTTCCCCGGTAGGACGTAGCTTCTTATCACCTGACAGGGGGGAGTTTCCCCGGTAGGACGTAGCTTCTTGTCACCTGACAGGGGGGAGTGTCCCCGGTAGGACGTAGCTTCTTATCACCTGACAGGGGGGAGTTTCCCCGTTAGGACGTAGCTTCTTATCACCTGACAAGGGGGAGTTTCCCCGGTAGGACGTAGCTTCTTATCACCTGACAGGAGGGAGTGTCCCCGGTAGGACGTAGCTTCTTATCACCTGACAGGGGGGAGTGTCCCCGGTAGGACGTAGCTTCTTATCACCTGACAGGAGGGAGTGTCCCGGTAGGACGTAGCTTCTTATCACCTGACAGGGGGGAGTGTCCCCGGTAGGACGTAGCTTCTTATCACCTGACAGGGGGGAGTTTCCCCGGTAGGACGTAGCTTCTTATCACCTGACAGGAGAGAGTTTCCCCGGTAGGACGTAGCTTCTTATCACCTGACAGGAGAGAGTTTCCCCGGTAGGACGTAGCTTCTTGTCACCTGACAGGAGAGAGTTTCCCCGGTAGGACGTAGCTTCTTATCACCTGACAGGGGGGAGTTTCCCCGGTAGGACGTAGCTTCTTGTCACCTGACAGGAGAGAGTTTCCCCGGTAGGACGTAGCTTCTTATCACCTGACAGGGGGGAGTTTCCCCGGTAGGACGTAGCTTCTTATCACCTGACAGGAGAGAGTTTCCCCGGTAGGACGTAGCTTCTTATCACCTGACAGGAGAGAGTTTCCCCGGTAGGACGTAGCTTCTTATCACCTGACAGGGGGGAGTGTCTCCGGTAGGACGCAGCTTCTTGTCACCTGACAGGAGAGAGTTTCCCCGGTAGGACGTAGCTTCTTATCACCTGACAGGGGGGAGTTTCCCCGGTAGGACGTAGCTTCTTATCACCTGACAGGGGGGAGTTTCCCCCGGTAGGACGTAGCTTCTTATCACCTGACAGGGGGGAGTTTCCCCGGTAGGACGCAGCTTCTTATCACCTGACAGGAGAGAGTTTCCCCGGTAGGACGTAGCTTCTTGTCACCTGACAGGAGAGAGTTTCCCCGGTAGGACGTAGCTTCTTGTCACCTGACAGGGGGGAGTTTCCCCGGTAGGACGCAGCTTCTTATCACCTGACAGGAGAGAGTTTCCCCGGTAGGACGTAGCTTCTTGTCACCTGACAGAGGGGAGTTTCCCCGGTAGGACGCAGCTTCTTATCACCTGACAGGAGAGAGTTTCCCCGGTAGGACGTAGCGCGTGGAAGGAACACGTTATTCCAACCAGTTCCTTTCCCCTCCATCAGGCGCCCCGGCTGACCAGGGGGAGGCAGTATAGAGACCAGGATTACTGCATGTTTTGTGTGAGGGTACCTACCCTAGGAGACACGGGGAGAACATGCAAACTCCACACAGAAAGGCCCTTTCACCAACCCCACCTAGGGTATGGTCCCTCCAAGGACCGGAGCCCACTTTGAGATATAGAGGCTATGCGCGTGACATCATCGTACCCGGAAGTTATGCAGGAACGCCTACTGAGTGGCAAAAAAATACTTTCTGGCCCTAACAGCCCATACATCCAAACAGAAAAGTCCTGTCTGATTATATTAAACAACGTTAAACTCACCAACATGGCAGCTGTTCTGAAAGCTTGAATTATCCTCTTTCTATCCGCAAAGTTGTTGTTTAACACATTGGGTGCCAGAATTTTTTCATAACAACTTACGTTGGGTGCCAGCATTCTCCCCATTGACTGCGCTTTGCTGTTTAAAGCTCTAGACTCCACGAGGAGCAAATCCATGTAAAAAAAAACATCCATTCATGTTGCGCGATGACCCTGGCTACAGCCTGGAACGATAACATTTCACTCGCGAGTTACAATGGGGGGGGATCGCGCATCGCGCATGACCGGTTTTCCCCACCGGAAACAGATTCTGAGATGTTTTAAAGAAGGAAATAGACAGGAAGTGGATGGGAGCCATGTTTTTGTTCCGGTGATCTATCTGGCCTATCCTTCTCAAGATCACAATGGGTACTCCCAGAGCTGCTCTAGCCCCGCCCGTGTGAAGAAAAACGAAAAAAACAAAAAGACATATTTCACGGTCTGGACCGTGTTCGGCACCGGACCGCTACTCTGCGCAAACACGGTTCAGACCGTGTTTGGCACCCGATGTGTTAATAAAAATCCACCGTAGTTATGTTGTTGTTGTTGTTGTTGTTGCTACTTTTTGTCAAGAAATTCCGTGCAGGTGATTCTTTTTCTAAGTGTCCGAGTTTGGAAGCGCTCGTTTTCACTAAAGCAGCGTCCTGCTGTCGTGTGACATTTAGAAACAGGTGGTCAGTGGTGGAAAGTAACTAAGTACATTTACTTAAGTACTGTACTTGAGTACAATTTTGAGGTATTTGTACTTTACTTGAGTATTTCCAATTTCCAATACTTTTACTTCTACTCCACTACATCTCAGAGGCAAATATTGTACTTTTACTCCACTTAAATTAATTGAAAACTTTAGTTACTAGTTACTTTTCAGATATAAATTATGATATAATGAAACATACATTAACCACTTTAACCCTATTTTATACCTAGGCTATTTGAAAATAGCCGATCTACAAGCTCACAACGCGTCGCATCGCGACGCGTTGTGAGCTTGTAGATCTGCTATTTTCAAATATTTAGTACTTTTACTTTTGGTACTTTAAGTACATTTTGATGCCAATACTTTTGTACTTTTACTCAAGTAAATTTTTGAATTCTGGACTTTTACTTGTAACAGAGTATGTTTATATTGCAGTATTGGTACTTTTACTTAAGTAGAGAATTTGAGTACTTTTCCCACCACTGCAGGTGGTACGCAGGACCGTTGAGCGATTTCCAACGAGCGCTTCCAAACACGCTTCACGCTGCTCAACGTGCCGCCACTCAGTCTAGATGAGGGGGGCGTTACAGTGGCGGACTTAACTGTAGGCAAGGTTAGGCGACCGCCTGGGGCCTCAAGAGTTAGGGGGCCTCATGAAAAAAATAAAATACATTTCTGTAGCCCTACTTTTAGCTTTTTAATGGATCCCATGTTATTAAAGTCTGATAAAAGTATCAAACTCCCAAAATGCACCAGAATACTGGAAATTACATCTATTCTGTTAAAAAATAATCTGTGGAGGGGGTCTCATACTACCGTTCGCCTGGGGCCTCCAGATCCTTAAAGGAGCTACACCATGATTTTTTTTTTTTTTTTTTTTTTTTTTTATATCATATGGTGTATGTCCCTCAAACCTTTTTCAAAAGGTTTGAGCCTAAATCATCACTCAGATATACTCATCCCAAGTCAATTGTGTCTGTTAATAAAAAAAAATATTTTAAAAAAATATTAAAAAAAAAAAAAAAAATGGAAAAATTCTGCATAAAAAGAAGCATCTAAGAAAAATACAAAATCGAAAAAAAAACACTTTGAACATTTTTGAACAATTCCACCAAGTGTTTGAGGTGCCTGTTTCACCCACTTCCGGGGGGCGGAGCCAAAATCAGAGCCCGAAGTATTTGTTCGTAGACCCCCACTTAGGGGGGGTAGAAAAAGTTTCGGAGCGATTCGGGCACTTTTCATTTAACATTGGGTTTGCCATCAAAAAATGTTTATGACATCATAAACATTGCCATTCTGAGATCGCCTGTTCAGACACGCCCATTCTGGAAATCCATGAAATGAGAAGGAATGACTGAATTTAAAAAAAACAAGAAAAAAGTGATTTTCATGGTGTAGACTCTTTAAGTCCGCCCCTGGGGGCGTATCCCAGGGGAGAAGTGAGGGCCTGTGCATAATCTCTATTATCCAATGGTAATCCTCCTTTCCCCCTCACCTGTCAGTGTTGCCAGGCAGACCAGCAGAGCCAGCAGGGTGTGCAGGCTGAGGCCCATGGAGAGGGACAGGGCCTCCACCCCCCCCCCGCCCCCCGTGGGGCAGTGGCCCGCCGGGTGGCAGCTGCACACGCTGACCAGCAGGGTGCTGGTGCTGGAGAGGGCCGGCGTCCCGCTGTCGGTGAGCACCACGGGCAGCAGGTACTGGGTGCGGTCCTTGCGGGTGAAGGTGCTCCGCCGCGCCACCACGCCCGCTGTGTTGTCTGTTGTTGTGAGGGAGGGGGGGGGATAGAGTCAGGGGTTAAAGGGATAGTTCACCCCAAAACTTCGTGCCGCACTATGAGCTTGTAGATCTGCTATGTTTGAAAAATCTGTGCAAATCATTGAATATATATATATTTTTAAAGCGAACATTTTGAACTCAAATCTTTGCTTCTGGGGGTCCCTGGAACAAAACATCTCCTTGAAATGAAAAAGTATTTTCTCACAGGTCTTAATGGGTTAAAGGGATAGTTCATAGACTTCATGGATTTGTATTTTTTTTTTCTTGCATTCCTAAGACAATAATGTGATGCCTACTGGTCCGCTTGTCATCAAATTATCGTCTTAGGAATGTGACAAAAAATATCCATGAATTCAAGTCTCCATGGGGTGACTAATCCATATAAAAGTCATTTTGAGGGTGATCTATCCTGTTGATATAAAGTCTCACCGAGTCAGAGATTAAACACAGTGAGAAGAGGTGAGTGATCCTTGAGAACTAACAGAAAAAGTTGCTCCCACACACAGTGAGAACCCAGGTGTTTTCCACTTAGAAACATAACCAGCGTGTAGACATGCTTAAGACATTTAGACCGGGAAAGAATCGGTGTCATTTTTTATTTATTTCTTTGGGCCATTCAAAAATAGCAGATCTACAAGCTCATAGAGTGGCACCGAGTGCCGCGCTATGAGCATGTAGATCTGCTATTTTTGAAAAAAAAAGAACATTTGTGAATATTTTTAACTCAAATCTTTGCTTCTGGGGGGATTCTACAAATGTCTTTGAAAAACAATTATGTTGCTATAATTAATCAAACTTTTTCATGTCAGGGACCCCCCAAAATGATATGAATTTTGGCCGTGGACCCACATCTCAAAATATATTGTTCCAGGGACCCCCAGAAGTTGTAACAGAGTTTTAAAAAAAAGTTCACTTTCGAAAAATCGATATTAAAAGATTTGCACACATTTTCATGAAGAAAAAAAAAAGCAGATCTACAAGCTCAAAGCGCGGCACTCGTTGCCGCGCTATGAGCTTGTAGATCTGCTATTTTTGAATAGCCCAAATTAATCTTAAAATGACACAGATGCGTTCCCGGTCTCAATGGGTTAAATGTGATTCAGAGGAGCAGAGCCGAGGTGTGTGAACACGCAACAGGCTTGTCAAATCATATTTCTGCTGTTTACGGTGGAATTTTATTTAAATTGTTTTGGGGGTTGCACGAAATACAATATAGTGGAATATTCCTCGTGGCATATGGAAATATGAGTCATTAGTGTTCATTTCAGTCATAACAGTAACAGTCACTGGTGGCTGTTTTTGGGGCTTGAATGCTTTCCTAGAGAAAAGAAAAACACCCGAATGCTCCCTCCTGCATATAGAACACTGAAACTTAACTTTGCCACATGCAGTCAAACATCTCAGTCCATTCTCTCTCACAGACTATTTTAACCCATTAAGACCAGGAACGCATCTGTGTGTCATTTTTAGATTTCTTTGAACTATTAAAAAAATTGCAGATCTACAAGCTGCCGCGCTATGAGCTTGTAGATCTGCTATTTTGGAAAAATAGTGAACATTTGTGCAAATCTTTGATATATATATATATTGTTTTAAAGCGAACATTTGTAACTCAAATTTTTGCTTCTGGGGGATTCTAAAATGTCTTGTTGAAAAAAAAAACATAAATATTATGTTACTATACATCAGTGGTTCTCAAAACATTTTCATGTCAAGGACCCCCAAAAATTGTATTCGGCCACGGACCCCCATCTGAAAATATGTTGTTCCAGGGACCCCCAGAAGCAAAGAATTGAGTAAAACTTATTCCCTTTAAACATAAATATATTCATAGATTTGAACACATTTTCAAGATTTTTCAAAAATAGCAGATCTACAAGCTCATAGCGCGGCACTCGGTGCCGCGCTATGAGCTTGTAGATCTGCTATTTTTGAATAGCCAAAAGTATAAAATAATGGTTCGTGGAAAAAATGTGAAAAATGACACAGATGCGTCCCCGGCATTAATGGGTTAACCATTCTGGGCTCTTACTACCTTCACTACTCGTATCCATGACAGTATTTGAGGACGAAGTGAATCCTATTATAATAAAATTACATCTTCATATACAGTCAGTTCAAAAAACGGAATTTCTAAAATTCCCTGTGCCTCCATTTTGGTAATCGATGTCCCTCAATACTTCACCTTCAATTTCCCCCAATATGCTGCTAGTTTGCAGGAGATCTTCAAACAGCCAATAGCTATTTTGACATCATTTCCCCTTCATCCCTTCAATAACCCTGTCAGAGGGAGGTGTCACTTTCACCAAAATGCTAGATATCGTTGGTTTCGGGTGAAAACCTCTTAGGCCTATCCCCGATCTCCATATTGTAGCTATTTTGTGTTTATTTTTTTCATAAATTAAGGCCCTATTGATCATACAGCATCACTCAGAAGTAGCAGATCTACAAGCTTAGCTAGCTTGTCCCAGGGGGTCCCCAGCGGAATTAGTTAAAATAGCGTCACAATCATTTTAACCACTTTAACCATTATTTCATATTTTGGCAAAAAATAGCAGAAGCTGACTCCAGCTATAGTTACAGCTCAGCTGTGGCCACTTTTTTGCCATTTCATTACACGTTGCTTTGCACTGTGTAAAGTGAGATCAGCTATTTTTGAAAAATCCCTGGCACAAAATGTTTTTGAAATGGGGGGGGGGGGGGGGCGCAGCCAAATACATATCATCTTGGGGGGTCCTTGACATGAACAAGTTTGAGAACCAACTGGTATAACTATAACTCCTGCAGAAAGTTCTCTCCAGTCTGCCTCTCTCTCTCTCTGCAATACATTTATAGAGCAGAGATTTTTCCAAAACAACTTTAGCTTGAGGGTCTATAGAATAGCAGCAATATGTGCAGAATCTACCCTGCCTGCCAGCCAGCTTAACCCATTCAGACCGGGAACACATCTGTGTCATTTTTATAGACTTATTTGGGCTATTCAAAAATAGCAGATCTACAAGCTCATAGCGCGGCACCGAGTGCCGCGCTATGAGTTTGTAGATCTGCATTTTTGGGGGAAAAATCGTGGACATTTGTTGCAATTTTTTGAATATATATGCTTTAAAGCGTTTTTCTTAGTTTTTAACTCCGATCTGTGCTTTGGGGGTGGGGGGGGGGGGTCCCCTGGAACAAAACCTTTTGAGATCCGCGACCATATATATACATAATCTAAAAATGGTTTCCTAAATCCTAACAGTATGTTGCTATAGCAGTGGTGCTCCAACCTTTTCATGTCAAGGACCCCTCAAAATGATATGTATGTAGCCGCAGACCCCCATCTCAAAATATGTTGTTCCAGGGACCCCCAGAAGCAAACATTTGAGTTAAAAATTTATAAAATCTACGATTTTATGAGCTATGAGCTTGTAGATCTCGATTTTTTGAATAGCCAAAGAAAATGACACAGATGCGTGCCTGGTCTAAAAGAATTAAGGAACTTATACGATGATCTAGTTTTCGTCGTCACATTTGAGATTTCCACAGAGAGAAACTCTCGTGAGAAGAGACGGTCATTTTGAAACTCTTCTGCATCGCTGTTTGTTTGTTGGTTTAAAAAAAAGTATGTTATAACATTTCAAAAACGTATTGTTGTCTCTAAAAAAAAAAACGGCCACAAAGGAATGCTCCAGTATTGTTTGTGCACACAGGCTATTATGAAACTCTAAATTGCTTCAATTTGAGTAGTTTTGACTCCAGCTAGTTACAGCTCAGCTGTGGACACTTTTTTACAGTTTCATTACACGTTGCGTTGCACAAAATGAGCATGATGAAACAAAACCCCCAAAAGGTTTGAGGGGGGGGGGGGTCCTCAGACGATTAGCTTAAAGGGATAGTTCACCAAATTGTGTTATTTTTCCTATACCGATTTAGTGACCCCAGAATTCATGGATATTTATTAGTTTTTGTCTCATTCCTAAGGCAATAATTTGATGACCGACAGCGGTTCCGGTAGGAGACACAAAAAGTCTCCTTTGTGTCTCCTACCGGAACCGCTGCCATCAAATATACGATGAATTCCATGAATTCATCGTATATTCGTATATATACGTCGTATATAGTCTCCATGGGTGGGTGACTAATCCATAGGGGAAAAAAACATTGTTTGGGTGAACTATCCCTTTAATGTGGAAAATAGTTTTTTTTTAATCAAGGATTGTAGTGTTTTTCTGGAGGGTTTATGTTATTAAAGGAACATTTTATGACCTTGATTATCTCTGATGGTGAAGTTGGGGTTGATGTGCTTCTCTGGGACCATGGAGAAGTAGAAGTGGTGACCCTCCACGGGGTCATCTGGATCCACGGCACTGAGCAGCTGAATGACCTGAATAACACACACACGCACATGCGCGCGCGCACACACACACACACACACACACACACACACACACACACACACACACACACACACACACACACACACACACACACACACACACACACACACACACACACACACACACACACACACACACACACACACACACACACACACACACACACACACACACACACACACACACACACACACAGTTGTAATATAAGGACAACATGCTCAAGGTTGTACCATACAAGGTTATAATAGTTTGGATTTTTTTATTTTTAGTTAGTTTTGAATATTTGTTTTTCTACTCTAAGTGAGTTTTAATTCGTTTTTAGAGCGGATTTGCTAGTTTTTATTATTTTTTTTTTTTTTAAATGCTAATAGTTTTAGTACATTTTTATTAGTTTTCGTGTTTTTTATTTTTTATTTTTATTCTTTGGATTATTTGTCAGGTGCATTTGTGTAATAAAAACTTAACAAAAGGTAGCATTTAAATATGTATTCAGTTACAGATGAACCACCAACCATCCACAAACCAAAACTAAAGGCATTGTGTCTGTCATTTCAGGGTTTTTTTTTGTTAGTTTTGTAAACACACAATACAGTTTCAGTTAGTTATCGCTTACTTTTTTATTGTAGTTTTTTTATTTAGTTCGGTTAACGAAAAAGTATTTTCAATGTTAGTTTTGGTTAACTATAATAACCTTGGTACCATATCGTCTCTCTGTCTGGTCGAAACCTCATACGTCCAACACTGTGACTTTTCACCATTCACATTCAAAAGTATATCAGAAGCAGCAGATCTACAACTTTTGATGCTTTTGTGTGATGCCGTAGTGTGATCAAAGTAGGGCGTTCATTTATGGAAAAAACACAGAAAGTTAGATTATGGAGATAAGAGGTTTCTGCCCGGCAACAGCGATATAACAAAATATTCATATGAAAATATGAATTTGAAATTTAAATGTATATTCATATAAAAAGGAAAGCCTCATCCTCTGACATGTGACACTCAGACTTGACGTTTCAGCAGCTCCACAGATAATGATGGTATCAGTGTACTGTATATACTGTATATACTGTATATACTGTATATATTGTATATATTGTAGTCCTACCATCCAGCAGTAACAATTATATGACATTTTAACCCATTAACAACACATTGACTGCCAGAATTAACGCATCAGGATATACGTACCTCTCCCGCCTGAGTCCCTTCACAGATAAACGGCCGGTAATCTTTGGCGAGGCGCGGCACGTTGTCGTTAATGTCGAGCACTTTGATGAACACCGGCACGACGGAGGATAAATGGTCCTGTTCTGTAGTTTGGGAAGAAAAGATAGAGACATTTAGCTATAGAGAGTCCATCGGGTGCATCACGATGCTGTATCATAAATGCTTTGTAACGGCTCTGTCAAAACAATACTTCAGAGTGACAAACTAGTGTTCATGTCTCCTTGAATTACAACTGTGGTGAAAAAAACTGAAGGACAATGATAAAAAAACAGGAGAAAAGCATGGGCACTCGGTGTCTTAGCCCCTTTAATACGGGAACGCATCTGTGTCATTTTTAGATTGCTTTGGCTATTCAAAAATAGCAGATCTACAAGCTCATATTGTAGATCTGCTATTTTTTTTAAACCGTGAAAATGTTGTGCACATCTTTGAATATGTATTTTTTTAAAGCGAACAAATGTCTCGACAAATGTCATACTTTTTTTCTGAAAAAGCTATTGTTTCTATATCAGTGGTGCTCAAACCTTTTCTTGTCAAGGACCACGCAAGATTATATGTTTTTATGCTTATTATGCTGTTCCAGGGACCCCCCAGATTTGAATTAAAAATGTTGTTTGAAAAAAAAAAAATGTACTCAAAGATTTGCACAAATGTTCAAGATTTTTCAAAAATAGCAGCTCTATACAAACTTGTGTGCAGCGCTATGAGCTTGTTGAATAGCCAAGGTATAAAAAAATAATGGTTATTGCTCAGATCTAAAATGACACAAATGCGTTCCCGGATTAAATGGCTTAAATATTCTTTTGAAAACCAGACAGGAGGCAGAACCATATGGACACACGGCTATAAAACACATCCTTTACACAAAGGAGTTGAATGTTTTGCTTTCTTCCAGGGTGACAATTTAGATTTATAATCAAGACATTACTGCCAGACATATGGTTTATGGCTTTCTCATCTACACCAGAATATACTTATGCATGGAAAAAAAGCACAATATAAAATCTCATGACTGAGAATGTAATGGTGATGTTTAGGTATTATCATTCTAAACCTTATGTTGCTGCTGTTCTTACATACCAGCCCAACCAGTTGAAGAAATCACAGACTGAGGCTTTACATTTTTCTTTTATGATATTTCTGAGACGTTTTATTCATGTTCACGGGAAGACGATGTATTGTATCGCTAGTTTGACCACTACTCTTTAATCTAAATATAGCCCAACTAATGACCGAAAATAGCCGATCTGCAAGCTCACAACACGTCGCGCTGCGACGTGTTGTGTGCTTGTAGATCTGCTATTTTCGTTGCGCGACATGAGTTCATAGAACGCTGGTTCTCAACCTTTTCAGGCTGTGACCCCTCAAAATAATCCTAGTTGAACTGGGGACCCCCCACCCTGACAAGACCTTAGATTGTAGGAGTTGAGGCGAAAATAGCAGATCTACAAGCTCACAATGCCTTGCGTTGCGCCTCGGCATTGTGAGCTGTAGATGTGATGAGCTTGTAGATCGGCTATTTTCAAAATCTTTTCTTATATCATTTGACAATTTGGCCCATGTTTGCAGCTATTAGTTTGTTAATTACTTTAGATTTTTAGGTATTTAAAAAGGTCTTAAAAGTCCTTAAATAGTCACTTCACTATATCATGTGGGGACCCCCCCTGGGGGTCCCAACCCACAGGTTGAGAACCACTGTCATAGAAGTCATACTGGCTTCTATGGAAGTCCGAAAGAATGACATCAGTCGTGGCGACTTGAGAACTTTAACCCATTAAGACCTGTAACTGTGTCATTTTTTGATTTGAGCTAAAAAGCATTATTTTACACTTTGGGCTATTCAAAAATAGCAGATCTACAAGCTCGTAGCGCGGCACCGAGTGCCGCGCTACGAGCTTGTAGATCTGCTATTTTTTTTTAAATCGTGAAAATTTGTGCAAATCTTTGAATATATATATATTTTTAAAGCGAACATTTTTTAACTCAAATCGTTGCTTCTGGGGGGTCCCTGGAACTAAATATTTTGATGGGGGTCCGCGGCCAAACACATATAATTTTGGGGGTCCTTGACATGAAAAAGATTGAGCACCACTGATATAGAAACATACGTTTTTTCAGAATACTGTTGAGATTTAGGAGACGTGTAGAATCGGCTTCAGGTCTCAATGTGTTACCATGCTTATGTATTTAACGATACCACACCGTACTTACTCGTCTCCTTGGCCTCTACAGTCACGTTGTGCCAGTTGGCGGTCTCTCTGTCCAGAGGTTTGGCCACCGTCACGGTCCCGTTGTGTGGGTCTATTTGGAAAGCTCTTCTGACGTCGCTGCTTCTGTCGATTGCATATCTAAGAAGACAAAAATCACCATGATGTAACAGTTAGCGAGCAGTAGTACACACACACACACACACACACACACACACACACACACACACACACACACACACACACACACACACACACACACACACACACACACACACACACACACACACACACACACACACACACACACACACACACACACACACACACACACACACACACACACACACACTCTAACAAAGGCACACAGAGAAGGCACGATACCGCAGGGGAATCATGCACATGATGTGAAGTACTGTTTTTACAGAGTGGCTATAGCCGTATGAGAGTCTGTCTGTCTGTGGACCAGTAGTGGTGTAAAGTAACTAAGTACATTTACTCAAGTACTGTACTCAAGCACAATTTTGAGGTACTTTTACTTTACTGGAGTATTTCCAATTTTCAATACTTTTACTTCTACTCCACTACATCTCAGAGGCAAATATTGTACTTTTACTCCACTGCAGTTATTTGATAACTTTAGTTACTAGGCAGATATCAATTATTACATTAACCACATTAACATCTTATACCTAGGCTATTTGAAAATAGCAGATACAAGCTCACAATGCGTCGCGATGTGACGCCTTGTGAGCTTGTATCTGCTATTTTCAAACATTTTAGTACTTTTACTTTTGGTACTTTAAGTACATTTTGATACCAATACCTTTGTACTTTTACTCATGTATTTTGTTTTATTCCGGACTTGTATTTGTAACATTGCAGTATTGATACTTTTACTTAAGTAAAACATTTGAGTACTTTATCCACCACTGCTTTTTTTACAGAGTGGCTAGCCGTATGAGAGCATCTGTGGACTGATCAAAGTTCTTGTTCAATGCACACACTACAAGTAGGACACATGCATGTACATCAATGATTTATTTTTCACATACAGTACATGTTAAATACTTTAACTTTAACATTTTTATAATGAGAGTTAACTGGGCTCTGATTGGGCTTAAACCTTCAAAACCGCCATGAGAGAGCACATGTATGTCTGCAATTTGCAACTGGAGTCTTCTAGCTTGCCAAAATAAATTACCGACCTCTCCGTCTTTCTGTAAATATAATTGTACTGCTCCTAGTTAGGGTGACCACCTTCAAACAGGCCCATTGAGGGACATATGAACCCGTTTCGCGGGACACATGCACGCGCGGCGATTCGCGGTTCTGGGCGGATTGTTTTTTTTTAGTTTTTTAGTTTTTGGTTTCTTTATTTCGGCTTTAGGATTAGGGTTAGGTTAGAGTTATGTTATTTAATTCTTATTTTTGCCTGATTTTACCAATTTATCATCAAATCAAATATATATATATATTTTTTTTTCATATCTTTGATTTTCGGGACATTGCCCTGCAGGTGCGGGACGCGGGACAGATGGTACAATTTCGAGACTGTCCCGCGAATTTCGGGACGGGTAGTCACATAACTCCTAGTATTGATGACGTCTTGTAGCGTCATCCCAAAACCTATACCGCTTGTGCGAGGACGCGCTGTGATTGGCCAGTAGCCACTTTGAGTGGCAGTTGGGGCAAACGCTCTCGCCAAAACATGATTTTATTTACGTTTTACGTGCCTGTCGGTACGTTTACTTGGAACAGTCGGCTTTAGCTCGCTCTGCGGTGCCTCTCGTGGCTCAAGTTCACTTGAGACGGCGCGCCTCCGTCACGGTCCAAAACTATACTTTATGATTTGTATACATCTGAAAATGGAATTGAATGCATGCTTTCTGCATAATCTGCAAAAAAGAATAAGACTACTTTTACTTGTGGTACTTCAAGTACATTTTGATGCTAATACTTTTGTACTTTTACTCAAGTACATTTTGGAATTCCGGACTTTTAACTTGTAACAGAGTATCTCTACATTGCAGTATTGATATTTTTACTTAAGTCTGTTTCTTAACATTCAAACAAGGAATATTGTTAACCCATTAAGACCGGGAACGCATCTGTGCCATTTTTTGATATCTTTGGGCCATTCAAAAAATAGCAGATCTACAAGCTCATAGCGCGGCACTCTATGAGCTTGTAGATCTGCTATTTTTGAAAGATCGTGAAAATGTGTGCACATCTTTGAATATATATATGTTTTTAAAGCAAACTTTTTTTTAACTCAAATCTTTGCTTCTGGGGGATTCTACAAATATCTTCTAAATCCTTTTTTTTTTTTAAACTTATGTTGCTATAATATCAGTGCTTCTCAAACTTTTTCATGTCAAGGACCCCCAAAATTATATGCATTTGGCCGTGGACCCCATCTGAAAAATATGTTGTTCCAGGGACCCCCCAGAAGCAAAGATTTGAATAAAACATGTAAAAAACAGTTTCACGATTTTTCAAAAATACAGTAGCAGATCTACAAGCTCGTAGAGTGCCGCGCTATGAGCTTGTAGATCTGCTATATTTGAATAGCCAAAGTACAAGATAATGATTAAAGTGGTTACACAAATGCGTCCCTGGTTTGAAAGGGTTAAATCCGAAATTCTTCTTTTTATTTATTTTTTCTTCCAGATAATAGACGATGTGAAATTGCCTAACAGAGGAATGTTTATCACGTCTGTGTTCAGCTCAGCGTGCCTCCTCAGGCCTAATGAGACTGATTGCTGTGTTGTGATGAATGGTAAACAAACAGACCCAAAACATGAGTGAATAATGCATGGCCTCTTTTGGGCCACGGTGTTACCAACAGCATGGGCTGGTTTTGGGGGCCAAAGTATTATGAGCCAATTTAACCCCACTAAATGAATTTAAATCCTACTACAGTATTTACTAGAGATAGTTGAAATTGGCCTCTCCAACAGTGGTGGGAAAAAGTATTCACATTTTCTACTTAAGGAAAAGTATCAACACTGGAATATAGAACTCCTCCGTTACAGGTAAAAGTCCGGAATTCAAAATATACTGAATAAAAGTACAAAAGTATTGGTGTCAAAATGTACTCAAAGCACCAAAAGTAGAAAGTAGTCATTATGCAGAATGTCCTATTTCACACGTTTTCAGATGTATAAAATGTCTAAACATCCTTTGAAAATAGCAGATCTACAGGCTCACAATGCGTCGCATCGCAGCTTATTGTGAGCTTGTAGATCGGCTATTTTCAAATGGCCTAAATGTACATAGGGCTGAAGTGGTTAATGTGTGTTTTGTAACAATAATCTAAATCTACAAAGTAACTAGTGACTAAAGTTTTCAAATCATGGTAGTGGAGTAAAAGTACAATATTTTGCCTCTGAGATGTAGGGGAGTAGAAGTACAAGTACTGAAAATTGGAAATGCTCCAGTAAAGTCAAAGTACCTCAAAATTGTACTTATGTGCAGTACTTAAGTAGCTGTAGTCACCACTGCTCTCCAGTGGCATCATGTCAACAATGCATCGCCCCCGACGATGCACGGTGACAACAATGTCACCCAACAGGCCACAGCACTCTGACACTCTGACACACGGCAAGGTGCAGCAGCCGCGATCTGCAACACCTGCCACTCTCCAGCTCTCTGCTGGGGGGAGGGGTGTGTGTGTGTGTGTGGGGGGCCTCAACATTTTGAGACCCGCACAGTAAAAGTATACTGAAATGTTTGAAAATAGCAGATGCGACGCGTTGTGAGCTTGTAGATCTGCTATTTTCAAATAGCCGAGGTATAGAATAGGATGGTTAATGTATGTTTTATAATGTAATACTTTTATATCTGCAAAGTAACTAGTAACTAAAGTTTTCAAATAATTGTAGTGGAGTAAAAAGTACAATATTTGCCTCCTAAGTAAAAGTACTGAACATTGGAAATACTCCAGTAAAGTAAAAAAATGAATACCTCAAAATTGTACTTAAGTACAGTACTTGAGTAAATGTACTTAGTTACTTTACACCACTGGCAGCACCTGCCACTCTCCAGCTCTGCTGGGGGGAGGGGTGGAGGTGTGTGTATGTGTGTGTGTGGGGGGGGGGGTTGTGGACGACAAGCTCAAAGCGTTGTCGCTACTCCTCCTCCTCCTCCTCCTCGGCAAAAAAAAAAAAAACGTGCTCCACTTGCAAATGAGTGCAAATCTGAATTCCATATGCCCGGCTCGCCTCGCACCGTGCTTCTTTATTACATTCCACCGCGTCCCGCGTTCACTTTGTGATAATACCGCCGCGATAGATAGAGAAAAAAAAAAAGGCCTGTGAGGTATGAAAAAAAAAATGGGGCCCATGATTTATTCAGCAGGCCTCATTTCCTCACTAAAGTAATATGAGATAAATATGGCCGCGTGGTGTATAACGGGCCAGGGTTATACTCCGCAGAGATCAAGGGTAAGAAGAAAAACGGAATGCTACCGAAGCACCGTATAACGCTGTTTGAAATGGAATGATTTTTCACCCCGTGGAGGGGGAGCTGTCTGGGGCGCTGCTGCTGCTGTCTAGCAGCGACCGTCCCCCCACCCCGTCCCCCCCGCCCCCCCCCCCGTCCCCCCACTCTCCACGCCTCCAGACCCCCATACATACATACATACCTACCTCGTCATTATCATATCGTGTCAGGCTGGGGGTTGGCATCTGCCATTCTTTCCTGCTGACTGTTTGGACAGGCCAGGGTCATATTAACATGCATGTATGGGCCTAACTCTAATAAGAAGCAGTCGTGGGAAAAGTACACGCATGTCTTACTTAGGTAAAAGTATCAATACTGCAATGCAAAAGTACTCTGTTACAAGCAAAAAGTCCAGAATTCAAAATGTTACTTGGGGTAAAAGAACAAAAGCATTGGTATCAAAATGTAGAAAATACTAAAATGTTTGAAAATAGCAGATCTACAAGCTCACAACGCGTGCGACGTGTTGTGAGCTTGTAGATCGGCTAGTTTCAAAGAGCCTGTGTATAAAATAGGGCTAAAGTGGTTAATTTATGTTTCATAATATCATAATTTATATCTGAAAAGTAACTAGTAACTAAATGTTTTTTTCAAATAATTGTAGTGGAGTAAAAGTACAACATTTGCCTCTGAGATGTGGGGGAGTAGAAGTAAAGTACACAAATGTTTTACGTAAGTAAAAGTATCAATACTGCAATGCAAAAGTACTCTGTTACAAGCAAAAGTCCAGAATTCAAAATTTACTTGAGTTAAAGTACCAAAAGTAGAGAGTACAAAAAATGTTTGAAAATAGCAGATCTACAAGCTCACAGCGCGTTGCACCGCGACACGTTGTGAGCTTGTAGATCGGCTATTTTCAAATAGGATAAGGATTGCTGTTATTATGGTAAAGCTCACATTTCATATCACACACCATACAGTAAGAATGTATTATTTATTTTTTACGTTTTCTTTTTCTCCAAAAAACGATACCGAAATGTTCCGATATTACATTTTATGCTAATATGGGCCATTAACATCGGACATCCCTATTTAGAGGCATTAATTATGAGACACGGGACTCGGGTCTAGAGATGTAGTCGCTATTCGGATTACTTGTGTTCAGGACAATTGTCTCTGCATCACGGGACGGCTTAAAAGTTGAGCTGTGGCCTCAACTTTATTCAGCCCTCTAATGATAGGCTGGAGCATCAATCAATCACGTTAGTGTGTCATCATTCCCTCTCTCCTTCCATCACCGCCCCCACAAATCAGCATGTGCAGCCGTGGGTTTTGACAGAGAGAATCTCCAGTAAGTCTCTGATTTGACACGTTCATTGACACATTCATTGACACGTGCCATTCTTTCCTGCTGACTGTTTGGACAGCTAAGGGCCGGGTCATATTATTATTGTCTCCGCCAGGCCGTAAGGCATGGCGAGAGAGTATGTTTTACCCCCTGTCCGTCCGTCCGTGTGTGTGTCCGTGTGTCCGTGTGTCCGTCCGTCCGTCCGTCGGTCCGTCTGTCACCAGCTAATCTCTGGCACCGTTGGCCCGGTCGCTGCGAAACTGTGCACACACACTCCCTGGATGCCAATTCAGAACATTTGCCCCAAATTTTTCACATGGGCCTGTTATAGCGCCACCAGGAGGCCGATTTGTGCAAAACCAATTTCTTTATATTACTCCTACAGATTGTATCCAAAGGTCATGCAAATCGGTATACAGTAGCTCTATAGTCATGTGATCAACACGGATGTGTCCGATTTCCCATATTCCATCCTCATTGGCTAAGGCTGGCTTCCAAAGTTTGCAGGATTGGTCCGTTTTGAACTAAATGCCTCAAATTATGCACTCAGCTTGCGATTTCCGTGAAATTTTACACGCACATTCCCACTAGGCTGAGGAAGAAATGCCACCCCTTTCACATTGGCCTGTTATAGCGCCACCAGCAGGTCTAATTTAGCTAAACACATTTTTGGAACAAAATGCCTCATATCATGAATGCAGTGTCCGATTGTCGTGAAAGGCCTAAGAAGAAACGGGCACCCTTTTCACATTGGCCTATTATAGCGCCACCAGGAGGCCACAATAACCTACCTGACCTGGCGGAGACCTGTGCTCCGAGGAGCACTTTTTCTAGTTATTATTATTATTATTATTATTATTATTATTATTACCAGTGGTGGAAAAAGTACAAAAATGTTTTACTTAAGTAAAAGTATCGATACTGCAGTGTAGAAGAACTCTGTTACAAGTAAAAGTCCGGAATTCAAAATTCAATTGAGTAAAAGTACACAAGTATTGGCATCGAAATGTACTTAAAGTACCAAAAGTAAAAGTACTAAAATGTTTGAAACTAGCCGATCTACAAGCTCACAACGCGTCGCATCGTGACCTTGTAGATCGGCTATTTTCAAATAGCCTATGTATAAAATAGTGGCTAAAGAGGTCAATGTCATGTTTTATAACGTAATATATTTATATCTACAAAGTAACTAGTAACTAAAGTTTTCAAATAATTGTAGTGGAGTAAAAGTACAATATTTGAATCTGAGATGTAGTGGAGTAGAAGTACAAGTATAGACAATTGGAAATACTCCGGTAAAGTAACGTAGTTACACCACTGCAGTGGTGGAAAGTAACTAAGTACATTTACTTAAGTACTGTACTTAAGTACAATTTTGAGGTATTTGTACTTTACTTGAGTATTTCCAATTTCCAATACTTTTACTTCTACTCCACTACATCTCAGAGGCAAATATTGTACTTTTACTCCACTACAATTATTTGAAAACTTTAGTTACTAGTTACTTTTCAGATATAAATTATGATATAATGAAATATACATTAACCACTTTAGCCCTATTTTATACCTAGGCTATTTGAAAATAGCAGATCTACAAGCTCACAACTTGTGTTGTGAGCTTGTAGATCGGCTATTTTCAAATATTTAGTACTTTTACTTTTGGTACTTTAAGTACATTTTGATGCCAATACTTTTGTACTTTTACTCAAGTAATTTTTTTATTCTGGACTTTTACTTGTAACAGAGTATTTTTATATTGCAGTATTGGTACTTTTACTTAAGTAAAGAATTTGAGTACTTTTTCCACCACTGGTAGTTACACCACTGACTATTATTACTGTACCTGACGGGGTTGTTGACGGTGTCGGTGTCGCGGGCGCTCACGGTGCCGACCACCGTGCCCGGCGCCGCGTTCTCCGGGACCTTCCACTCGTAGAGCGGGGCGAGGAAGACGGGCGCCTCGTCCACGTCCGCCACCACGACCTTGAGGGTGCAGCGGTCGCGGAAGTCGCCGTCGCTCAGGAAGCGCGTGTCGTTGTGGTCGTTGACCGCCTCGGCGGCCATGACGAAGCGCCGCTTGGTCTCGTAGTCCAGAGGCTGTGCAGAGGAGGAGCGAGTAATACATTAACACATTAAGACCTGAGGCCGCTTCTAAACATTTTCAAAATCCTAAAAAAAAAATCGGAAAAAAATATTTTAGAAATAATTTTCACAATTTTTTCAAAAATAGCAGATCTACAAGCTCATAGCGCGGCACTCGGTGCCGCGCTATGAGCTTGTATATCTGCTATTTTTGAATAGCCTAAAGAAATCTAAAAGTGACACAGATGCGTCCCAGCTATCAATGGGTTAATAAAGTCAACCTACAGACATGACCTGTGATCGGTAACTGGAACGCTCGCCCCAAAACACACTCGGCCCCAGTTTTTTTCGGGGACCGCTCGGGCCCCCCAGAGGTTCTTGTATTCTTGCTGAGGTTAAGGTTAGGAATAAGGTTAGGTTTAGACATAGTTTTACTGAGGTTAAAGGCATACTAGGTAACGTTTTCAACAAAACTAAAGTTAAATTGTATATCTTTTGTGAGTGGCAAAAGTTTCACAACACCCACTCCATGAATTTCACCCCCGGAAGCCTTTTATTTATATATTTTCTATTGAACGTGGACGGGGGGGACTTTCCCGGGAAAATGACATTCCTGGCCAACGTCATGACGTCGTGGCCGACGTCCTGGCCGACGTCATGACGTCGGCCAGGAACTACCGCAACGGTTTCCTGTTTGGCCAGGAACTACCGCGCTAATAACAAAAAGGAACCTCACGCTGATTTTAAGAGAATGTAGGATTGGAAGATCGAAAAAGAACAAGAAAGCACAGCTCATGGTAACTAATGCTCCACTGGCTAAGAGAAACAATCCGTAGATAGTATAAAACAATTAAAAGATCGCTTTTTGAAACGCTTCCGGCTTCCGGTGAAAACGAATGGAATTCTGGGTAATCGAGGACTACGGAAATTGTATGCAGTGACGGTAGTGACCAGCAGAGGTTGCTAAAAATCGTTATTTGTGATTCTGCATTGTACAACTTTAAGGTTGGAATAAGGTTAGGTTTAGACATAGTTTTACTGAGGTTAAGGTTAGGAATAAGGTTAGGTTTAGACATAGTTTTACTGAGGTTAAGGTTAGGAATAAGGTTAAGTTTAGACATAGTTTTACTGAGGTTAAGGTTAGGAATAAGGTTAGGTTTAGACATAGTTTTACTGAGGTTATGTTTAGGAATAAGGTTAGGTATAAACATAGTTTTACTGAGGTTAAGGTTAGGAATAAGGTTAGGTTTAGACATAGTTTTACTGAGGTTCAGGTTAGGAATAAGGTTAGGTTTAGGCATAGTTTTACTGAGGTTAATGTAAGGAATAAGGTTAGGTTTAGGCATAGTTTTACTGAGGTTAAGGTTAGGAATAAGGTTAGGTTTAGGCATAGTTTTACTGAGGTTAAGGTTAGGAATAAGGTTAGGTTTAGACATAGTTTTACAGTAAAACTATGTCTAAACCTAACCTTATTCCTAAACGTAACCTCAGTAAAACTTTTACTGAGGTTACGTTTAGGAATAAGGTTAGGTTTAGACATAGTTTTACTGAGGTTACGTTTAGGAATAAGGTTAGGTTTAGACATAGTTTTACTGAGGTTACGTTTAGGAATAAGGTTAGGTTTAGACATAGTTTTACTGAGGTTAAGGTTAGGAATAAGGTTAGGTTTAGGCATAGTTTTACTGAGGTTCAGGTTAGGAATAAGGTTAGGTTTAGACATAGTTTTACTGAGGTTAAGGTTAGGAATAAGGTTAGGTTTAGACATAGTTTTACTGAGGTTAAGGTTAGGAATAAGGTTAGGTTTAGACATAGTTTTACTGAGGTTAAGGTTAGGAATAAGGTTAGGTTTAGACATAGTTTTACTGAGGTTAAGGTTAGGAATAAGGTTAGGTTTAGACATAGTTTTACTGAGGTTAAGGTTAGGAATAGGGGTGGGACGATATGGGTACCTCACGATACGATATATATCACGATATTAGGCCCACGATAACAATATATCACGATGTTCGATATATTGCGATATTCGATATATATTGCAAGAAATTTCACCAACGATATATCACGATATCTGAAAATATCGATATATTGCGATATCACGATATATTGCATGAAAATTCACCAACGATATATCACGATAGTCCTTGTATTCAATTCATAAACACATAAAATAGCACCAAACGGTTCAAAATCATCATTACACAAATACAGAGTAGGAAAAACAACGTATCACAAACTTAAAAAATAATAATAATAATAATAATATCGATATTTTTCTGCAGTATATCGATTATTTATCGCGGGAGAATGTATCGCGATATATCGATATATCGATATATCGTCCCACCCCTAGTTAGGAATAAGGTTAGGTTTAGACATAGTTTTACTGAGGTTACGTTTAGGAATAAGGTTAGGTTTAGACATAGTTTTACTGAGGTTAAGGTTAGGAATAAGGTTAGGTTTAGACATAGTTTTACTGAGGTTACGTTTAGGAATAAGGTTAGGTTTAGACATAGTTTTACTGAGGTTACGTTTAGGAATAAGGTTAGGTTTAGACATAGTTTTACTGAGGTTACGTTTAGGAATAAGGATAGGTATAAACATAGTTTTACTGAGGTTAAGGTTAGGAATAAGGTTAGGTTTAGACATAGTTTTACTGAGGTTAAGGTTAGGAATAAGGTTAGGTTTAGACATAGTTTTACTGAGGTTAACGTTAGGAATAAGGTTAGGTTTAGGCATAGTTTTACTGAGGTTAAGGTTAGGAATAAGGTTAGGTTTAGACATAGTTTTACTGAGGTTAAGGTTAGGAATAAGGTTAGGTTTAGACATAGTTTTACTTTTACTGAGGTTACGTTTAGGAATAAGGTTAGGTTTAGACATAGTTTTACTGAGGTTAAGGTTAGGAATAAGGTTAGGTTTAGGCATAGTTTTACTGAGGTTAATGTTAGGAATAAGGTTAGGTTTAGACATAGTTTTACTGAGGTTAATGTTAGGAATAAGGTTAGGTTTAGACATAGTTTTACTGAGGTTAATGTTAGGAATAAGGTTAGGTTTAGACATAGTTTTACTGAGGTTAAGGTTAGGAATAAGGTTAAGTTTAGACATAGTTTTACTGAGGTTACGTTTAGGAATAAGGTTAGGTATAAACATAGTTTTACTGAGGTAAAGGTTAGGAATAAGGTTAGGTTTAGACATAGTTTTACTGAGGTTCAGGTTAGGAATAAGGTTAGGTTTAGGCATAGTTTTACTGAGGTTAATGTAAGGAATAAGGTTAGGTTTAGGCATAGTTTTACTGAGGTTAAGGTTAGGAATAAGGTTAGGTTTAAACATAGTTTTACAGTAAAACTATGTATAAACCTAACCTTATTCCTAAACGTAACCTCAGTAAAACTTTTACTGAGGTTACGTTTAGGAATAAGGTTAGGTTTAGATATCGTTTTACTGAGGTTAAGGTTAGGAATAAGGTTAGGTTTAGACATAGTTTTACTGAGGTTACGTTTAGGAATAAGGTTAGGTTTAGACATAGTTTTACTGAGGTTATGTTTAGGAATAAGGTTAGGTTTAGACATAGTTTTACTGAGGTTAAGGTTAGGAATAAGGTTAGGTTTAGGCATAGTTTTACTGAGGTTCAGGTTAGGAATAAGGTTAGGTTTAGACATAGTTTTACTGAGGTTAAGGTTAGGAATAAGGTTAGGTTTAGACATAGTTTTACTGAGGTTAAGGTTAGGAATAAGGTTAGGTTTAGACATAGTTTTACTGAGGTTAAGGTTAGGAATAAGGTTAGGTTTAGACATAGTTTTACTGAGGTTAAGGTTAGGAATAAGGTTAGGTTTAGACATAGTTTTACTGAGGTTAAGGTTAGGAATAGGGGTGGGACGATATGGGTACCTCACGATACGATATATATCACGATATTAGGCCCACGATAACAATATATATCACGATGTTCGATATATTGCGATATTCGATATATATTGCAAGAAATTTCACCAACGATATATCACGATATCTGAAAATATCGATATATTGCGATATCACGATATATTGCATGAAAATTCACCAACGATATATCACGATAGTCCTTGTATTCAATTCATAAACACATAAAATAGCACCAAACGGTTCAAAATCATCATTACACAAATAGTCCAGTTCTATATGTAATTTCGTTCACATTTTCGGGGGATTAGGAAAACTATACATTTTTGGAAACTTCAGAGTATAACAAATCAGAAAATCCATGATTCCATTTGCGCAGAAGCCAATATGGTGGTCATCTTAGATTTAGCAAAATGGCGACCTTTGAATATTGTTTTTCAATATCTCGACTTCTAGATTACGTAGGATCTGGATTCTAGTGGCTAAATCTACATTTTTAGGGTCAGGAAATCCAATGTTGCTAATTAAAAATATTTACAAATGATCAATGGCACAGATTTGGGTCATAATCTTTCATTTTGGGGGAAAAAATGTAATATACGTTTTTCCACTATTTTGACTTCTAGATCATGATTCAAGTGGTTAAATCTAACATTTTCAGGAAATCCAATGCTAATTAAAATCAGTGATCAATAGCACATATTTACGTAACAATCTAGAATTGTAATATATGATTATCTGAAGAGACAGAGACAGATGATTTCTCTCATTGACACAAGGATGTGTCATTTATTTACACAAACTACACCAGTCTATACATCATCCTCACTATCATCATTGCTGTCACTAGCCAATGTATCTTGACAGTCTTCATCATTTTGGCAGTCAGCAATACACTGACATAGCTCTGTACAGGGTAGCCCCACTGATCTGCACGAACATCTAAGTGAAGAACAGTCTGCTTTACAGTGACATCTGACCATCTCAATGATTTGCTCTGGTGCTGGGAGGGACTCAGTTGTAACTGGTTTCAGCTGGCCGTCCTTGTAGTAGCCATTGTTGAGTGGGTCAAGGAACTCCTGCTGAGCAATGTGTGCCTGACTCCACACTCTGGCCTGGATATGGACTCTTAGGACATGCTGCTTGAGAGCACCAAGGGTGGGTGGAAGCTTGTCCCCTTCTGCCATGTGTTTGCAGAATAGATGCCATCTCAGCTCAGGGATGTTTTTGATTTTGATCCCCTTTGGTAAGTATGCAGTGCATACAAACTTAGCTACTGTAGTTAGCAGATCCTCTGTCACATCACTGGTTTGAGAAAGCATCTTCAGTTCAGAGCCTCGTGGACATCATCACTAGCTTTGAGGTAGCTGTTCCACCCGGTAGGTTTGCCTATCCTAGAAAATCTCCCAGTGTTGTCTGCTCCTGTGAAGGCATGAAATGCTGGCAAAGCTTTGGCTCGGTCTGCAGACCACTGCTTGTAACACATGCATTTCTCTCGGTTGTTGCAGTCATGTGTCAAGCTTGCACAATCATCTTAGATTGACATGCTAACCATGTTACTTAGATGTCAACAGATTAATTCATAGAGAAGATCAAGGTAGCATGACAAAAATGAGAAGACAAAAACGTACATACCTCCAAAACACAGTTTTCTCAATAAATGCAGCAGCACATGTTAAATGTACTGTCCATCTTCCAGGTGGAGAGAGGGTCTAACTGATCACGTGCAGTATGGATCATCACTTTAGCTTTTTTGCCTTCAAGCTTTTATAGCTGAGAGGCCAAGGCTGTGGGATGGGTGATGGCACCTGGCCTGAGTCAAACTAATTGGACTCAGGATTAGGTGCGATCACACACCTGTTGTGCATTGAGGTAATTGATGCACACAGTATAACCCCCAAAATGTAAATTTAGCCACTGGAATCATGATCCTATGTAATCTAGAAGTCAAAATAGTGGACAAAACGAATATTACATTTTAATTTTTTTTCCCCCAAAATCAAGAATTATGACCCAAATCTGTGCCATTGATCATTTGTAAATATTTTTTATTAGCACCATTGGATTTCCTGACCCTAAAAATGTAGATTTAGCCACTAGAATCCAGATCCTACGTAATCTAGAAGTCGAGATATTGAAAAAACTAATATTCAAAGGTCGCCATTTTGCAAAATCCAAGATGGCCACCATATTGGCTTCTGCGCAAATGGAATCATGGATTTTCTGATTTGTTATACTCTGAAGTTTCCAAAAATGTATAGTTTTCCTAATCCCCCGAAAATTTGAACGAACCTTCTTTTTTGGACATATAGAACTGGACTAAAATACAGAGTAGGAAAAACAACGTATCACAAACTTAAAAAATAATAATAATAATAATAATATCGATATTTTTCGGCAGTATATCGATTATTTATCGCGGGAGAATGTATCGCGATATATCGATATATCGATATATCGTCCCACCCCTAGTTAGGAATAAGGTTAGGTTTAGACATAGTTTTACTGAGGTTACGTTTAGGAATAAGGTTAGGTTTAGACATAGTTTTACTGAGGTTAAGGTTAGGAATAAGGTTAGGTTTAGACATAGTTTTACTGAGGTTACGTTTAGGAATAAGGTTAGGTTTAGACATAGTTTTACTGAGGTTACGTTTAGGAATAAGGTTAGGTTTAGACATAGTTTTACTGAGGTTACGTTTAGGAATAAGGATAGGTATAAACATAGTTTTACTGAGGTTAAGGTTAGGAATAAGGTTAGGTTTAGACATAGTTTTACTGAGGTTAAGGTTAGGAATAAGGTTAGGTTTAGACATAGTTTTACTGAGGTTAACGTTAGGAATAAGGTTAGGTTTAGGCATAGTTTTACTGAGGTTAAGGTTAGGAATAAGGTTAGGTTTAGACATAGTTTTACTGAGGTTAAGGTTAGGAATAAGGTTAGGTTTAGACATAGTTTTACTTTTACTGAGGTTACGTTTAGGAATAAGGTTAGGTTTAGACATAGTTTTACTGAGGTTAAGGTTAGGAATAAGGTTAGGTTTAGGCATAGTTTTACTGAGGTTAATGTTAGGAATAAGGTTAGGTTTAGACATAGTTTTACTGAGGTTAATGTTAGGAATAAGGTTAGGTTTAGACATAGTTTTACTGAGGTTAATGTTAGGAATAAGGTTAGGTTTAGACATAGTTTTACTGAGGTTAAGGTTAGGAATAAGGTTAAGTTTAGACATAGTTTTACTGAGGTTACGTTTAGGAATAAGGTTAGGTATAAACATAGTTTTACTGAGGTAAAGGTTAGGAATAAGGTTAGGTTTAGACATAGTTTTACTGAGGTTCAGGTTAGGAATAAGGTTAGGTTTAGGCATAGTTTTACTGAGGTTAATGTAAGGAATAAGGTTAGGTTTAGGCATAGTTTTACTGAGGTTAAGGTTAGGAATAAGGTTAGGTTTAAACATAGTTTTACAGTAAAACTATGTATAAACCTAACCTTATTCCTAAACGTAACCTCAGTAAAACTTTTACTGAGGTTACGTTTAGGAATAAGGTTAGGTTTAGATATCGTTTTACTGAGGTTAAGGTTAGGAATAAGGTTAGGTTTAGACATAGTTTTACTGAGGTTACGTTTAGGAATAAGGTTAGGTTTAGACATAGTTTTACTGAGGTTATGTTTAGGAATAAGGTTAGGTTTAGACATAGTTTTACTGAGGTTAAGGTTAGGAATAAGGTTAGGTTTAGACATAGTTTTACTGAGGTTACGTTTAGGAATAAGGTTAGGTTTAGACATAGTTTTACTGAGGTTCCGTTTAGGAATAAGGTTAGGTTTAGACATAGTTTTACTGAGGTTAAGTTTAGGAATAAGGTTAGGTTTAGACATAGTTTTACTGAGGTTAAGTTTAGGAATAAGGTTAGGTTTAGACATAGTTTTACTGAGGTTAAGGTTAGGAATAAGGTTAGGTTTAGACATAGTTTTACTGAGGTTACGTTTAGGAATAAGGTTAGGTTTAGACATAGTTTTACTGAGGTTACGTTTAGGAATAAGGTTAGGTTTAGACATAGTTTCACTGAGGTTAAGGTTAGGAATAAGGTTAGGTTTAGACATAGTTTTACTGAGGTTACGTTTAGGAATAAGGTTAGGTTTAGACATAGTTTTACTGAGGTTACGTTTAGGAATAAGGTTAGGTTTAGACATAGTTTTACTGAGGTTACGTTTAGGAATAAGGTTAGGTTTAGACATAGTTTTACTGAGGTTAAGGTTAGGAATAAGGTTAGGTTTAGACATAGTTTTACTGAGGTTAAGGTTAGGAATAAGGTTAGGTTTAGACATAGTTTTTACTGAGGTTACGTTTAGGAATAAGGTTAGGTTTAGACATAGTTTTACTGAGGTTAAGTTTAGGAATAAGGTTAGGTTTAGACATAGTTTTACTGAGGTTACGTTTAGGAATAAGGTTAGGTTTAGACATAGTTTTACTGAGGTTACGTTTAGGAATAAGGTTAGGTTTAGACATAGTTTTACTGAGGTTAAGGTTAGGAATAAGGTTAGGTTTAGACATAGTTTTACTGAGGTTACGTTTAGGAATAAGGTTAGGTTTAGACATAGTTTTACTGAGGTTACGTTTAGGAATAAGGTTAGGTTTAGACATAGTTTTACTGAGGTTAAGGTTAGGAATAAGGTTAGGTTTAGACATAGTTTTACTGAGGTTAAGGTTAGGAATAAGGTTAGGTTTAGACATAGTTTTTACTGAGGTTACGTTTAGGAATAAGGTTAGGTTTAGACATAGTTTTACTGAGGTTATGTTTAGGAATAAGGTTAGGTTTAGACATAGTTTTACTGAGGTTACGTTTAGGAATAAGGTTAGGTTTAGACATCGTTTTTGGCGACCGATCCGAGGCTGACCTTTTTACACCTCTCTTCACTTTTCCTGAAATGACCTTGTGTTTTCCTTGCATACTCTAAATCACTCTGGAATAAATAGTAATTGTAAAAAGAAAAAGGAAAAAAAACAATACTTTGTTGGCTATCTGCTTGTTTAATATGTATCTTAGAATAAATTGGTACACACACTTATGGAAGAGTAACAGCTTCGGAAACTGTGTGGCTGTGATGCCAACTTTGTGCTGGAAGACGGATGATTGTTTCTCAGAGTTTTCTGGACATGACTCAGATTGGACCGGGGGAAACGCTTTAGTCAATGTCAACGGGACAACAGCTGTGAGGAGCTTGCAAATAAATAACGCTGTGTTTTCAATTAACAAGATGATGTCGGTGAGAAGAAAACAGCATGCAGACCATCAGTGTTAGTCCGCAGATGATTCAGTCTGACAAGACCATCTAAATTGAAATTCGCTGTCCCATAAATGGCAAAACACGCTCCATCTCTGAATGGCAGAGGTGTGCAGAACACAACGTGGATGACTGATTTTTTTTACAGACCAATGTCAATATTTCTCAGTGGTGTAAAGTAACTAAGTACATGTACCCAAGTACTGTACTTAAGTACAATTTTGAGGTGTTTTTACTTTACTGGAGTATTTTCAATTTTCAGTATTTTTACTTCTACTCCACCACATTTCAGAGGCAAATATTGTACTTTTACTCCATTACAATTATTTGAAAACTTTAGTTACTAGTTACTAGTTACTTTGCAGATATAAATTATTACATTATAAAACATACATTAACCACTTTAGCCCTATTTTATACCTAGGCTATTTGAAGATAGCCGATCTACAAGCTCACAACACGTTGTGAGCTTGTAGATCTGCTATTTTCAAATATTTTAGTACTTTTACTTTTGGTACTTTAAGTATATTTTGATGCCAATACTTTTGTACTTTTACTCAAGAAATTTTTGAATTCTGGACTTTTACTTGTAACGGAGTATTTCATTATTGCATTATTGGTACTTTTACTTAAGTAAAGAATTTGAGTACTTTTTTCCACCACTGATATTTCTAACCCACCAAAATATGTTTTAGTTACAGAGGTCTTCAACAGGGGGTCCGGGGACCACCTCTAGGGGGTCCTCAGAGTTACTACAAATCCTTGTGTGATATGAACTTCTAGTGATATGAGCTTGTAGATCTGCTTTTTTTGTTGTTGAAAAATCTTGAAAATGTGTGCAAATCTTTGAATATGTAATTTTTTTAAAGCCTGCATTTTTAACTCAAATATTTGCTTTGTGGGGGTCCCCTGGAACTGAATATTTTGAGATGGGGGTCCGCGACCAAATACATATCATTTTGGGGGTCCTTGACATGAAAAAAAGTTTGAGAAATGTTCACGATTTAAAAAAAAAATAGCAGATCTATACAAGCTCATAGCGCGGCACCGAGTGCCGCGCTATGAGCTTGTATAGATCTGCTATTTTTGAATAGCCCAAATACATCTAAAAATGACACAGATGCTTTCCCGGTCAAAATGGGTTAAAACAATCATGAAAAGGGAGTTGTTAGAAACCAATCGTTAACCCATTGAGACCTGAAGCCGATTCTACATGTCTCCTAAATCCCAACAGTATTCTGAAAAACGTATGTTTCTATATCAGTGGTGCTCAACCTTTTTCATGTCAAGGACCCGCAAAATTATATGTATTTGGCCGCGGACCCCCATCAAAATATTTTGTTCCAGGGACCCCCCAGAAGCAACGATTTGAGTTAAAAATGTTCGCTTTAAAAATATATATATTCAAAGATTTGCACACATTGTCACCATTTTTCAAAAATAGCAGATCTACAAGCTCGTAGCGCGGCACTCGGTGCCGCGCTACGAGCTTGTAGATCTGCTATTTTTGAATAGCCAAAAGTGTAAAATAATGCTTTTTTAGCTCAAATCTAAAAATGACACAGTTCCAGGTCTTAATGGGTTAAACAAAGTGGACTGACCTTGGCGAGCACCACGACCCCTTCCTGGGTCACGGGGTCGGTCAGGACGGTGAAGGTGGCGCTCTCCTCCAGGTCCTCCAGGCTGTAGCTCATCCGGGCGTTGACGCCCACGTCGCCGTCGTCCGCCATGATCCTGCCCACCGTGGTGCCCACCGCCGCGCCCTCTGACACGCCGAACGTGTAGAGGTCTGCAGAAAAGAGGCACGGGGTCCACAGAGTATTTATCATCAGTTTTGGACACAATACTCAACCACCAGTACTTGAGTCAAAGATTAGCAGTGGTGTAAAGTAACTAAGTACATTTACTTAAAGTTATACATTGCAAGTCCACAAATAACGATTTTTAGCAGCCTCTGCTGGTCATTACCGTCACTGCAAGCCGTTTGTTTATTCCTCTGTTACCCAGAATTCCATTTGTTTTCACCGGAAGACGGAAGCGTTTCAAAAAGCGTTATTTTAATTGTTTTATACGATCTGTGGATCGTTTCTCTTAGCCAGTGGAGCATTAGTTACCGTGAGCTGTGCTTTCTTTTTCTGTTCTTTTTCGATCTCCCAATCCTACATTCTCTTCAAATCAGCGTGAGGTTCCTTTTTGTTAATAGCGCGGTAGTTCCTGGCCAAACAGGAAACCGGTGCGGTAGTTCCTGGCCAAACAGGAAACCGGTGCCTTTCCGCCTCCGTTTTCCGGCCAGATGATGTCATTTCCCCGGGAAAGTCCCCCCAGTCCACGTTCAATATAAAATATATAAATAAAAGGCTTCCGTAAAATTCATGGAGTGGGTGTTGTGAAACTTTTGCCACTCACAAAAGATATACAATTTAACTTTAGTTTTGTTGAAAACGTTACCTAGTATGCCTTTAAGTACTGTACTTAAGTAGAATTTTGATGTATTTGTAATTTCCAATACTTTTACTTCTCCACTACATCTCAGAGGTAAATATTGTACTTTTACTCCACTACAATTATTTGAAAACGTTAGTTACTAGTGTACTTTGTAGATTTGGATTATTATTACAAAACATACATTAACCACTTCAGCCCTATATACATTTCGGCCATTTGAAAATAGCAGATCTACAAGCTCACAATGGGTCACCATGCGATGCATTGTGAGCTTGTAGATCTGATATTTTCAAGATATTTTAATACATTTGAAAACTTGTGAAGTGGGACATTCGGCATAATGAGTCTACGTTTGGTACTTTAAGTGACTTAGGATGTTACAATGTAGGCTGCGCAACACGAAGCGAGTTCAGCTCGCAGAACTTCATAGCAACTTTCTCCAATACAAATCAAAAGTTGACCAGTTCTTCCAAGTTCAACATAGAGCACAGAATGACCATAAAACAGCTTGTATGTCAAGCTATTTTCCCAAAGGATTTGTATACACTTTACTTGAAAGCTTGAAAACTAATGAGTACTTTTACTTTTGGTACTTTAAGTATATTTTGATGCCAATACTTTTGCACTTTTACTCAAGGAAATGTTGAATACCGCACAATAGACTATTTCTACAGTATAGGGTATTGATACTTTTACTTAAGTAAAACATTTGAGTAGCTTCTTCCATCACTGGTAAGAGTGGTTAGTGGGTTTTGTCTAGATCTTCTATGTGCTGTGCTGTATGCAACCGCATGCAAGGCCAAGTTAGCATGGTGGGTGGTCTCTCTCGTGTGAAGATCTGCCTCACTGTAAGCCTGGCAAAAAAAAAAGAAAAGTGGACAGCAAATTGCTAATAGCCAGTCAAGAGAGTCTGCTGTAGCAGCAAAGGCAAAACGATAAGAATGGAGAACATTGTGGCGGTCGAGTCAATTTGTGAGAGTCAAAGATAAGTTGTGGTGAGTCCACATAATCCCGGCCTAACTCTAATAAGAAGATGAGAAACGCTGATTGTGTCTCTGAGCGTCTCTCCATTTTGGACTTATGGCTGATGCAACCTGTTGTTGTGCTCAACAAGAAAACCCACTGAACTGATACAATACCGCTGATAGATACGCTACAGTAAGTTTAGTTTAGAGCAGGGGTCTTCAACAGGGGGTCCGGGACCCCCTAGGGGGTCCTCAGAGTTACTACAGGGGTCCGCCAAACCTTTGCGTGATAGGATTATTTTGTTTACCTTAAAGTAATACTAGGTAACGTTTTCAACAAAACTAAAGTTAAATTGTATATCTTTTGTGAGTGGCAAAAGTTTCACAACACCCACTCCATGAATTTCACCCCCGGAAGCCTTTTATTTATATATTTTATATTGAACGATGTCGGGGGGGACTTTCCCGGGAAAATGACGTCATCTGGCCGGAAAACAGAGGCGGAAATGCACTGGTTTCCTGTTTGGCCAGGAACTACCGCAACGGTTTCCTGTTTGGCCAGGAACTACCGCGCTAATAACAAAAAGGAACCTCACGCTGATTTTAAGAGAATGTAGGATTGGAAGATCGAAAAAGAACAGAAAAAGAAAGCACAGCTCATGGTAACTAATGCTCCACTGGCTAAGAGAAACGATCCGCAGATAGTATAAAACAATTAAAATAACGCTTTTTGAAACGCTTCCGGCTTCTGGTGAAAACAAATGGAATTCTGGGTAATCGAGGACCACGGAAATTGTATGCAGTGACGGTAGTGACCAGCAGAGGTTGCTAAAAATCGTTATTTGTGAATCTGCATTGTACAACTTTAACCACTTGAACCCTAGCATCGCTTTTCTGAGGAGAACTTTAGCCAAAAATAGCAGATCTACAAGCTCGCGAGGCGTTGTGAGCTTGTAGATCGGCTATTTTTTGGCAAAGAGGTATAGAGGTGTAGAGGGAAAAAAAGAGCAGACCAAGTAAACAACAAAAAGGTTTAATCTGAAACACTATTTTATACAATATTAGAGTAGGGGGTCCCTGCTTCATCCCTCTCTCAGCTAGGGGGTCCTTGGCCTGAAAAAGTTGAAGACCCCTGGTTTAGAGACGCTGATTATGAGACACAGCAGGTCTAGACATGTGGCCGTCATGTAGCAGCTATTCGGATCACTTGGGTTCATGCCGCGTTCACACTAGCGGCGACAAAGCGTCAGGGACAATAATTGTCGCTGAGTCACGGACCGCAACAAAGTTAGGTTTTTTTTTCCGCGTGAACAGGCTTCTGTTTCACTTCTTTTGCTGTAAC
>NC_137623.1:3878236-3933236 GCF_963280865.1 Gymnoscopelus braueri
TCAGCGCCTTCTTATTCAACTATTATCTGACCTCTCCTGAGACACAACCGGATTAGCCTGATTTCGGCTCGAGGCGCGGTGGAATATCCCTTAAGCCACTAGCAGCATAATCCTCAAATTCCCGTTTGCAAAGCAACTCTTCCTCCTTCCTCCAACACTTACCGATGGGACACATCTCGGGCACGCTGGAGACGTAGGGCTCGTTCTGGAACTCGGGGACGTTGTCGTTGATGTCCTGCACCTTGATAATGAACTCCGACTGGGGCTCCACCGGCTCGTTGGATCGGCGGTTGATGGCCTGGGCCTGCAGCACGTAGAAGGCCTTGGCCTCGCGGTCCAGCTTGGCCAGCGTGCGGATCCTCGCCGGAGTACTCGTCTATCTGAAAGACGTCGCCGGCTCCCTCCCCCGACAGCATGTACTTGATGGTGAACTCGTCGTGGTCGTAGTCGGACTTGAGCTGTTGGAACGGATGAGAGAAGAGTTACAAAATGTTCGCTTTAAAAATATATATATTTAAAGATTTGCACACATGTTCACGATTTTTACAGAAACATAGCGGATCTACAAGCTCAGAGCGAGGCACTCGATGCCACACTATGAGCTTGTAGATCTGCTATTTATGAATAGCCAAAGTAAAAAATAAAGTTTTAAGTGGTTACACAGATGTAATGGGTTATAGTGGTTCCCAAACTGGGGGTTGGGAACCCAAATTATGAAATGAAAAAAGAGCATTACTGCATCAAAAGTAATCAAAACAAACTGTACTATAAAAACTGGTCAAACATTTTAATTTGCCAAATTGTCAAATAATCTAAAAAAGATGCAAAACTTGTGAAAATAGCCGATCTACAAGCGATGCGACACGTTGTGAGCTTGTAGATCGGCTATTTTCAAATAGCCTAGTTATAAAATAAGGCTAAAGTGGTTAATGTATGTTTCATAATGTAATAATTTATATCTGCAAAGTAACTAGTAACTCAAGTTTTCAAATAATTATACAATAGTACAAAAGTACAATTTGTTTCTGAGATGTAGTGGAGTAGAAGTAAAAGTACTGATAATTGGAAATACTCTAAAAGTACCTAAAAATTGTACTTGAGTACTTGTACTTAGTTACTTCACTGGCCTCTACCTGTCCAATAACACGTGGAGTCGGGTCTTCCTCGGGGACGAAGAGCTGTTTCCAGATCCAGCCCCTCCTCATTCGACGGTGCAGATGATGAGCGGACTCGTGGGCCGGTCGATGCACTTCCCCCACGGCCCGGGTTCGATCCCTCATGTCGCTCCACACCCAGCAGGGGGGGATCAGAGAGAACACGATGCCCAGGGCCAGGACGCTGGGCGAAGTCATCCTCACCGCAGCATGATGAGGTCCTCCATGCATTTCCTCTCCTCTTCTTCTTCCCATCATGATGGAGTCCCACAGATAGAAACGGGTGTCAGTGGTCCGGTGGTCCGGTGGTGTCGGTGGTCCGGTGGTGTCAGTGGTCCGGAGGTGGTGCGTCCATTCCTTTAGTCAGGAGCGCGTAACGCAGGACCGTATCGAGGCCGATGTCTGCCATCATGTCCTCGTCCTCATCCGCAGTCTGTACATGTTCACTGCTCTGTGGAATAAAGTAGATGAATTAATGAATTAATTGATTTCGGTCTTAACCGACTTAAACAAGTTTAGTTGTTTAAAACCTTAAACAACTAAAAATGGGACTGGTCTTCAAAATTGTAAATGCAGATTTGCCCGAAATGCCCCCTATACCCGCTTATCTGTCCAAATACCTCCAAAAAGTTAGTGACACCCACAGTCACGAAACTAGAGGGAGCGTAAACAACAATCTGGTACCACCCACCCATAAAACAAAGGGACCGTACTTATGTTCCCCGGGTCCTATGTTCCCCGCTTTCCTAGGAGAGCGGGGAATATAGGACCTAACCTAAACCTAACCATAACCTTAGTGGGGAACATAGAACCCGGGGAACATAGGTATGACCCCTAAAACAAACATGGGCAAATTCTCCTTCTACAGCACGGCCACCGAGGTATGGAATAGCCTAACCCCATCCCTCAAAAAATGCAGTTCGTTGGGCTCATTCAAAACAGCCCTAAAAACTCATCTTTCTGGAGGCCATAAGAGGAGGTAGTACCAGTTTCCCTGTAGACAGATGACCCCCCTCCCCTTTTTTTTGGTATATACTTTTATTTTATTTTTCATTATGCTTTTTTTGTACATAGTGGTATTTTTTTTCTCTGTTTCTTATGTTGATTTGAACTGTTTGGTTGCTACTATATATGTCTATGAAATTAATTCAAGGACCCCAACGGAAACAAGTCCGCAAGGACTTTTTTGGTCGGACCTTTTAGACAAAAGTATTATAAATGTAACTGTGTTGTCTTACATTCTTTTGCCTAATAAAAATTTCAATCAATCAATCAATCAACCCATTAAAACCGGGAACGCATCTGTGTAATCACTTAAACCATTATTTTATACTTTGGCTATTCAAAAATAGCAGATCTACAAGCTCATAGCACGGCACCGAGTGCCGCGCTATGAGCTTGTAGATCTGCATTTTTTTTTTATCGCAAAAATGAATGCAAATCTTTGAATACATATTTTTAAAGTGAGCATTTGTAACTCAAATATTTGCTTCTGGGGGTCCCTGGAACAACATATTTTGATATGGGGGTCTGCGGCCAAATACTTATCATTTTGTTTAAAAAAAAAACATAGATGTTACATCCCCAGAAGAAAAGATTTGAATTACACATGTTAACTTAAAAAAAAATCGATATATTCAAAGATTAGCAAAAAATGTCATGATTTTTTTATTTAAAGCAGATATACAAGCTCATAGCGTGGCACTCGGTGCCGCGCTATGAGCTTTTAGATCTGCTATTTTTTAATAGCCAAAGTATAAGATAATGGTTAAAGTTGTTAAAATCTAAAATGACACAGATGCGTTCCAGGTCTTAATGACATTCATTTTCACTTTTTTTATTTGTAATGTTTTTTTGGGGGGTTTTATGACCTCAAATACACCTAAAAAATCTGAACTTTGAACATTCAGTGGATTTTCTGTGGTCTGGGGTTTTCTGAATAATTAGGCTGAAAAGTAATCTGAGCTTGGCCCTTCGACAGTGAGGTCACAGTCGATTAATCCCGCCCACTCTCCTCCTCGCCCCTCCCCTCCCCTATCCTTTCCTTTGGGGGGGGGGGGGGGGGGGGGGGGGCGGAGCAGAGGCGATGATTGACAGGCAAAATCCCTCACCAGCGACACCCGCAGGCAAAGATTTATTTTTTCATTGCAGTTGAAAAGGCTTTAGAAATGTGAGAGAAAAACACCTGCCATGGAGCAATGGAGTGGAATTTTTTGTTAAAACTTTCTATACACGTTTGAAGGACCATGACAAAGACTTTTAATGTGTGGTAAAACTGAACGTCATGAAACCTTTAAGCCATGTACAGAGTATAGTCACAACAAACAGCACAAAAACAATACTTGGACCGAAAAGGTGTAGGCTGGTGACCCTTTTTACCTTATACATAAAACAGAAACGATATAAAACATCGAGACAAAAGACAAAAACGGAGACAAAAATAATACTAGTAATACTGGTAAGATAGAAAAAAACGTGTACGCTTCCTCTGGATGCCTTTCTAGTTTAGTTAGTGGGCGCTCAGCTATACATATTATAACTTAAATCAAATACCAACCAAGTGGAAAAAGCGTCTCTCCAAAATAAAGTATGCCAGACTTTTTAATCTGCTCTGAGGGAGGCTGAGGTCCAAACGCGTGAACGTTCTCAATAAAATGAGAATGTGTATCTGAGCCACTCTTGCATAGCCTACTTTATTTTCAAGTGCCGCTTTTTCCACTTTGGTGGTATTTAATTTAAATGCTATTAATACAATTTTTTAATGGATTATAATGAAGTGGAGATTTTTCAACATCACTCAAAGTTTGCAAATTTAAATAATGATGAAATGACACTGATACAGATGATCTCAACCTCAAAAAGAGGCTGATATGAATAATATTCCGTTAGGTTATTTATTTTCAAGCTTTAATTTTAAGAACCGATTGATAATTTATTTCGGAATGGAATTGCAATGGGCGTGGGGATCCTGTATCATAGTACATTTGTACGAATCGCGGAGATAAAGCGCACCCGGGTGGCACGGCGGTACAGTTCCTGCCCAACACATCGGAGTCTGGGGGTTCTAATCCAGTTAACCCATTAAGACCTGAAGCCGATTCTACACGTCTCCTAAATCTCAACAGTTTTCTGAAAAACCTATGTTTCTATATCAGTGGTGCTCAATCTTTTCCATGTCAAGGACCCCCAAAATTATATGTATTTGGCCGCGGACCCCTATCAAAATATTTTGTTCCAGGGACCCCTAGAAGCAAAGATTTGAGTTAAAAAATTTTGCTTTAAAAATATATATATATTCAAAGATTTGCACACATTTTCACGATTTTTCAAAAATAGCAGATCTACAAGCTACGAGCTTGTATATCTGCTATTTTTGAATAGCCCAAAGTGTAAAATAATGCTTTTTAGCTCAAATCTAAAAATGACACAGTTCCAGGTCTTAATGGGTTAAAGATAATAGAGAGGGCACTGGAAATCAGGGGTAGAGTGGCTGGTAGAGCGGCCGGATGGAAGCCGTGAGGTTCCCAGTTCGATCCCGGGCTCCTCCAGAGTTAGTGTGGAAGTGTCCTTGAGCAAGACGCTGAACCCCTACTGCTCCCGGTGAGCAGGTTTGGTGCCTTGCATGGTTTCCTACTCCATCGGTGTGTGAATGTGTGAATGTGAATGGGTGAATGTCAGTGGTGTAAAGTAACTAAGTACATGTACTCAAGTACTGTACTTAAGTAACATTTTTAGGTATTTGTACTTTACTTGAGTATTTCCAATTTCCAATACTTTTACTTCTACTCCACTACATCTCAGAGGCAAATATTGTACTTTTACTCCACTACAATTATTTGAAAACTTTAGTTACTAGTTACTTTTCAGATATAAATTATGATATGAAACATACATCAACAGCTTTAGCCCTATTTTATACATAGGCTATTTGAAAATAGCCGATCTACAAGCTCACAACGCGTCGCATCGCGACGCGTTGTGAGCTTGTAGATCTGCTATTTTCAAACATTTTAGTACTTTTACTTTTGGTACTTTAAGTACATTTTGATGCCAATACTTTGGTACTTTTACTCAAGTAATTTTTTTATTCCGGACTTTTACTTGTAACAGAGTACTTCTACATTGCAGTATTGATACTTTTACTCAAGTAAAACATTTGAGTACTTTTTCCACCACTGGTGAATGTAATGCATTTTGGTTCTGGGGTCTTGGTTCTACTCCAGGGGTTCCCAAAGTTGGACACTGACGGTGGGGTCACGAAATTATTTTGGGTCATAATTTTTCTTTTTAACTGAATGGATGAAATACAATCTAGAAATGATAACAAATAGTACATTTTACCATTTTAATACATTACAAATGCGTACCGAACGTGCACGTTTATGTGCATAGATTACATCCAGGGTTAGGTGGGGTCGCGAGTCAGTGGCCGCATTATTTTGGGGTCGCGGGCTGAAAAGTCTGGGAACCTGCATGTTCTAATCCACCCTGGTGCCTCTGGCTAGCCAGTAGGATACCACAGCAGTGACAACACTGTTGTTGAGGACAAAGGGGGTAAAAAGAAAAATCACAAAGACCTGTCATGTGTTTCCTTAAACTTTACATGGAGATCATGTACTGCTCTATTATTACAGCATAACCGCAGCTCTGACACAAAGCCTTTCTCAACCCTTTCAACAAACACTATTGTAAATGCTGAGCACATCCTCCTCCCCTGCTCTGTAATCATCATCATGATCCTCATAATCATTCCAACTTAGAACATATTCAAACAAACCACCTGGAAGAAGCAGCACTGCATCTAAAAAACATTGGTTCTCAAAGTGGGGTCCGGGGACCCCCAGGGGTCCTTCGGGGGGATGCCAGGGGGTCCCCAGCTAAATTAGTTAATATAGCGTCACAAATATTTTAACCACTTTATCCATATTTTATACTTTGGCCATTCAAAAATTGCAGATCTACAAGCTCATAGCGCGTCAATTCGTGCCTCACTGCGAGCTTGTACATGTGCTATTTTTTTTTTATCGTGAACATTAGTTTATATATTTATATAGATTTTCTTGTAAGCGAACATTTTTAACTCAAATCTTTGCTCCCTGGCACAAAACATTTTCAGATGGGGGTCCGCAGCCAAATATATATATGAATTTGGGGGTCCTCGACATGAAAAAAGTTTGAGAACTACTGATTTACGAGATGGCAATGTAGTCTCCGCTTAGCATGTTTACAATATTCAATTTGGGGGTCCTTGGCACGAAAAATCTTTAAATCTTTCTTTTTTTTATGCGAACATTTTTAACACAAATGTTTGCTTCTGGGGGTCCCCAGGGGCACAACATATTTTCAGGTGGGGGTCCGCGGCCACATACATATCAGTTTGGGGGTCCTTGGCATGAAACTCCTGGCCTACATGTTTACATCATTTGAGAGCGGATGCACCATTTCAAGGTCCTTTCTGTTTTTTTTGCAGATCCTGCAATCCTGTGGATGAAGACAGGCCTCTGTTTAAGGATTCAGACAAGGCCTCACATTGTTTTCCATGGGGCTGAGACAGACAGACAGACAGACAGACAGACAGACAGACAGACAGGGCCTTGAATGTCATTCCTTTAGTATGACACAGCAGCTCTGCAGCTGACTAATGAATAGTGCTAATTAGATCAATGTCCAGCCAGACATAAAAGCAGAGAGAAAAAAACTATGATTAACCCTTTAAGACCTTCTAAATGCCTTCTAAATGTGTCTGTTCTCACACTTTCAAGATTTTTTTTTTTTTTTTTTTTAAATGGCAGATGTACAAGCTCGCACAATTTTGGAAAAGTTGTGCAAATCTTTGAATATATTGTATATGTGAACATGTTTAACTCCGATCTGCGCTTCTGGGGGGTCCCTGGAACAACACATTTTGAGATGGGGTTCCGCAGCCAAACACACATCATTTTGGGGGTCCTTGGAAAATTTGGAGCACCACTGATTATAGCAACATTCTGTTAGGATTTAGAAAACATTTTTAGATGTGTATTTGGCCGCGGACCCCCATCTCAAAATGTTTTGTTCCAGGGACCCCCCAGAAGCAAAGATTTGATTTACAAATGTTCACTTTAAAAATATTTATAAATATATTAAAATATTTGCACAAAATGTTAACGATTTGTTCCAAAAATAGCAGATCTACAAGCTTTCGTGCCGCGCTGCAAGCTTGTAGATCTGCTATTTTTTTTTAAATTAGCCAACGCTAAAATCTAAAACGACACGGATGCGTTCCCGGTCTTAATGAGTTAGAATCGATGCGCCAATTATATCTCGCATCAACACGGGGGGTCAAGAGTGGAAGGACCATGAAAGTCAGTCAGGCACCAAATTAGCCATTCAATAATAGTACCAGCCCCACACAGTGTATTCTAATGTCCCCATTACATACATCAACAACTAACTAATGCAATAATAAGGCCTGTGGATTAAATAAAGGAGGAAACACTTCAAATGGAACACAGAGTAGTAACACACATACTGTACCAATACTGGTCTACTGTGTATAATTATATTATACACAGTATAAAGCAGTGGTTCTCAAACTTTTTCAAGTCAAGGACCCCCAAAATGATATGTATTTGGCCGCGGACCCCCATCTCAAAATATGTTGTTCCAGGGACCCCCCAGAAGCAAAGCTTTGAGTTACAAATGTTCGCTTTGAAAAATATATATTCAAAGATTTGCACACTTTTTCAAGATTTTTCAAAAATAGCAGATCTACAAGCTCATAGCGCGGCACTCGGTGCCGCGCTATGAGCTTGTATATCTGCTATTTTTGAATAGCCAAAGTATAAAAGGTCATAATTATTCTGATGCTATATCTACACATTTTTCTGGGTACCCCCTGTAACCCCCTCAAGTACCCCCGGTGGTCCTCGGACCCCACTTTGAGAACCAATGGTATAAAGTATGTGCTGTATATAAAGTTAGATTCGTAACACCAGAGAAAAAGCTTGTTTCAAAAGGAAACTTTTACTTCATATACTGTTCACTCAAAACATACAATTGGGAGGTCGCGGTTCGATCCCCGGCCGGGTCACATACCAAAGACTCTAAAATAAGACCTAATGCCTTCCTGCTTGGGTTGGGTTGGGGCTGCGTGATAGTTTTATATACAACTAGATTCTGACAAGTCCCGGAAAGGCCGCGCTGTGATTGGCCAGTAGTTACTTTGAGTGGCAGTCGGAGCAAACACTCGCCCGTAAAACATGATTGACGATTCTGTGCCTATCGGCACATAACCCGAACGGCACTGGGTCGGCTCAAGTGAACTTCGCAACGTTTGGCACGGCGACTCCTTCGCTTTAGCTCGCTCGATGGTGCCTCTCGTGGCTCGGGTTCACTTGAGACGGCACGCCTCCGTCGCGGTCAAACACTAGACTTCATCGGCCAAAATAAATAGTCAGCGGTTGTCAGAAAAAGAGTGCCGGCAGCCGGATTCGACCACGGGAGGTTGTGGTTGGTATACTGTTCACTCAAAACATACAATAACATATTTTCTTACATACCAGATTGATAGTGCTACTTTTCAAATCTGTAAAGCTGTGATATTTTATATATATTTGTTAATGTATTTTAATGTCTTAGAAACCCAGGAAGGCGTCTGCTAATGGGGATATGTTTAAATAAACAATAAATAATTCTAATATTTTGTAAATATTCTAGCATAACTGTGCAAGTCAAAAAAAAATACACGCGCATGTGTGCGTGTAGGTGTGAATGTGTACCCGTGTGTAAGGGCCAGTGGTGGAAAAAGTACTCAAATTCTTTACTTAAGTAAAAGTACCAATACTGCAATATAAAAATACTCTGTTACAAGTAAAAATCCAGAATTAAAAATTTACTTGAGTAAAAGTACAAAAGTATTGGCATCAAAATGTACTTAAAGTACCAAAAGTTAAAGTACTAAAAATTTGAAAATAGCAGATCTACAAGCTCACAACGCGTCGCGATGCGACGCGTTGTGAGCTTGTAGATCGGCTATTTTCAAATAGCTTAGGTATAAAATAGGGTTAAAGTGAGTAATGTATGTTTCTTTACATCATGATTTTTATCTGAAAAGTAACTAGTAACTAAAGTTTTCAAATAATTGTAGTGGAGTAAAAGTACAATATTTGCCTCTGAGATGTAGTGGAGTAGAAGTAAAAGTATTGGAAATTGTAAATACTCTAGTAAAGTACAAATACCTCAAAATTGTACTTAAGTACAGTACTTAAGTAAATGTGCTTAGTTACTTTCCACCACTGGAAGGGCAGGGATGTTTTTGCGTATCGTCTCTGTCGGGTAGAAACCTCATACCTCCCAAACTATTCTTTTCAGCATTCAAATTCTAAGACATCAAAAGTAGCAGATCTACAAGCTTGTAACTTGTAGATCTGCTACTTTTGATGCTAGTGTGACGTACCGTAGTATGATCAGGTGGGGCGTTAATTTACAAAAAAAAACACAAAATGAAAGTTAAAATGTGGAGGTAAGAGGTTTCTCCCCTGTAGCAGGGCTTATAGAAGTGTTTCACCATGGTAACCATGCAGGCCGGGTCAGCTCTCTCCAAACAGTTTATGTGGCTTGAAAATAAACATCACTCCATAGTCTGACATCATTAACCACTTAAACACCTAGTGGTTTCATCTCCATATTCTAACCTTTTGTGTTTGTTGGTGAATTACCGCCCTACTTGATCATACTACATCGCAGTGGTGGAAAAAGTACTCAAATGTTTTACTTAAAGGAGGAATTCATCAGTTGCACACCCTATGAAGCCATGAATCCATGGATTCTTTTTTGTTTTTGTCGCATTCCTAAGCTAATAATTTGATTCCCGTCTCCTACCGGCTAATGTATCCGGTAGGAGACACAAAGTAGATTATTTGTGTCTCCTACCGGAAATACACACGGTCATCAAATTATTGTCTTAGGAATGCCACAAAAACTAAAATAAATCCATGAAATCAAGGCTTCATGGGGTGTGTCATTGATAGAAAATAAGTAATTTTTGGGGTGAACTCCTCCTTTAAGAACACCATTGCCCTAAAATCTGACCCTTCCATTTCTTCCTTCTTATTTGTAAGCTGGACTTTTAGTTTGTCTGCAAACGATAACATTATATAAGTATCACAGCTCAGGTTACAGTATGTGTTTGGATAGTATAGTGTTCACTCTGGCACAGTATGATCATAACTTGTGTTTCCACCGTTCCTTTTTTCCCCCCATTATTTCTGAAAGGTGGAACATTTGTGGACTGACATCTTTGAGCCAACTTCATACTAAACCACAGGACAGGGTAGCCTAATTGCCAAATTATTGGCACCCCCCTGTGAACAGTTGGTGAAAATAGCAGCTCTGCAAGCTCGCAACCCATCCGTTTTTCAGCTTGAAGATGTAATATTTTCATTAAAAAAAATAAAAAAATAAAGAAGGGACCCCTGGGCACCGGCTTCGATGCTATCAATGCATTGAATGGGAGATTATCACGTTTTATCAGACCATTGAATGGGCGAGTAGACGACGAGTAGGCGACATACTGACCTACCCGCGATTTGTCAGACCATTCATGGGGCGTAATCAGGAGCTACTGACCTACTTGGAGGCGGAGCAGTCCCCACAACAAGATTTACGATTCTGTGCCTATCGGTACATAACTCCAACGGCGCTGAGTAGGCTCAGGCGAACGTCACACCGTTCAGGACTGCAACTCGGTCGCTTTAGCTCCCTCGTGGTCCTTCACGGGGTGACAGTTCGCCTGAGACTGCGCGCCTCCGTCATGGTCCGAAACCAAAACCAAAACCGAAACTGAACTATTTAAGTCATCTCCGTTGGTAGGTCAGTATGTCTTGATAACACCCAATGAATGGTCTGATAAATCGCGGGTAGGTCAGTATGTCGCCTACTTCGCCCATTCAATGGTCTAATAAAAGGTGATAATGTCCCATTCAATGCATTGATAGCATCCGAATGGGGTGCCCTGGGAGACTATACGGTCAACAAGTATAGGGTTTAATAAGTGGTTATGATGGAGCATGCAGGGCTCAGTGGCCTTACGGTTAGAGTGTCCACCTTGAGATTGGGAGGTCGCGGTTCGATCCCCGGCCGGGTCACATACAGTACCAAGGACTCTAAAATTAGAAATGCCTCCCTGCTTCGGTTGGGTCGGGGGTAAGTCCCTACGGCGTCATTCCAAAGCCTATACCACTTGTGCAAGGATGTGCTGTGATTGGCCAGTAGCCACTTAGAGTGGCCGTCGGGGCAAACGCCAAAACGTGATTGACGATTCTGTACCTATCGTATCGGTACATAACTCGAACGCCGCTGGGCCGGCTCAAGCGAACTTCACAACGTTCGGCACGGCGACTCGCTCGCTTTAGCTCGCTCTGCGATGCCTCACGTGGCTCAAGTTCCCTTGAGACGTAGGCCTGTCACAATTATTTTTGCATAATCGTCATAATCGTCTCCATGTTGAAAAATCTTCACACATTTTCAAATACCAAAAAAAAGCAGAAATAGCAGATCTACAAGCTCACAACGCGTCACTTTGTGACGCGTTGTGAGCTTGTAGATCAGCTGTTTCTGCTATTTTACATGTATAAAATTATTAAATATGTCAATAATTTCTTTGTATATTTAAGTTATTGTTCATATCTGCCCTGTGCAATGTTTTATTACGGAGCCTAAAAGGCAAACAGATTTTGTTTTTGTATTCATATGTCCCCAATGTTCAACGGCCAAACATACATCTTCCTTCAAGGATTTTCAAGTTGTGACGTTTCCTGCCTCTGTGGGGGGTTATTTATATGCAAATATCTGGCCAATGACATTGCAAGACTAAACAATAGGATCCAATGATGATGTTTAGGTGAAAAAATAACAGGAAAACAAATGATTTTATACACTGTTTTTGATAAAATACAAATGTTGTATTATTACAACAGCGGGTCTTGCAGGGTTAAATCGTTAATCGCAGTTATTTGAGTGACAATTAATCATCGACCTAAATGTGTAATCATGACAGCCCTATTGAGACGGGGCACCTCCGTCAAAAACTATACTTTATAGCAGGGGTCTGCAACGTTTTCAGGCCAAGGACCCCCTAGCTGAGAGAGAGATGAAGCAGGGACCCCCTACTCTATATTGTATAAAATTGTGTTTCAGATTAAATATTTAGCCTCTTTGGGCTAATGTTCCCCTCAGAAAAGTAATTAGGGTTCAAGTGGTTAATGTAAAAAAACTAAATCATATCACACAAAGATTTGGCGGACCCCCAGTAGTAGCTCTGAGGACCCCCTAGGGGTCCCGGACCCCCTGTTGAAGACCCCTGCTTTATAGTAAAAAGAGTCCACAGTTGTTGTAGACAAGAGGCAGTTCCACATGCGTCACAGAAGCGGGGCACGGTTATAGCACAAGCGCTATAGGTATGTCGCGTCCCTGTGACATACTAGCATCATGTCCAGGGGGTTGTTCTTGTGCATCAAACAGCCTCACGCTACAGAAACGAGGGACAGCGAGTGCATTTTCAGCCGCCGCTGCCGGTGGCGGCGGCGGCTGGAGCTGCCGGTGGTGTCAGCTTTGGGAGTGTGCTGCGTTTGTGTAACGCAGTCCCCACCAATATTATTTACGATTCTGTGCCTATCGGTACATAACTCGGACGGCGCTTAGTCGAATAGCAGTCCATCGGCCGGTCGTCGCGGGCACTCGCGCCTGGAGGCGCTCGGGCGCGACTCCTTGGCCTCAAGGTCTGCTGATTCGGCGCGCCTCCGTCAAGGTCCAAAACTATACTTTATCGGCGGAAAAAAGAAGTTGACTGCCGCTCCTCCACCGGCAGTTTCCGCGGCAGTTCCGCTGCTCCACCGGCAGCTGACGCTCCACCGCCGGCAGTCACTGCCGGGAGCTGCCGCTCCTCCACCGGCAGTTCCGCGGAAGTTCCGCGGCTGTTGCCGCTGCCGGAGAATGCACTCGCTCCTTCTGACAGAAACAGCAGATAAGACTCCTGCCCCCTATGGGCCACACATGGCTCGGTCAAGGCTTAAAGGACAACTTAGTTTTTTTACAACCAAGGTTTATGTTTTAGATTGTGATTAAAGTAAATAAAAGATGAGTGTTACATTTTATTCATTTACTGCTTTCTATAGTTTTAGCAATTTTCGCGATATTTTTTACAGTGGACATTCTGTCCGGTGACTAAATATGTCTTTTTTTTACACAATAACCCGGCGTTTTCTTTATTATTATTTACAGTAGCTCTTCTAGCCCCCAATAACTCACATCTGGCCATCAAAGACCACAGGACCTTTTTTATTGAGTATTATTATATGTATTAAGGTCGTAACACACGGCAAGCGGTTCACACGGGCGGTACCGCTCGGCTCAGCGGTCATTGTTGCTTTTGTCCTCCTGCGCGGTGCGGTGAAAAGAAAAGCTCACCACAATCCAGCTCTTGCCGCCCGCGTAGCGCGCGTGCACAAACGAGCACCGCGCGCGAGAATTTCACGGCCGCGCCCGCCTGCCTCACCGCCCCTCGACTTCTCCGCACGTCCCAAATAATCGCCTCTCATTGAAAATGAATTACATAGGCGCGTTGGCCGCTTGCCGTGTGAAAGGACCTTTACTATGATGTCACAAGGAGGCATTCCAAACCGTTGAACACGGTTTGCTGCTGTTTTTTTTTTTTACACTCGTATGAGATACATGAGGTGAAACATGCTAATGTAATAGTAATAGTAAGTGTAGCGTTAATGTTTAACAGCTCATAATGTTCATGTTTCATTTGGTGAGAACTGGCTGTCATTTGTAACGAGCTGCTAAAATCAATTACTAATGCTGGCTTTGGCTTTTTTTTAACCCAGTCAATCCGGGAACACATATGTTTAGATTTATTTTGGCTATTCAAAAATAGCTGATATACAAGCTCATAGCAGCACTCGGTGCCGCTATGAGCTTGTATATCTGCTATTTTTGAAAAATATTGAACATTTGTGAAAATCTTTGAACATATATATATATATATATATATATATATTTTTTTTTTTACTTTTTAACGTTTGTAACTTAAATATTTGCTTCTAAAGGTCCCTTGAACAAAATATTTTACAAATGTTATACATACATAAAAAAATGTGCACAAATGTTCACGATTTTTCAAAAATAGACGATCTACAAGCTCATAGCGCGGCACTCGGTGCCGCGCTATGAGCTTGTATATCTGCTATTTTTGAATAGCCCAAAGATATCTAAAAATGACACACAGATGCGTTCCCGGTCTTAATGGGTTAAATTCAATTTAGCTGCGTGTGTGTGTGTGTGTGTGTGTGTGTGTGTGTGTGTGTGTGTGTGTGTGTGTGTGTGTGTGTGTGTGTGTGTGTGTGTGTGTGTGTGTGTGTGTGTGTGTGTGTGTGTGTGTGTGTGTGTGTGTGTGTGTGTGTGTGTGTGTGCGCGCGTGCGTGTGTGCGTGCGTGCACTTATGTGTCTTCCGGGCCCGTATTCATATCTTGTAGCGCTGTAGTGGAGTGGCATTCCAATTAGTGACCAGTGAATCGTGAGCCATTATGGGGCCTTTCATAGACGCACCCTGGCAAACGCACTGCCTGGTCCAAAACGCCCCGGAGCCACAAAGCAGACAACAAACCCCTGACAACGTTACGATGAGGCAATTGCCTGCGTCTGCCAACATTTAACATCTCACAAGTACTGTAGTCTCTCTCTGGCTAAGATCTGCCAGGGCTAATCTCCTGCTGGAATAGAGTGCAGCGCTCCACATGGCCCTCATCCGCCTCAAGTTAGCGAGACGGGGCTATCCAAGAAATACTATCCCATTACGACCGGGGACACATCTGTGTGTGATTTTAACATTTCTTTGGCCATTCAAAAATAGCAGATATACAAGCTCATAGCGCAGTAGATCTGCTATCTTTTGAAAAATTTTGGAAAATTTGTGCAAATCTTTGTAAATGTATATATATATATATTTTTTTTAGAACAAACATAACTCAAGTCTTTGCTTCTGGGAATTCTACAAATGTCTTCTAAATCTTGCGTAACAGTTTTCTGAAAAACGTATGTCACTATATCAGCGCTAGGTATACTCTTGGTTGCTTGTTTTTGCAGAAAATGCACTAAAGACTTCTGGTGATTAGTAGTTTTCGCTCCCTACCTATGTTGAATACACTTATTGTAAGTCGCTTTGGATAAAAGCGTCTGCTAAATGACTGTAATGTAATGTTCTCAAACTTTTCCATGTTAAGGACCACCCAAAATGATTTTTGTATTTGTATATGTATTTGGCCGCGGACCCCCATCTCAAAATATGTTGTTCCAGGAACCCCGGCCCAGATGCACAGTTAGTTGAGTTAAAAATGTTCGTCTTAAAACATACATTCAAAGATTTGCACAAAGTGGCCCCGATTTTTCTAAAAATAGCAGATCTACAAGCTCATAGCGCTGGTGCCGCGCTATGAGCTTGTAGATCTGCTATTTTTTTAAACGGACAAAATAAATCTTAAAAAGACACAGACGTGTTCCCGGTCTTAATGGGTTATATGCAGTGAAATTCTTGTGAAATAATTGGTTGCAGCACACAGCGGGCATGGAGATGTGCCGACGTGTTGAGAGAGAATATGTGGTTTGAGTCAGACACACACCCACGTTTGACACTAATTATTCGGTTATTAGTATTAGTTCTTGATTAGCTGACAGTGATTATTATTATTGTATAATGCAGTACAGGGTGATTTGTTCGTTTTTAACAAGGGGGGGGGGGGGGGTGGCCCCGATCTCACCCAGAAGGGTGGGTTTTGAAGATCACATGAATAATCTTTAGTGCAACACTCACCCATATCTAAATCTGCCACTGCTCTCTCTCTCTCTCTCTCGCTCTCTCTCTCTCTCTCTCTCTCTCTCTCTCTCTCTCTCTCTCTCTCTCTCTCTCTCTCTCTCTCTCTCTCTCTCTCTATGTGTATATATACACACACACCTCTCTCTCTCTCTCTCTCTCTCTCTCTCTCTCTCTCTCTCTCTCTCTCTATGTATATATACACACACCTCTCTCTCTCTCTCTCTCGCTCTCTCTCTCTCTCTCTCTCTCTCTCTCTCTCTGCTCTTTCTACTATGACTGGAGTGGATGGAGAGAATGGAGTGGATGCAGAGAATGGGAGGTAGGGTAACACGGGGGAGACATTTTGGTCATTTTGCTAACAGGCGGGATAGCACATTTTGCTCACTAAATATAAATACTTTGTCCTTAAAGTAATACTAGGTAACTTTTTCAACAAAACTAAAGTTAAATTGTATAATTATCTTTTGTGAGTGGCAAATGTTTCACAACACCCACTCCATGAATTTCACCCCTGAAAGCCTTTTCTATTATAATTTATATTGAAAAGGTGGCTCGCTGAGCCCTTCCCGTGAAACATTCCGGCCGGAAAACGGAAGAGGAAATGCACCGGTTTCCTGTTTGGCCAGGAACTACCGCACCGGTTTCCTGTTTGGCCAGGAACTACCGCGCTAATAACAAAAGGGAAACTCACGCTGATTTTAAGAGATTGTATGATTTGAAGATAATAAAAAAAACAGAAAAAGAAAACACAGCTCACTGTAACTAAAGCTCCACTGGCTAAGAGAAACGATCCAAAGATCGTATAAAACAATTAAAAGAACGCTTTTTGAAACGCTTCCGTCTTCCGGTGAAAACAAATGGAATTCCGGGTAACAGAGGAATAAAAGAACGGCCTGCAGTGACGGTAATGACCAGCAGAGGCTGCTAAAAATCGTTATTTGTGGACCTGCACTGTATAACTTTAACCCACTCAAATCCGGGAACACATCTGTGTCGACTTAGATTTATTTGGCTATTTTTTTTGTAAATGTGTGCAAATCTTTGAATACATATATATATTTTTAACTCAAATCTTTGCTTATGGGGGTCCCTGGAACAAAATATTTTTAGATGGGTTTGAGAACCATTGATATTATAGTAACATATGTGTTTTTTTTTTACTGTTAAGGATAAGACATTTGTAGAATCCCCCAGAAGCAAATATTTCAGTTGAAAATGTTCGCTTTAATAGAACAATGGCTAAAAAAATCTAAAATGACACAGCTATGCGTTCCCGACCTTAATGGATTAAATGGCTTTAATTCACAAAATATGTGTACAGTGGCGGTGGCCATCGTTCAAGTATATATATAATATATATATATATACTGTATATTAAGCTCGATCGGTTATGACTTATAGGGATGCATTATTTCCCAGACATAATATTAAAGAGACACACGTAAATGTAAAATGCTCTGCTGAACTTCCATTAGAAAAGTGTTCCCTCTCTCTCTCTCTTTGGGTTCAATATAGGCCACCTGCGACGTCTATGGGCTGACAGCCCCTTCATTAGCTCTAATAGGCCATCTTTCCTATTTCCAGCAGACCTTATGCCAGCCTGTAGAATGTAGACGCACTACTGTCTCCTCCACATGACAAGAAGGAGAGAATGAGCTGCACTCTCAGAATGATAAGCCACTCAATCCGGGGAAAACGCGTTCAATGTGTCATCTTTAAGATTTCTTTGGGCTATTCCAAAATAGCAGATCTACAAGCTCGTAGCGCGGCACCGAGTGCCGCGCTACGAGCTTGTAGATCTGCTATTTAATTTGGGGGGGGGGGGAATCGTGAAGCTTTTGTGCAAATCTTTGAATATATACTGTATATTTTTTTAAAGCCAACATTTGTAACTCAGATATTTGCTTTGTCAAGGACCATCCGAAATTATATATATTTGGCCGCGGACCCCCATCTCAAAATATGTTGTTCCAGGGACCCCCCAGAAGCAAAGATTTGAGTTAAAAATGTTCGCTTTTTTTTTTTCATGATTAAAAATAAATAAATAGCAGATCTACAAGGTCATAGCGCGGCATTCGGTGCGCTTGATGAGCTTGTGTATCTGCTATTTTCTAATAGCCAAACACATCTTAAAATGACACAGATGCGTTCCCGGCCTTAATGGGTTAAGCGACTAGATGCAGTGAAAAACCATTACATTATATTTTCTTACATGGTGATATTATGCACACCCAGCTAATACAAAATGCAGGTTTGTTATTGAGGTGATTGCTGCTGGGTAGCTTACTGTGGAAAATGTGTGTCAACCTCACAAATGTAAAAGAAGAGGCTGCAAAACATTGAATGTGGGAGGAAGTCAAATACTAAGTAAACTAAGTACATTTACTTAAGTACAATTTTGAGGTATTTGTACTTTACTTGAGTATTTTCAATTTCCAATACTTTCACTTCTACTCCACTACATCTCGGAGGCAAATATTGTACTTTTACTCCACTACAATTATTTGAAAACCTTTAGTTACTAGTTACTTTGTAGATTTGGATTGTTATTACGAAAGCTACATTAACCAACTTCAGCTCTGTAAACATTTTGGCCATTTGAAAATGGCCGATCTACGCATTGTGAGCTTGTAGATCTGCTATTTTCAAAAGATGTGTATACATTTGAAAACTTGAAATGGGACACTCTGCATAATGAGTACTTTTACTTTCTGTACTTTAAGTACATTTTGTTACCAATACTTTTGTACTTTTACTCAAGTAAATGTTGAATTCCAGACTTTCACTTGTAACCGAGTACTTCTACATTGCAGTATTGATACTTTTACTTAAGTAAAAAATGTCAGTACTTTTTCCACCACTGGCTTTGACATTGGTGCATCGCTCATACTCTAACGCGTGCATAATTCTAATTTTGTCGCACGTTTCCACGCAGCAAAGCCTACTAATCGCCTGTCAGGATTTTTGAAAGTAAACTATTGAAGATTCAGTGAAGAGTAAAAAGTAATTCCATGCATGGTGAGGAGGACGGTACCGTGTCCGTGATACATATGACAGATACTATATGTCGGCTGAAGTGGCGATGGGACGTACGTACGTACGGGTAAATAAATACGACATCACACACACCTCAGAGTTTCCCCCATAAAGATTCACACTGCTAGAGGCCCTCAGAAGAATCCATCCATTAAATATTACTTCTTTAACACATTCAACCCGGGTAAGCATCTGTGTGCATTTTTAAAGATTTCTTTGGGCTATTCAAAAATAGAAGATCTACAAGCTCATAGCGCGGCACCGAGTGCCGCGCTACGAGCTTGTAGATCTGCTATTTTTTGGAAATTTGAGAACATTTGTGCAAATCTTATAATTATATCAATTTTTAACTAAAATCTTTGCTTCTGGGGGTCCCTGGAATCAAATATTTTGAGATGGGGGGGAGGTCAAACGTGAACAAATGGACAGATACATATCATTTTGGGTGGTCCTTGACATGAAAAAAGTTTGAAAACCACCGATATAGCAATATTAGGAATTAGAAGATAATTGTAGACTAACCAGAAGCAAAAATTTGAGTTCAAAATGTTCGCTTTAAAAAATGTATATATATATATATATATATATATATATATATAAATTCAAAGATTTGCACACATTTTCACGATTTTTTTAAAACAAAATAGCAGATCTACAAGCTCTTAGCGCAGCACTGAGTGCCGCGCTAAGAGCTTGTAGATCTGCTATTTTTGAATAGCCCAAAGAAATCCAAAAACAATTACACATCAGATGCGTTCCCGGTCGTAATGGGTTAAGCTCACGCGCCCTCCAAGGCACAAAAAAAAACATATTTCATAATTGGTCACTTGGGGATCGAGGCCCCGGGTTGGGGACTTCTACTTCTTCTTCTTGTTTACTGTTCAGCTTGATGTAACAATGCCATTGACATCTGCTGTAACAACCCAGTGAACCAGAGCCTCCCAGATGAGCCCTCTGAGCCGCACTGGGGATGTCACGCCATCATTGCATTGTTAGAAGAAGTCATTTGTTGTTTAGTTGTGTGTGTGTGTGACGTGTGTGTGTGTGTGTGTGTGTGTGTGTGATAGTGGAGCTCGCTGTTTGGAACTAGAGAGATGTCGGTACATCTTACATTTTCCCATACCGATGCTGATACCAATAACGTGCGTATCGGCAGAGGTGGAAAAAGTAGGCCTACTCAAATGTTTTACTTAAGTATCAATACTGCAATGTAGAAGTATAATCCGTTACTAGTAAAAGTCCGGAATTCTAAATTGACTTGAGTAAAAGTACAAACGTATTGGTATCAAAATGCGCTTAAAGAACCAAAAGTAGAAAGTGCTCATTGTGCAGAATGTTCCATTTCACTAGTTTCCAAATGTATAAAATGCCTACAAATCTTGAAAATAGCAAATCTACAAGCTCACAATGTGTCGCATCGCGACGCATTGTGAGCTTGTAGATCTGCTATTTTCAAATGGCCGAAATGTATATAGGGCTGAAGTGGTTTTGTAATGATAATCAAAATCTACAGTAACTAAAGTAATCTAAAGTAACTAGCAATTAAAGTTTTCAAATAATTAGTGGAATAAAATCATACAATATTTGCCTCTGAGATGTAGTGGAGTAGAAGTAAAAGTACTGAACATTGGAAATACTCCAGTAAAGTAAAAACACCACAAAATTGTACAGTACTTGAGTAAATGTACTTAGTTGCTTTATACCACTGGTGATAGTGGAGCTCCCTGTTTGGAACTAGAGATGTACCGATGTTCCCTTCCCGATACCAATAACTAGGGATGTTCGATATCGACTTTTTTTTACTGATATCCAATATACCGGTATTGTCAAACTCCAACCCACGCTGGTGAAGACCTAGGAGGTTGAGCGTCTAAACGGATATACCGGAATTTGGCGGAAGTATGTACCGCCCAAGGAAATGACGATGACGCTTTACAAATCTGTTTACATTCTCTGTGAATGAAACGAGTGTTGTGATTCGTCGGAAAATATCGTTTCCGGGGGAAATACGCACGACGGAAGCCCCCTATAGACACTCTCTGCTTTAGGTCATGACCAGGCTTTTCTCTTCACAGATGAGTAAAGGCGGGGGAACGAGGCTAGATTGAACCAGCTGTCCTTGTGTGACTCATGTTAACGTATAAAGGTCTGTGACACATCTGTACGGGGGGGGGGGGGGGGGCTGGATGAGACGACAGGGGTCTCTCTATCTGTAATGACGTCGGAATTAAAAATGTACTTGGATAAAAGTGCTACAAAAGCATTGGGATCAAAATATACTTAAAGTACAAAAGTTAAAGTAGTCATTAGGCAGAATGTCCCATTTCACAAGTTTTCAAATGTAGAAAGTGTGTAAACAAATACTTTGAAAATAGCCGATCTACGAGCTTGTAGAGCTGCTATTTTCAAATGGCTGAAATGTATATAGGGTTGAAGTGGTTAATGTATGTTTTGTAATGATAATAAAAATCTACAAAGTAACTAAAGTTTTCAAATAATTGCAGTGGAATATTTGCCTATGAGATGTAGTGGAGTAGAAGTAAAAGTATTGGAAATTGGAAATACTCAAGTAAAGTACAAATACCTCAAAATTGAGTAAATGTACTTAGTTACTTTACACCATTGTAATGCACTCACTTCTCCAAGGATTTAAAGTTTTGAAATTAAAATAAAAAAAAAGTAATAACAAACTTTTTTGCCTCTATATGGCCCTACTGCTGGAATTCAGAACTCAGTGACAATGCGTATTAAAGCAGAAACACAAACTGCCAATTATGCAGTGGCTCTTGGAATACAAAGGAAAATTGGTAAACACATCTAAACATTGTTACAGAATCCCTTCTGCGTCGGTGTTTGAGAGTTCATTGAAAGCACTTCCACTGTTATTATTTTTTTTCAAACTATCTGGAAACTCTCAGCCATAATTTAGTTTGTGTCTCTGGCAAAGAATTATGTAAAACAAGAATTAACTTTAAAGAACTAAGCATGAATTTCAAACTGGTCTGTTGATATTTCTATTCCTCTATATATTCCCCAATTGTCCCCCTTTTGCAAATCTATACCGAGCGCTCTTCGGTCATGGATTGTTTAGAAATGGTATTTAACACATTAAGACCGGGAACGCATCTGTGTCACTTTCAGTTTTTTTATTGGCTATTCAAAAATAGCAGATCTACAAGCTCATAGTACGGCACCGAGTGCTGCGCTATGAGCTTGTAAATCTGCTATTTTTGAAAAAATAAGTTGTGAAAATGTGTGCAAATCTTTGAATATATGTATACATTTTGTACTCAAATCTTTGCTTCTGGGGGTCCCTGGAACAAAATATTTTCAGATGGGGGTCCGCGGCCAAATACATATAATTTTGGGGCTCCTTGACATGAAAAAGTTTGAGAGCCACTGATATATAGCAACATACATTAAAAAAAACTGTTATAGAGTCCCCCAGAAGCAAAGATTTGAGTTAAAAATGATCGCTTAAAAAAAAAAAAAAGATATATATATATATATTTATAATTTGCACACATTTTCAAGATTTTTTGAAAATAGCAGATCTACAAGCTCAGACTCTGTGCCGCGCTGAGTGCCGCACTATGAGCTTGTAGATCTGCTGTTTTCGAATAGCCCAAAGAATTCTAAAAATGACACAGATGCGTTCCCGGTCTTGATGGGTTAAATCAGTTTCACATTTAACACAACCATTGTTAACAACGTCGTCGTTAAACGAGACCATCATGTCCGACAGACAGACAGACACACACCACGCCACACGCACCTGTTGTTGTAAATCCTCGCCGTCCAGCCGGGCTGCCACTTGTCACCAGCAAGCTGCCAAGAGGGATCATCACCAGGTGTCTGGAGAGCACAATCTGCGTGACTACAAAACGCTCTGACACTGAATAGCAATTCAAGACACAAGCCACAATAGCAGCATCTATGATACATGGTTCTCACAGTGAGTAATCCCCTTTCCACTGACGGACGGACGGGACGACCTCCCCTTTTTTTTCCTGCATCTTCTCAAACTTCCCGGGGAGATGGAAGAATAAAACAGTGGCCCTATTGTCTGGGGCCAACACCATCTGAACACTGGCGAACACTCTTCATTGCCATGACACTTTGTACTTAACCCTGTAAGACCGGCAAAGCATCATTTGCGTGATTTTTAAGATTTCTTTGGTTATTCAAAAATAGCAGATCTACAAGCTCATAGCGCGGCACCGAGTGCCGCGCTACGAGCTTGTAGATCTGCTATTTTATTTTAAATCGTGGAAAATTCTGTTACAACTTCTGGGGGTCCCTGGAACAACATATTTTGAGATGGGGGTCCACGGCCAGATAAATAAATTTAAAAAAAAAGTTTTTCACAATTTTTCACGATTTTTCAAAAATAACAGATTTACAATCTCATAGCGCGGCACTCGGTGCCGCGCTATGAGCTTGTAGATCTAGCAAAGTAGATCTACAAAGTAGAAAGTAGCAAAGTACCAGTATTCAAAATGTACTCGAGTAAGAGTACATAAGTATTGGCATCAAAATAGTGCGTAAGTACTGAAAGTAAAAGTACTCCTTATTCACAATGTCCCATTTCACAAGTTTCCATAAAATCCTTTGAAAATAGCCGATCTACAAGCTCACAACGCGTCGCTTGTAGATCTGCTATTTTCAAATAGCCAAAGTATATATATATAGGTCTGAGGTGGTTAATGTATGTTTTACAAAGTAACTAGTCACTAAAGTTTTCAAATAATTGTAGTGGAGTAAAAAGTACTTGCCTCTGAGATGTAATGCAGTAGAAGTAAAAGTATTAAACTGGAAATACCCCCAGCAAAGTAAAAAAAAAATAGCTCAAAATTGTACTTAAAGGACAACTTCACCCATTTTTTCCTGCATCTTCTCAAACTTCCCGGGGAGAAGATGGAAGAACAGACAGTGGCCCTATTGTCTGGTTGCCACCAGCATCTGAACACAGGCGAACACTCGGGTCCCTTCATTGCTCATGCAAAACAGTCAGACCACAGACTTACAAATGGATTTCTATCTTGTTTTTCCGCCCTCTCTGTGGCTTTCTCTGGCTCGCTCTTTCGTGAGACAATCCAGCACTTTATATCGAAGCTGCTGCTGCCTTAGCAAAGGCTGGCCAAGCCATCTTCCACTGTTTAATCCATAAAGACCGGGAAAGAGTCATTTTAACCATTATTTTATACTTTGGCTATTAAAGAATAGCAGATCCGCGCTATGAGCTTGTAGATCTGCTATTATTGAAACATCATGAAAATGTGTGCAAATCTATGAATATATATTTTTCAAAGCGAACATTTTTAAGTCAAATCTTTGCTTCTGGGGGATTCTACAAATGTCTTCTAAATCCTAACAGTTTTTTGAAAAAACTTATGTTGCTGCAATAACATCAGTGGTTCTCCAAACTGATTCATGCCAAGGACCCCCAAAATTATTTGTATTTGGCCGCGGACCCCCATCTCAAAATATGTTGTTCCAGGGACCCCCAGAAGCAAAGATTTGAGTACAAAATGTTTGCTTTAGAAAATATACATATTCAAAGATTTGCACTAAAGTTCACAATTCAGCTTCAGCTTGGGCTCTCCCTAGGCTGGCAGAGGGAGAGTAGCGCCCAGGATTACATAGGCAATTGGCACTGGGGGAAAACATATGGGTTACAAAATCGTGGGATAAAAAAACAAACAAAAACATTTTTCACAGTTTAAAAAATAATTGCAGATCTACAAGCTCATAGCGCGGCACTCGGTGCCGCGCTATGAGCTTGTATATCTGCTATTTTTGAATAGCCAAAGTATAAAATAATGATTAAAGTGGTTACACAGAAGTGTTACCGGTCTTAATGAGTTAAGGCCACTATTTCTGCTATAGTGCTATAAGAAGGCAACAGTCTGTTTTTTGACATTCAAGCCCCAGGAGAAAGAGAGCCTCTCCATGCTCGCCTTTGTCTTTGCGTTGATGCGTTTCTCAATGGCCCTCTTGTGACCTTGAGTTGTGAAATCCGGGCTCTGGGTTCTGGGGCGAATGAATCCTCCCGAGAGAATGTCTCTGAATACGGTGAAGGGCCCACATTGTCCTGGCATTTGGTTAACCCTTTGAGAACGAGAACGCATCTGTGTCATTTTAAGATTTATTTGGGCTATTAAAAAAATAGCAGATCTACAAGCTCATAGCGCGGCACCGAGTGCCGCGCTATGAGCTTGTAGATCTGCTATTTGTTTCTTTTTTTAATCGTGAACATTTGTTCAAATCTTTGAATATATCTTTTTTTAAAGCGAATTATTTTTTAACTCTGTTACAACTTCTGAGGGGGTCCCTGGAACAACATAATTTGAGATGGGGGTCCGCGGCCAAATACATATAATTGTGGGTGGTCCTTGACATGTAAAAGTTTGAGAACCACCATTTAAAAAAACAGATATACAAGCTTGTAGGTCTGCTATTTTTTGAATAGCCCAAAGAAATCTAAAAATGACACACACAGATGCGTTCCCGGCTTTAATGGGTTAAATAATTACCCCCTGATGATGATCGTATACTCAGGCCCCCCCCCCCCGATTACAATGCATAACGATTTTTATGACACCTATTTCATTTCTCCCCTAATTCAGCCGTCTAACCTTTCGGAAAACGACGCCCAAAGTGGATTTCATGACACAAGGCCCACAGTTCCTTTCTCATATGCCATTGTGCAGTCAAGCCAAGGCCCCGCGGTCTAATTATGTTCCTAAACAATGCTAATAGATTCAGTCGTTAGGATCTTTGGAGAGAGAAAAAAAAAAAAAAAAAAAATGGCCGGGCCCTTGTTCGCGAGTAAATCTCTCTTAAAGTGGATGTACTAACCAGCCCCTCCTCTCTCTGAGCCTATAGTGACAGCACAGGGTGGAGTTTGTTATTGGGGGAGAAAGTTCCGATTAGTTTCTCCCCGTGAACTCCCTGACTCCCATTTCTGATTCCATATCAAACAGAGAAATGTCAGGGACCTGGCACTGTGACATTTAACCCATTAAGACCTGAGGTTTTTTGAAAGTTTTGACATTTTGAAACATTTTGAAAAAAAAAATCTAAAACATTTTCTTTCAAGATTTTTTTTTCAAGATTTTTTACAAAAATAGCAGATCTACAAGCTCATAGCGCGGCACTCGGTGCCGCGCTATGAGCTTGTATATCTGCTATTTTTGAATAGCCAAAGACATCTAAAGTGACACAGATGCGTTCCAGGTATCAATGGGTTAAAGCCCCCATTGTCGTGGACCCTGTCTAATTGAAAGCCTCTCTCTCATTATAATGATAGAGTAGGCTACACGTTGGGACCAAAACAAACTGTAACGGGAACGACGTCACGGATGATAGCGGATGAAAGCGGCGAAGTGCCGGATTAATCCACTCGATCCTGCAACGCATCCGTGTCGTTTTAATATTTATTTTGGCTATTCAAAAAATGCAGATCTACAAGCTCATAGCGCGGCACCGAGTGCCGCGCTATGAGCTTGTAGATCTGCTTTTTTTTTTTTATCAAAAAATAAAAATCTAATATTTCAATATATATATACATTTTGACTCAAATATTTGCTTCTGGGGGTCCCTGGAACAAAACATGGGGAGGGGGGTCCGCGGACAAATAGATATAATTTTGGGGGTCCGTGACATGAAAAAAGTTTGAGAACAACTGATATTATAGCAACATAAGTAAAAAAAAAAAAAATAGGATTTAGAAGACATTTGTAGAATCCCCCCGAAGCAAAGATTTGAGTTACAAATGTTCGCTTAAAGAAAATATATATTGAAAGATTTGCAAAAAAAAAAACATGATTTTTCGAAAACATAGCAGATCTACGAGCTTGTAGATCTGTTATTTTTGAATAGCCAAAGAAATCTAAACAAATACACACGGATGCTTTCCGGGTCTAAATGGATTAATGGTTTCCCTTTCCTGCTCTCCGTATCTCCTTTGCTAACGTAAGCAGACGGCTGCCTGTATCTTCCTGGTTGTCTGATGGCATTTCAGAGCCGTCAGACTGTATGGGCTCAGAGTGCGTCAGTAACAAGATAAAGGTTGGTTCCAATGCGGATCGCATCAACGCGTTGCCACGATGGGATGGGATGTAATCTACTGTACAGTGGTGGAAGAAGTACTCACATGCTTAAGTTAAAGTACTTGGGGGGCGACAGTGGCTCAGGGGTAGAGTGGCCGGGCAGAGTGAACTGAAAAACCGCAAGGTTCCCAGTTCGATCCCGGGCTGGGGCACTCCCCTAGAGGTAGTGTCGAAGTGTCCTTGAGCAAGACGCTGCTGAACCCCTAATTGCTCCCGACGAGCAGGTTGGTGCCTTGCATGGTTTCCTCCGCCATCGGTGTATGAATGGGTTAATGGCACGATTTATGTAAAGCGCTTTGGAATGCTAAATGCACCATTTACCAAGTAGCAATACCACAATGTAGAAATACTCTGTTACAAGTAAAAGTACCTGTAGTCAAAATTTACTTGAGTAAAAGTACAAAAGTATTGGTGTCACGGGCCAGCCTGTGCCCTTTACACGTGCGCACGCACGTGCTCGCACACACACACACACACACACACACACACACACACACACACACACACACACACACACACCTGAGTCAAAATGATCAATGGACAACACCAGCTGGATTGTTAAAATATGTGTATTATGTTTATTTATTGACACTGAAGTTAAATTATTTGTTGGGTCACCTGTCTCTCCTCTGCAGTGCTGGCAATCCTGTTGATTGGAATGGGCCAAGCACTGTAGAGGAGGAGGGGTGTTTGTTTTAATGTGATTTAGCATTTTAATTGTATGTGTTTGGTGCCTGAAATATGTATTGAAGTGTATTCATTGACAATTATGTTTAAGAAGCGTTCATGTAATTGTAGATTAACTCATGGGCCTTGGTTTGCCTCGTTTGAGATGATGGATACAAATGACTTTCAGGGTGCTTGGTTTATCCCACCTGGTTAAAAGGCATGTAAAGTGAGGTCAGTTTGGCTTGTGGCATGCAGGTGACAACACATGGAAGAGCTGCCAGGGTCCTTGGGATAGAAGGGCATAGCCTGTGTTTCACTTTCTTTAGGTTGTGATTTGATTGTGTTTTTTTTTCCTGAGATTAGCCGTCAAGTGTTTATTCTGTATTTTCAATTTGTGTAACTTTGTTTTTGGCCAGTGTTACATGTATATGTCACAGGGAAATTGGCATTCCAGGGAAATTGAAAGAGGAGCGCTCGCTTTTAGGCGCGGGGCGGGGCTTTTCGAGACAGGGTTTTTTACGCGAGGCTCGCGAGGAGGAGGAGGAGGAGGAGGAGCGGGGCTTTGATACGAGGCGGCGTGAGAAGGAGGAGACGCGAGGCGGGGCTTTGATGCGAGGCCGACCTGGCTTTTGTTGTTCCCCCCCACATAGTAACCAGGAAGCTACGCTAGGGTAACGCTGAACAAGCGTTCACACCGTGATAATAGTTATTGTCCATGACGGAGGCGCGCCGACTCAGCAGAGCTTGAGGCCAAGGAGGCGTGAGTGCCCGCGCCGACCGGCCTAAGGTCTGCTAGTCGAATCAGCGCCGTCCGAGTTGTGAACCGATAGGGGGAGAATAGATCTTTTCATGGGTTACAGTCTATGGTTACTATCCAGTGTCCACGACGACACATATGTGTGCGTGTGCGTGTGCATGTGTGCGCATGCACACACACGCGTGCGCACACATGCGTGTACACGCACACATGCATGTGCATGCGTGTGGCTTGCATACATTGCCCTCTAGCTTTGGTTATACAGAATTGCCTGGGTGGGTGGTAAAAACAAGCGCTCCTTTTTCAATTTCCCTGGAATGCCAATTTCCCTGTAACATTTATTGTACTTTAACCACTTCAGCCCTATATACATTTCGGCCATTTGAAAATGGCAGATGTACAAGCTCACAATGCGTCGCTATGCGAAACATTGTGAGCTTGTAGATCTGCTATTTTCAAAAGATTTGTATACATTTGATAACTGTGAAACAGGACATTCTGCATAATGAGCCTACTTCTGCTTTTGGTACTTTAAGTAACATTTTTAACATTGTATTTTTACTCAAGTAAATGTGTAATTCTTGACTTTCACTTGTAACAGAGTATTTCTACATTGCAGTATGGATACTTTTACGTAAGTACAACATGTGAGTACTTTTCCCAACACTGTCTGACACTGAACAAATATATTATTAGTGCAGCATATTAAATGACAAACCGTGTGTACTTGAACACTGAACACTTTACAATAACAACCTCTTTGTTCCCCTCCCCTTCCCAGTTCCAGACCAGCGAAGGTTAATTAGAAAATAATTAAAGAGGCTAAAGTTTAGAACACGTCCTTCGCCATGGGCTCATGCTCATTATTGTCACATTGTCTCCCTTTGTTATTGTCTGTGCAGAATGCAGTGGTGTAAAGTAACTAAGTACTCAAGTACAATGCTTAATAAGTACACTTTTGAGGTATTTTTACTTTACCGGAGTATTTCCAATTGTCATTACTTTTACTTCTACTCCACTACATCTCGAAGACACATATTGTACTTTTACTCCACTACAATGTTTTGAACTTTAGTTACTAGTTACTTTTTTGATTTTGATTATTATTATTACAAAACATACATTAACCACTTCAGCCCTATCTATATACATTACATACAGCCATTTGAAAATAGCAGATCTACAAGCTCACAACGCGTCACAATGCGACGCATTGTGAGCTTGTAGATCTGCTATTTTCAAAACATGTCTATACACATACATTTGAAAACTTGTGAAATGGGACATTCTGCATAATGAGTACTTTTACTTTTGGTACTTTGAGTACATGTTGATACCAATACTTTTTGTGCTTTTACTCAAGTAAATGTTGAATTCCAGAAGTGTACTTGTAAAAGAATATGCCTATCTACATTTGCAGTATTGATACTTTTACTTAAGTAAGAAATGTGAATAGTTTTTCTGGCAGAACCAAACACCATTGGCATTCCATTCAGTCCTCGTGTGGTTGGAATTGATGAGGATGTTGCATTAAAAATGTATGTTCCTCATACAGTACGGATCCCTGGCCTTTGCCTCGGTGAGATGGAGGAACAGCGGACACACTTATGACAAATAAGGTCAGAGCTGACACCGCCTGAGGTGGAACTCTCTCTCTCTCTCTCTCTCTCTCTCTCTCTGTCTCTGTCTCTGTCTCTGTCTCTGTCTCTCTGTCTCGACAGCAAACATCAGCATCTTAATCCAATTAGATCGGGACCGCATCTGTGCCATTTTTTGATTTCTTTGGCTATTCAAAAATAGCAGATATACAAGCTCGTAGCTGCTACTTTTTTTCAGTTTTTGTATTTATTTTGTCGAAAACATACAAATATGTAATCATTTATGTTGTCATAAACATACACATATACATATACTGTATAAATCTTTAACAAAAATAAAACCCAAATATTTGCTCCTGGGGGATACTACAAATATCTTCTAAATCCTAACAGTTTTTTTCTTTTTAATACGTATGTTTCTATATCAGTGGTTCTCAAACCTTTTTATGTCACGGACCCTCACAAGTATATGTATTTGGCCGCGGACCCCCATCTCAAAATATTTTGTAATAGGGTTACAATAGGTTACAGTTTTGAGTTATAAATGTAAAATATATATATAAAATATATATATAATATTCAAATATTTGCAAAAAAAAAAAAAAAAAGCAGATTTGCCGCACTATGCCGCGTTAGTGCGGGGCTATGAGCTTGTAGATATGTGCCACGAGTGAGTGATATACCGCGAGAGAGCGCTGCCGCACTATGAGCTTGTAGATCTGCTATGTTTGAATAGCCCAAAGACATCTTAAAATTACACAGATGCCTTTCCCGGTCTTAAGGGGTTAACCCCCGCTGCCTGCGTCATTCCTCCGCACGAGGCTGCATTTGTCAACTGTCTGGCCCGCAACGTAGTATGTCCTCTCGGTCAATGGAGAGCCAGTGGAATGTGGGTCACTGTGGGGGGGGGGGGGGGGGGGGTCACTGTGGGGGGAGACGGCGGTGGACTTTAAAAAAAAATGCTGTGAAAACAGGTGCGCTCAGCAGAGGGCAGATCTCTGCCAGGAGGAGGCTGTATGCCCGACCTCCACTTTGCGGCATGTGATGACAATGTATGTTTTTTGGGGGGAAGAATGGCAAGTGTGAGCAGGGTTGCCAGATCTGCTTATTATAATGTCCCCGCAAGATTTTATTCGAAAATTGCCGATCTACAAGCTTGTAGATCTGCTATTTTCAAATAGCTGATGTATATGTTAAAGTGCTCCTGTGGCCCATAGTCGCTTCTTTTGGGCTGGTTTTCCTAGACCTGGTTGCTTGTTTCTCTCACAGAATCTGGCAACACTGATATTGAGTGAGTGAGTTTCACTCTTCCTGGCTGCTCTACATACCAGGGCTTTTCAAAACTCTTTTATGTCATAGACCCCCATATCCACTAGGCATCCTTTGGGCACCGATAAGAACATAATATATGTTTGATTAAAATAAATAGTCTAATTCATAATTGTATGGATATAAATTCATAGTGGTGATGATGAGTCAGTTTTGTCATAATTGCGAGTGATCTGAATTATGAGTGTTAGTCCTCTTATGGAAGCCTCGTGTGGCCAGACTTTATAAAAACAAATTGTGCACTGGCAGATTCATCACCTGATTCGGATGCTATCAATGCATTGAATGGGACATTATCACCTTTTATTAGACCATTAAATGGGCGAAGTAGGCGACATACTGACCTACCCGCGATTTATCAGACCATTCATTGGGTGTTATCAAGACATACTGACCTACCAACGGAGATGACTTAAATAGTTCAGTTTCGGTTTTGGTTTTGGTTTCGGACCATGACAGAGGCGCGCAGTCACAGGCGAACTGTCACCCCGTGAAGGCCCACGAGGGAGCTAAGGCGACGAGTTGCCGTCCTGAACGGTGTGACGTTCGCCTGAGCCTACTCAGCGCCGTTGGAGTTATGTACCGATAGGCACAGAATCGTAAATAATGTTGTGGGGACTGCTCCGCCTCCAAGTAGGTCAGTAGCTCCTGATTACGCCCCATGAATGGTCTGACAAATCGCGGGTAGGTCAGTATATCGCCTACTCGTCGTCTACTCGCCCATTCAATGGCCTGATAAAACGTGATAATCTCCCATTCAATGCATTGATAGCATTCGAAGCCGGTGGATTCATTTGGTCCTAGGTCCTACTCATTTGGCTCGGGACCCCTGGCAGACTCTATCAAAGACCCTTGGTGGGTCTCTCTCACTCACTCACTCACACACACACACACACACACACACACACACACACACGCACACACTCACACACTCCGGCCACTTCGATGCTGTAGTAGGCTATACGAGAGAAAAGTCAAAATCCTGATTCAAACTACGATCGATCAACCCGATCGGCGCCCTATTTGTTACAATCTTATAACAATCTAGCCAGAAGTAATAGTTTAATCCATCTCCATGGGAAGAGGGAATATTAAAACCATCTTCCATTTTAATGTCAGTACAGTTTCATCTACAGAGAGAACTGACAGTATTTCTCCAAGGTTCCAGCAGCCAAGTATAGATAGGATAGATAGGATAGATAGGATAGGATAGGGCCCAGACCTCAGTCTGTGTTCTCCAGGGAAATATCTTATGCTTTGGAGTTGAATGTGTGGTATCCATCATACTGATGAAATGCATAATTAATTCTCAGCGTTCCCTTAATCCTTCTCCAGACTTGATCACATAAGATGAAAAAAAATTGCAGTACAAGCTGGGGTGGGTCCATGTGGTGGGAAAAGTACTACATTTCTTTACTTAAGTAAAAGTATCAATACTGCAATGTAGAAATAATATTCTGTTACAAGTAAAAGTCCGGAATTCAAAATGTACTTAAAGTATACCAAAAGTAGAAAGTACTCATTAAGCAGAATGTCTCATTTCACAAAGTTTTCGGATGTATAAAATGCGTAAAAAATCTTTTGGAAATAGCTGATCTACAAGCTCACAGTGTGTCGCATTGCGACGCACTGTGAGCTTGTAGATCTGCTATTTTCAAATGGCCGAAATGTATACAGGGCTGAAGTGGTTTTGTAATAATAATCAAAATCTACAAAGTAACTCGTTTTCAAATAATTGTAGTGGAGTAAAAGTGCAATATTTGCCACTGAGATGCAATGGAGTAGAAGTAAAAGTATTGGAAATTGTAAATACTCCAGTAAAGTAAAACATTTTACTTGAGTACATGTACCTAGTTACTTTAACACCACAAAGGCGGGTCCATGCCTAGCCTGGCCTGCACACCCCGTAATAATAATGTATTGTACCCTCGTGTTATGTATCCTGTCCTTAATACCCCGCGGGTTGGTTGGCAAAGGGAGAGTCACAGATGATAAATCCACAAGGTTATACAAAGTATTTACACAAATAAGTTGAAAAACAATCGATCGATCGGAAAGCGCTGCAGCCAGCCACACTGTCATCTATAACCCCCCGAGGGATGGGATGGTTCCCGCGTTGGTAGAATGCACAAAATCCCCCTGGCCCCCGGGTTCATTTGAGACACAGATTGTGTCTGATTGATCAATGGGAAGCTAGTGCTGAGCCATCAATCTAATGCAGTGGCGGAGTTAGGGGGGGAAAGAAAAGAGGGGGGCGACATTAACCCCTTCAGACCAGGGCCCTCATCTGTGTAATTTTTTAAGATTTATTTTGGCTATTGAAAAAAATAGCAGATCTACAAGCTCATAGCGCGGCACTATAAGCTTGTATATATGCTATTTATTTTTTTTATCGTGAAAATGTGTGCCAATATTTGAAATCAAAAACATGACACACAGATGCGTTCCCGGTGTGTATGGGTTAACATGTATAAGCGGCCGTGTCCTGACAACGTCCTCTAAACCGCTACGCCCTGAGTTTGGGTGGAGAAGCAGCAGCCAGCCAGCCAGCAGCCAAACCTCCAGGGACACGGAGGATAAAGTGTTAACGTCTTAATCCATTAAGACCTGGAACGCATCTGTGTCATTTTTTTTAATTTGGGCTAAAAAGTATTATTTTACACTTTGGCTATTCAAAAATCGCAGATATACAAGCTCATAGCGCGGCACCGAGTGCCGCGCTATGAGCTTGTAGATCTGCTATTTTTGAAAAATCAAGAAAATGTGTGCAAATTAATCAAATCTTTGCTTCTGGGGGTCCCTGGCACAACATATTTTGAGATGGGGGTCGGCGGCCAAATACATATCATTTTGGGGGTCCTTGACATGGAAAGGTTTGAGAACCACGGATATAGAAACATAGGTTTTTCAGAAAAGTTTCAGGTCTTAATCACGCTGGGCAAGACCTGGGCTTGTCTAGGAAGTGACAACCGGAAACGGTTGAATTTGACGGAAGCACCGCCCACGGAAATGACGTTGATGCTTCACAAATCTGTTAACATTCTCCGTGAATGAAACGAGTGTCGTGATTGGTCAAAAAAATATAGTTTCCGGGGGAAACGCGTACGACGGAAATCCTACCCACTCAGGACTTCCTAGACACTCGCTGCTTTAGGTCGTGGCCAGGCTCTTCTTTTCGCAGATGAGTGAGGCTGGGACCGAGGCTAGGTCTTAATGGGTTAAGACCTGTGACAAGGTGTTAGGTAAGGACAAACAACAGTGGAGGGTGTCAGCGTCTCTACAAAAATCCTTTTGTGATCCCGTCTCTCTCTCTCTCTCTCTCTACAATGAGCACGGCCTGGTGCTTATCTCCATATTTTTAAATAAATAAATAAATAAAAAGATCATCTATCATCACCCTGATCCTGTTGTGTAGCCAAAACTTTTTTTTGTTGCCGTTGTTGGATAGGAAGGAGAGAGAGTTCATAATCTTTTCATGCTTTTCATGAAACTTTTTTTAATCCATTAACACCGGGAAAGCATCTGTGTGTCATTTTTAGATTCCTTATGGGTTATTAAAAAAATAGATCTACCAGCTCATAACGTGGCACCGAGTGCCGTGTTATGAGCTTGTAGATCTGCTATTTTTTTTTAGAAAAATCCTGGATAATGTGTGCAACTCTTTGAATATATATATGTATGTATATATATATATATATATATATATATATATATATATATATATATATATATATATATATATATATATATATTATATATATATATATTATATATATATATATATATATATATGTATATACATATATATATATATATATATCTTCTTTTTTTTTAAGCAAACATTTGTAACTCAAATCTTTGCTTCTGGGGGATTCCACAAATATCTTCTAAATCCTAACAGTTTTTTGAAAAACGTATGTTTCTATATCAGTGGTTCTGAAACTTTTTCATTTCAAGGACCCCCAAAATGATATGCATTTGGCCGCGGACGCCCGTCTCAAAATATGTTGTTCCAGGGACCCCCAGAAGCAAAGATTTGAGTTACAAATGTTTGCTTAAACAAATTCAAAGATTTGCACACATTTTCACTATTTAAAAAAAATAGATCTACAAGCTTGTAGATCTGCTATTTTTGAATAGTCTAAAATATGGATAAAGTGGTTACACACAGACGCGTTCCCGGTCTTATTGGGTTAAAGAAAAGCGTCACCTTCAAACGCCCTATCGGGGTAATGGCTTATCACTGTGGGCCAAGTGATGAAAGCATAGCGCTACGCTAGCAGGGAGCCGCGGTTTGGCTGGAACACTCTAACCATACAGGTGATTAACCCTTATAGACCGGTAACACATCTGTGTCATTTTAAGATTTATTTGGGCTATTCTAAAATAGCAGATATACAAGCTCGTAGCGCGGCACCGAGTGCCGCTCTACGAGCTTGTAGATCTGCTATTTTTTTTAAAAACTATTTGAAATTGTGTGCAAATCTTTGAATGTATATATTTTTAAAGCGAAACATTTGTAACTCAAATCTTTGCTCCTGGGGGATTCTACAGATGTCTCTTAAATCCTTTTTACTTGCTATAATATCAGTGGTTCTCAAACTTTTTTCATGTCAAGGACCCCCAAGATATGTAGGCTATTTGTCCGCGGACCCCCATCTGAAAATATTGCATTCCAGGGAGGGACTCCCCAGAAGCAAATAATGTTCGCTTAAAAAAAATATATATATTATATTCAAAGATTTTGCACTTATTTTCAAGATTTTTCTAAAATATCTACAAGCTCATAATGCGGAACAAAGTGACGCGCTATGAGCTTGTAGATCTGCTATTTTTGAATAGCCAAAAAAGTATAACAATAATGGTTAAAGTGGTTACCCAGATGCGTTCCCGGTTTGAATGGATTAAAGAATGATTTGTGATGGTACTGTTGATAGAAAACACTTTTATATTGCAGTCATATTTTGACTGCTGTTATAAGAAGTATGGTGCCTCTTTATCCAAGGCCCTTGTTCAGTGAGAGTGCATTCAGCAATACATTGTCTATATGAGTTGTTGGTTTTTTTGTTGTTGTTGTTGGAGAAATCTATTTGCTGTGCAATGCCAAGTGGTGAGGTCGGGTCAAAGCGCTATATTGTGTTGAGTTTATGACGGACGGTTAGCTTGGTTTGTTATCGGTTCATGAAATACAGATTGAAAAGTATTACAAAAAGAATGACAAACATCACTGAGTTGTTAATTAGGTGTGTAAGCCTATTAGTGATCTGTTTAATGTTTTGTCTCAAATTGTTTCAAATACACTTTCTTTTCTTTTTTATTATATACGATTTTTGTAACCCATTTTTTTTCACCCAGTGCCAATTGACTGAGCTGTAATCCTGGGAGCTACTCTCCCTCTGCCAGCCTGGGGGAAAGCCCCGAACTGAGCTCAATGAGCTTGTAGATCTGCTATTCAAAAAAATATATGTATTGAATATGTATATTTTTTAAAGCGAAGACAGAACTATGATGTTTCAGTGCAGGCAGAAGAGATAATGGGGAGGTTGATGGGGAAAGCCAGGGATGTGGTTAAGATAGGCTTGAGAAGCGACCCCTCGCTTGACATTACTCACACACCAGCTATCATATACGACCAGTGGTGGAAAAAGTACTCTGTTTTACTTAAGTAAAAGTATCAATACTGCAATGTAGAAGTACTCTGTTACAAGTAAAGGTCCAGAATAAAAACAATACTTGAGTAAAAGTACAAAAATATTGGTATGAAAATGTACTTAAAGTACCAAAAGTAAAAGTACTACTTTTTGCGACGCGTTGTGAGCTTGTAGATCGGCTATTTTCAAATAGCCTAGGTATAAAGTAGGGCTAAAGTGGTTGATGTATGTTTTATTATGTAATAATTTATATCTGCAAAGTAACTAGTAACTGAAGTTTTCAAATAATTGTAGTGGAGTAAAAGTACAATATTTGCCTCTGAGATGTAGTGGAGTAGTAGTAAAAGTGATGACAATTACAAATACTCAAGTAAAGTAGAAATACCTCAAAAGTGTACTTAAGTACAGTACTTGAGTAAATGTACTTAGTTACTTTACACCACTGTATACGACATACTGATACAGTATTTTACTCGCGCTATGAGCTTGTAGATCTGCTATTTTTGAACAGCCCAAAGACATTAACTTCTTGCCTTTGGATGTGGACAGTTCCTCAGATCGCACCTTTGTGTCCTCCTATGGACATGTTTAAGATGATGTCACTGACATGGATGGAATAGAGCATCGCAGTTCCCGCCCCCTCCTGGTGCCGGAAGAAAAAACTCAATGCATTTTCCCCATTGACATTTCCAAAAATATTTATATCTATTAATTTAAGCCTCGAATCAAGCCATCATGACATGACATGAATCATGACCATAAAACGTTTGATTCTGTGATTATTTATTTTTTTAAACGGCAAAACAAGGGTATTTATTAAATATAGTATATCAAATAATTAAATATAAAATAAAAAAAAATCACAGAAAAAAACGTTTTATGGTCATGATTCATGTGATGTCATGATGGCTTGATTCGAGGCTTAAAATAATAGATATAAATATTTTTGCAAATGTCAATGGGAAAAATGCATTGAGTTTTTTCTTCCGGCACCAGGAGGGGGCGGGAACTGCGATGCTCTATTCCATCCATGTCAGTGACATCATCTTAAACATGTCCATAGGAGGACACAAAGGTGCGATCTGAGGAACTCAAGAAGCATTGAGTTTTTTCTTCCGGCACCAGGAAAAACCAGGAAGTGGGCGGGAACTGCGACGCTCTATGCTGTCTGTGGTGGAAGAGGAGGATGCTGGGAGTAGAACCCAGGATTGGGTTGGCAGTCTGAGTGTGGATAACCCTGGAGATGTCCTGAGTGTGGATAACCCTGGAGATGTCCTGAGTGTGAATAACCCTGGAGATGTCCTGAGTGTGGACGATGAGTCTGGGCATGCGGGCGGTTCACACCCTCAGTCACAGGCAGGCATGAGCTCTGAACATAGCTGCACACAGGCATCTTCAGCTGACGCTCAGAGTACACTCACTCACTCTGTGCATTCTGTCCACTCAAATGATATACAAAGTGTGGGAACACCCTCCGTTCACTCTGATTCAAACACTACACACAGAGTCGGTACACGTGTTGGTCGCACAGTGAAACCAGTTAACCGTCTACTGTATACGATGTCCCGCCAAGTCGCTGTTGGTGATGCCAATTGTTTCAATGACACTGTTGCTGAGTCATGTGTTCCAGTGAAATGAAGGTTTTGATTAGATTATTTGAGTGTACTTCATTTTCTTTTTAATGTCTGATATGTCATTGCATCACCGACATTGGTTTGAGTCCAGGTGTAAGGGACGGTTTCTGTGTGACATGGTTTGTGTGGGGTGTAGGCTGCATCCTACTTCCGGAAGCTGGTTTGGAGTTGGATACACTCTTTGCCACTTCACCCTTTTGGGGGTACTTTTTAAGTTGATATGTATAACCACGTATTTCTTTTGAGATGTTGTAGTTTGTGTAATGATTGTGGGCGAAATTCAGTGGGGTATGTATTCATTCCTACAAAATCGAGAGCTCCGTTGCCATCAATAAATATAATTTGGGGGTTTCATATTAATCATTTTCACTCTTTGTTACACAGATTTGTGTACTGTATGCTGCTGCTGCGCTATCCACTGTGTCTCATTTATGGTTTATACCAGGTAGGCTTTGTTGAATGTGAGATTCACATATTGTTGTTTAAAATGTCATTATCTTCCATGGGCTATTAGTATGTTGTACTCCATTTCGTGTAGCCCTTGTGTAATTTTCATCACTTCTACAGCATAGACACCTCCACCAAATACACGGACGGACAGACAGACACAACCTGTTACACTAGCATTACATGTGACCTTAAATTGTTTTAAATACTGCACACGTACCTTACATTTTATACACTATTACACAATATTATATATCCTGGGTGAACAGATAATGTTATTGTGGCCTTATTGTGAAACGTACCTGCTTTAAGTTGATATCCTTTTATTTTGTGTTTTAAGCCAAATGCTTTTATTTTGAAAAGAGTTTTGGATGACGTTACTACCTGCACGACGCATAGAGACTGTATGACACAACAGCAGTGTGGAGACACACGTGCTGTTCTTTGCTGCAAAAAGATTGCATATTATTGTTTGTCTTTTGAGATGAACACTTATAGTTTTAGCACCCCCCGAAGAGGCATAAGGTTAGTAGCCATGGACTGTGCTTGCTGCACGCAAAACAACACAGGTTTTTTTTGTGATAAAAGGACAGGACTATTGCTAAAAATGTATTGCTTGATTTGTTTACCTCCTGTTCAGCATATATTGAAGGACTTTGAATGAAATGAATGTATTTCTGCAACAAAGGAATGTGGTGCTATGGATAATAAGAACAAACTAAACCAGAGTTTAGTTTGCTACTCTTTCTGTAAAGTGTGTTGAAAATGAAAGGTTTGAATTGTACATTGCAAAGGAAGGTATTTGATATGACTGTATTTCATACATTATGGTTAAAAAACGTAATTATTTCATGTCATTATAAGCACTTCAAAAGGGTTAAAAACAATATTTCATGAGTTAAAAACAACTGCTAAAAAATAAAAAACAAGTTCATTAGAATAAGTGATGATGTCGAAGTCATCTGCCTTAATTCATTGTAAAGTAATTACAGTAATGCTGACTGATGGTCAAAGCCATGTTAAAAAGCACTTTCAGTAGCCTACAGTTTGAATGTTCTATTATTTACATTTGGAGCTTAAGTGAGCTAGTGTTATGATAGCCACCTGTTGTTCTTGCACAACGTATGGGAAACTAACAGAGTATTTTGTTTGTGTTTTTGTACTGTCTTGCCAGTTCTCACGTTGATCTTTGGATCGTAATCAATTCATGATCATCAGTTCAAGTCTTGACTATCTTTCGGTGGGGACCGCTACACACAACTTGATGAAATTGTCTGAAAATTCCAATGCACTGCATGATTCTTTGATGCCTCTTATTCCACATGATGAACAAGAAAGGCAAAATGATTGGTTCTCAAAGGTCAATAAATATAAAGATGGATTCATTAAAGATGTTGCTGCCTGGTTCTCAGTAGCCAGAGGACCCCCAAGCCAACCTCAGCTAGAGGCTCACAACAGGCCTACTGAAAGGCCCCAGCAGCAAAAGTAAAAGTAAAGCAAGTAAAAGTCCGGAATTCAAAATGTACTTGAGTAAAAGTACAGAAGTATTGGCATCAAAATGTACTTGAAGTACCAAAAGTAAAATTATTCATTTTGCAGAAATGTCCCATTTCAAGTTTTCAAAATGTATACAAATCTTTTAAAAATAGCCGATCTACAAGCTCACAATGCGTCGCATCGCGATGCATTGTGAGCTTGTAGATCGGCTATAACTATTCTCAAAAGATTTGTATGCATTTGAAAACTTGAAAAGGGACATTCTGCATGAGTACTTTTACTTTTGGTACTTTAAGTACATTTTGATGCCAATACTTTTGTACTTTTACTCAAGTAAATTTAGAATTCCGGTTTTACTTATGTATTTCTATTTTGCAGTATTGATACTTTTACTTAAGTAAAACATTTGAATACTTTTTCCACTACTGGTCTATATCAGGGGCGTCAATTGGGTATGGCAGCTGCCATACCTTGCTATACCTTGCCAACCCGATCTCCAGAGGACAACGTTCTCTTTGAACGTTTTTGAAATCTTTTGAAATTCCGTGAATAGACACGGAAAAACCCGAAATTCCGTGCATAGCCGCCTCGCATCTCGCCCATTGTGACTAAACCATGACGGAGGCGCGCAGTCACAGGCGAATTGTCACCCCGTGAAGGACCACCGAGGGAGCTATGGCGACCGAGTTGCCGTCCTGAACGGTGTGACGTTCGCCTGTGCCTACTCAGCGCCGTTTGAGTTATGTACCGATAGGCACAGAATCGTACATTTTGTTGTGGGGACTGCTCTGCTTCCGGGTTTTTCCACCGTGGGACTCGCCGTACATATGCACGCAATTTCGGGGTTTCTAGGCGACTATCCACGGAATGAAGTGCACTGTTCCGTGCAATGTTACGGAGATCTCTGGAGATCAGGCTGACCTTGCTCCAGGGGGAAAGAATAAATGTACTTAATAAAATAAAATCATGAATGTGATCTCCTGTCTACAGCATTGATTATTATGTTATTAAATTACTGTAAAATAACTACAAATGCAAATTAGAACAAAATGATGGCTTTCAAAAGGTGTTATATTCTCCACAACACTTGTATTCCCCCTATCTTGACAAATGGTATATTCCCCGGTTTAGTAGGTCAGCACAGGTGCAATGCATTATTGTTAATTAGCAGCAGTAGAAGTTTTTTTCTAGTCAGTGGCAGACAGTTGTACCACTGTTGGACTAATCATGTCTGTTTTCATTAAGTTTCATTAAGGTAAGACAGCACTTGTCTTTCTTATTTGTTTTGCTTCCTTGTTGTTGATGTCTGTGTGCCATCAGATGTGTATATGCTCATTTTTAAGGCAGTATAGGCTTAGGTTACTGCTGGCTTATTCTCTTCAATTTGTACCTTGCTGGTGCTCCGGCATCTGCCATCAGACCTCTGGAGCTTGTTCAGAAAGCTGCGGCTCGTCTGGTGTTCAACCGCCCCAAGTTCTCCCACACAACCATCCTTCTCCGTTCTCTACACTGGCTCCCCGTAGCGGCTCGCATCCAGTTCAAAACCCTGGTGCTAGCCTATAGGGCAGTGAAAGGAACAGCTCCTTCTTACCTCCGGGCTATGGTCGATGCCTACACCCCTGCCCGACCACTTCGGTCTGCCACCTCGGGGCGACTGATTGCCTCGTCACTCAAGGGTCCTTCTGGCCGATCCACACGGTCACGACTCTTTTCTGTTCTGGCCCCACAATGGTGGAATGAACTTCCCACTGATGTTAGGACAGCAGAGTCACTGCCCATATTTCGCCGCAGGCTGAAAACCCACCTCTTCAGGAAACACTACCCTTCCTCTCTGCCTGACCTACTTGTTGTTAACTAGTTGTACGAACGCTTGTTTTCTATTGTTGTATTGTTTATTGGATCTTGTTTAGTCGATACACTTATTTGTTTTAGCTCATGCTCATTTGATTTAGCTATTTTGTCTCATCTGTTTAAGGAAATAGGTAGCTGATATATTGCACTTTTACCTTAGCGCTCGGTATACTCTTGGTTGCTTGTTTTTGCAGAAAATGCACTAAAGACTTCTGGTGATTAGTAGTTTTCGTTCCCTACCTATGTTGAATACACTTATTGTAAGTCGCTTTGGATAAAAGCGTCTGCTAAATGACTGTAATGTAATGTAATGTATTTGCTGCGTTTGGAGTGAAACTGCTCTGGTCTGTAACTGGTCTGTTCATGTGATACTGTTGTGTTGTGTTGTTGCATAGTAGGCTAATGAATAGATTCAGTCAAAACGATTGCTTATGAGGACAGGCAGGCTGATTTTTTTGTTCTGCTCTCTATCCGTGCCACTCTGAAAACAGAATGCGCATGTCAATGAAAATGACAGTTGATTAGTAGCACTGTGCTGGCCTGGCCAGAAGCAGAGCCACCATAGAGGCATGGCTGCCCAAGTCAGCTCTTGCCTGCCCTGGCCTGAAAGACTGACCTAAGGAGGGGGGGGGGGGGGGGGGGGGGGATAGAAAATGCTTTGCCCCCCCCCCCCCGACGTCTCTGATTAACCCATTAAGACCTGGAACGCATCTATGTCATTTTTTGATTTCTTTGGCTATTCAAAAATAGCAGATATACAAGCTATACAGGCACCGAGTGCCGCACTATGAGCTTGTAGATCTGCGATTTTTGAAAAATCTTGAACATTTGTGCAAATCTTTGAGTATATATATATATATATATATATATATATATATATATATATATATATATATATATAATATTTTTTTTTTTTTTAAAGCATAATTTTTTTCTCAAATCTTTGGGGGGTCCCTGGAACCACATATTTTGAGATGGGAGCACATACATATCATTTTGGGGGTCCTTGACATGAAAAAGTTTGAAAACCACTGATGGCAACAGAAGTTTTTTCTTAGGGTTTTTCTTAGGAGATAGAAGACATGTGTAGAATCCCCCAGAAGCAAAGATTTGTGTTAAAAATGTTTGCTTTAAAAATATATATATTCAAAGATAGCAGATCTACAAGATAGCAGATCTACAAGCTCATAATGCGGCACTCGGTGCCGCACTATGAGCTTGTAGATCTATGTATATTCTCATGCTGTAGAATATACGTTTGAATATTAATTGATGTATTTATGTTTGTAGTAGAGGGATGAGATACTGCATTTGAAAAGGCTTATGTTGTCTCAAGCCATTTGTGCACATTGACATGTTACAATGTAGCCTTTGTTTGACATATTATTAACCTATGAGTGTTTGGTGGTCTTTGATATTAATACTGTCACGTGACCTTGCCATACCTTAGCTTTTGCTGAATTAACGCCACTGGTCTATATAAAGGGTTCCCAAACTTTTCAGGCCGTAACCCCCAAAAATAATCCTATTTGAACTGCGGACCTTCACCCTGACAAGCACTTGGAATTGTAGGAGTTGAGGCATTACGTTTATTTTGACTCGGTTCCACAGATAAATATTGTGAAAATAGCCGATCTACGAGCTTTTAGATCAGCTATTTTCAAAATGTTTGCCTTGCCAATGTTTGACAGTTTTTGTATTATAGTATAGTTGGTTACATTTGACGCAGTAATAGTCTTATTAGTTCATTTTTATTTCTCATTTTAGAGGTATTAAAAGTCCTTAAATTGTAACTTTAGAAAATGTGCAGATACCCTGTATACAGTAGTATACACTTATACTGTATGTTGGGTTGTTTACTGTTGAGTGAGAAAATAATGTTGCAACATTAAGCTAATCGTCTGGAGGACCCCCAAAATAATTTGGGGGTCCTCCCTGGGGGAGACTAGGGTTGGATCTAGAACCGGAGGAACCCGACCCAACATTGAGGAACCAGAGTCGGTTCATCACATTAGGGAGTGTTTCACACTGTCAGAGCTGGTTTGTCTGTTATACAATTACAGTACGTAACCAAGAGAGTATGCAATACTGCATGTATGATTGCATGTTCTGCCCATCAGTCAATTGTAATCCCTTGGTGTGTTATTGGTCACCCCTTCACTATTGCTGTGTAATGGTACAGCCCTTTATATTGTTGTAGTGTTTGGCACCCCCTAGTGTCCCTGTGTAATGGTACAGTCCATGACACAACTTCCTCTCTAGACAGGAAGCAGGAAGGGGAAAATGTCGTTTTTGTATCCACAAACATTGCTACAGAGAGTTAGATCCCAGTCTATTCAGCCAAAACCAGAGCATTAAAAACCCTGGCTGCCATTTATGTTGTTGTGCCAGGCAAGCATTGTCTGTAGGTGTGACTCTATTGATTAATAACTCCTTAGACCTGTATTAGTTCACTTTGTTGTGTGAAGGTGATTTGGGATGTATTCTTATGCTTAGATTTACACAACCATGTGGGTTACATAAGTTGTTGTTTGTTATTTTTCTCTTGAGAGATTATTGTGTAATGGGATTTGGTACGGTGCCGTGCTGTCTAATTGTGGTTATGACGGATATTTTGTAACTAATCAACTGCAACATAAATGATCTGTGTTTATAGTATGGACTAGTAATATAGTAATCTTCCAACTTTATTCTTCTTTCTTTCGAGATAAACTTTATTTTGACGCACTACTCCTCCCACAGTTTGGGCCTGAGAGACTGCACAGTATGCTTATGCAGACTGCCGATCACATAATCACCTCTGTGTCCTGTACAGACCACCATCGGAGGCCAGTCTCTTTGATGTGGGACCTGAGACAAGGGCGTGGCTGCACGTCATTGAGCTGGACATCTGACGATGACACACGAAAGAAGACGACGCCTGAGTATCACTTCTGTTTGTAATATATTGTAATATTATGTAATATTTGTTTGTTTATGTTTGTAATATATGTTTCATTTTGTCTCACTGTTGATCTGCAGTGACCTTTGGAGTTACATCATGGCAAGGTAACTACACAATCCAAACCGCACACACACAGGCACAACGGAAAAACACACGGGCTGACCGGAAAAAGCGGAGTGGATTCCTGGAGCTACCCCCCCTCCCCCTCTCTCACAAAAACACGGTATACCACTGGTTGCCTCATTCATTCGTTCGCCACCACGGTAAAACCTTTTGTCTTTTCATTTTATTTTGGTTAACCAAGGTTTCAATACATTTAAGAATAACCTGTTTTGAAGGAACAGTGGGTTGTGAATAGTGACTCTCTGTGAACTGACGCTAAACTGTGTGGTATTGGACAAACTGTGGACTGGATTGGGGATTATTTTACATTACAAAGTCAAACTGAGTTTTTTTGTGTCTGTGTATTTCATTAATTCTGTTGTTTATTGAGTTGAAGGTATTCTTTTGTGGGTAATCAATCCCTGGTTTCAGGTTTTAAGGTTCATTTGGTTCTACTAATTGTGTATTTAAATCCTGTGTAAGGTTGGCTTTTAAAAAAAGCGTTTTTTGTCCAAACTGGACTAAATTCGTGTTAGGCTTTGGCCTAACTGGCACCCCCTAATGTTTAAAAGGACCTCAATCTCAAGCAAAAACAACTGTGTTCACACAGGTGCAAAACCGGATCACCAACAAACAAATCACCAACACCACCACCCTCAAACAATGTCAACTCAAGCTAACCAGCCTCAAATACATGAACCGGATAGAAATTCACCTGCAATAAGTGAAATAAATCAGATCAATGAACCGGATGGAAATTCCCCTGCAATAAGTGAAATAAATCGGATCAATGAACCGGATGGAAATTCACCTGCATTAAGTGAAATAAATCAGATCAATGAACCGGATGGACATTCAACTGCAATGAGTGAGCATGAACTGGAAATTGAAACGCCATACTGAAGTTCTGAGGGATGTAAATACTGCTCTGCCCCTCATTGTACACAATTTGGCACACACTCAATCATCAGTAGCAACATGCTTGAAACATCTGGAGACCATGAATACAGAAATATTAACAATAAAAGATCTTTCCTTGAGCACTACTTCAGTGGCTGGAACTGCTGTTCAAACCACACTACAAACCAGTTCTCCTGTCATACCACCTACTGCACCATCTGGTAAGGCGCATCAACATCTGCAGTCCACGCTACGCACTGGTGGAGGTACACGTCGGGAGAACGTACAAGGTGACCTGCGAGGAGGATTTATGGGCAGATATCCCATTAAACTCCAATTAACCACCTTTGGACTGCGTGAGGACGCCTCAGATCCATTAGGTTTTTTGGAAAAGTGCCGTGACTTTCTCGCCATGCAGCCCCTGTTGGATGAGGAATTCATTGTGACTCTCAGGAATGTGTTGCATGGCACTGCCAGAGACTGGTGGGATGTAGTAGTTCAGGAGACCAACACCTGGGCGTGTTGGTCTCTGAGGACTATGAGGACGAATTGGCTGAGAGTTCGAACCCGAGTACAGGGTGAAGACGAAAGCATTAGAGATTTTGCCTACATGTACAGGTCTCTCTGCCGACGTTGGCAGCCTCAGATCAGTGAGGAGGACATCATTAAACTCATTCCAAAGAATGTGAATCCTAAACTCGCAAGCCAGCTCCGAAGCAGTGGAGTGAACACGGTGGTTCGACTTGGAAAACAGCTGGAAAAAGACAGGGAAAATCAGCGTGTTTATGACCAGAGAGTACAGACAACAACACCAAAAACAAGACAGGATAATGCTGTAAAAGTCACAGTCACTGTGAATACAACCACTTCTTCCAAAGCTCCAGCACTGTTCTGTTGGCGTTGCAAGGGCGCACATGCTCCTGCTACATGTCCCCTTGCGGATGATGGGAAGAAAAGTAAGGGATATCAGTCTTTTTCAGGACAAGGTCCCCAGGCTGGTGCCAACACAGTAACATCTGCACAGTTATTTTCCCCAAAGCTTTCCGCATCTCACCAACTTAAACATACCTCAAAGCAGCCACCACTCCAATTGATGGTGCCAGTAGCGATAGGACATTGGAAAGGGAGAGCGATTGTGGACACTGGCTCCTCCTTCACACTGCTGAATCAGGGCCTATGGACAGCAATGAAGGAAACGGGAAAAGGTGACATGACTCCTGGGATTAAGGGTCCCATATACTTGGCCGATGGAGAGCCAAAAACACCAGTGGGTCAGAGTGAAGTACAACTTACATGACAACTTACAATGGACTCAAGCCACTGCTGTAGGTGTTAGTTTTCGCTAGCAAAAGCCTAAACAAAGCGGAGAGAAATTACTCAACCACCGAACTGGAGTGCCTAGCTGTTGTGCGGTCCGGAAATAATAAAATATTTCGACTTTTGTATTCTTTTTTTTCTAGATAAACTTTATTTTGACGCGCTACTCCTCCCACAGTTTGTGCCTGACAGACTGCACAGTATGCTTATGCAGACTGCCGATCACATAATCATCTCTGTGTCCTGTACAGACCACCATCGGAGGCCGGTCTCTTTGATGTGGGACCTGAGACGAGGGCATGGCTGCACGTCATTGAGCTGGACATCTGATGATGATGACACGCGAAAGAAGACGACGCCTGAGTATCACTTCTGTTTGTAATAAATTGTAATATATGTAATATCTGTTTATGTTTGTAATATATGTTTATTTTGTCTCGCAGTTGATCTGCAGTGACCTTTGGAGTTACATCATGGCAAGGTAAATACACAATCCAAACCTCTACCAAAGTGTGTGTGTGTGTGTGTGTGTGTGCGCGCGCACATAAACACGTACAAATTTACACATTATGTGTGTAAATCAAATCATGATATGTATGTAAATCATCAGTTCTATTAAATCTGCCTACGGATATGTTGTAACTAATCAACTGCACCACAAATGATCTGTGTTTATTAGTATGGACTATAGTAGACTATAGTAATCTTCAGATTTTATTATTTTTCTTTCTTTCTAGATAAACTTTATTTTGCCCGCTACTCCTCCCACAGTTTGGGCCTGACAGGCTGCACAGTATGCTTATGCAGACTGCCGATCACATAATCACCTCTGTGTCCTTTACAGACCACCATCGGAGGCCAGTGTCTTTGATGTGGGACCTGAGACGAGGGCGTGGCTGCACGACAGTGAGCTGGACATCTGACGATGACACACAAAAGAAGAAGATGCCTAAGTATCATTTATTTTTGTAATATATTGTAATATATGTAATATCTGTTTGTTTATGTTTGTAATATATGTTTCCTTTTGTCTCGCTGTTGATCTGCAGTGACCTTTGGAGTTACATCATGGCAAGGTAACTACACAATCCAAACCTCTGTGTGTGTGTGTGTGTGTGTGTGTGTGTGTGTGTGTGTGTGTGTGTGTGCGCGCGCGCACACAAACACATACAGATATACACACTATGTGTGTGTGTAAATCAAATCATGATGTGTACGTAAATCATCAGTTCTGTTAAATCTGCCAACGGATATTTTGTAACTAATCAACTGCACCACAAATGATCTGTGTTTATTAGTATGGAGTATAGTAGACTATAGTAATCTTCAGATTTTATTATTTTTCTTTCTTTCTAGATAAACTTTATTTTGCCCGCTACGCCTCCCACAGTTTGGGCCTGACAGACTGCACAGTATGCTTATGCAGACTGCCGATCACATAATCACCTCTGTGTCCTTTACAGACCACAATCGGAGGCCAGTGTCTTTGATGTGGGACCTGAGACAAGGGCGTGGCTGCACATCATTGAGCTGGATATCTGACGATGACACACAAAAGAAGAAGATGCCTAAGTATCATTTTTTTTGTAATAAATTGTAATATATGTAATATCTGTTTGTTTATGTTTGTAATGTCTGTAATGTATGTTTCATTTTGTCTCGCAGTTGATCTGCAGTGACCTTTGGAGTTACATCATGGCAAGGTAACTACACAATCCAAACCTCTACCAAAGTGTGTGTGTGTGTGTGTGTGTGTGTGCACGCACACATAAATACGTACATATTTACACATTATATGTGGGTAAATCAAATCATGATGTGTACGTAAATCATCAATTCTGTTAAATCTGCCAACGGATATTTTGTAACTAATCAACTGCACCACAAATGATCTGTGTTTATTAGTATGGAGTATAGTAAACTATAGCAATCTTCCGACTTTATTCTTCTTCTTTCTTTCTAGATAAACTTTATTTTGCCGCGCTACTCCTCCCACAGTTTGTGCCTGAGAGACTGCGCAGCATGCTTATGCAGACTGCCGATCACATAATCATCTCTGTGTCCTTTACAGACCACCATCGGAGGCCGGTCTCTTTGACGTGGGACCTGAGACGAGGGCGTGGCTGCACGTCATTGAGCTGGACGACTGATGATGATGATACACAAAAGAAGAAGCTGCCTGAGCATCACTTCTTCTAAATTGTAATATATCTAATATCTGTTTGTTTATGTTTGTAATATATGTTTTATTTTGTCTCGCTGTTGATCTGCAGTGACCTTTGGAGTTACATCATGGCAAGGTAACTACACAATCCAAACCTCTACCAAAGTGTGTGTGTGTGTGTGTGTGTGTGTGTGTGTGTGTGCGCAAACACATACAGATTTACACATTATGTGTGTAAATAAAATCATGATGTGTACATAAATCATCAGCCTACGGATATTTTGTAACTAATCAACTGCACCACAAATTATCTTCTTTCTTTCTACATAAACTTTATTTTGCCGCACTACTCCTCCCACAGTTTGGGCCTGAGAGACTGCACAGTATGCTTATGCAGACTGCCGATCACATAATCACCTCTGTGTCCTGTACAGACCACCATCGGAGGCTGGTCTCTTTGATGTGGGACCTGAGATGAGGGCGTAGCTGCACGTCATTGAGCTGGACATCTGATGATGATGATACACAAAAGAAGAAGACGCCTGAGTATCACTTCTGTTTGTAATATATTGTAATATACGTAATATCTGTTTGTTTATGTTTGTAATATATGTTTCATTTTGTCTCGCTGTTGATCTGCGGTGACCTTTGGAGTTACATCATGGCAAGGTAACTACACAATCCAAACCGCTCAGACACACACAGGCAAACCGGAAAAACACACGGGCTGACCGGAAAAACCGGAGTGGATTCCTGGAGTTACCCCCCCCCCCTCTCTCACACAAACATGGTATACCACTGGTTGGCTCATTCACGGTAAAGGTTGTGGGGCATTTTTATTTTGTCTTTTTATTTTATTTTGGTTAACCAAGGTTTCAAAACATTTGTGAATAACCTGTTTTGAAGGAACAGTGGGTTGTGAATAGTGACTCTCTGTGAACTGACGGTAAACTGTGTGGTATTGGACAAACTGTGGACTGGCCTTGGGATTATTTTACAATACAAAGTCAAACTGTGTCTGTGTATTTCATTCATTCTGTTGTTTATTGAGTTGAAGGTATTCTTTTGTGGGTAATCAATCCCTGTTCTCAGGTTTTGAGGTTATTTTGGTTGTACTAATTTTGCATTAAAAAAAAGCGTTTTTTTGTCCAAACTGGACTAAATTCGTGTTAGGCTTTGGCCTAACTGGCACCCCAAACAGTAAAATCAAAGCCTAAACCGTTACATAAGTGTCACCCCAGATGTTTAAAAGGACCTCAATCTCAAGCAAAAACAACTGTGTTCACACAGGCGCAAAACCGGATCATTTTCAACAAACAACGGAACAAACAAGCAAAACAGTGCAAACAAGCTCAGTGGGAAATAACAATTGTATTTATTCAAACGCAATCAAAAAGGGAACATTTGCAATTTCAAAATGGCTAATTTTGATGGAAACTTGCAGGACTTTGATGAAATGGAAACTCAACACCCGTGTTGGTGTCAAACCCACCACCCTCAAACAAATCACCACCACCCTCAAACAAATCACCACCACCCTCAAACAAATCAGCCTGCCCTGAAACAATGTCAACTCAAGCTAACCAGCCTCAAATACATGAACCGGATGGACATTCAGCTGCAATGAGTGAAATAATTCAAATCAATGAACAGGATGGACATTCAGCTGCAATGAGTGAAATAATTCAAATCAATGAACCGGATCAAATCAACGAGCCAGGTGGACAATCAATCGATTATAGTCTAATTGATATGGACATTTGCGGCAATGTCACACCCGACCACATCCCTCCCTTACGGCCGACCTTTTCTATAGCACTGGGACCCACATTGGTGGAACTGGCTGATGCTATGGAAGGAATGCGTATTGCCCATCCCCACCTGGAAACAATGGTCAAAATCAATTTCCAACAAATAAAGAGAGCAAGAACTTAATACAGAGTCACTGAGAGATGTCAAGGACATCCTCACTCACACATTACAATCACTGAGTGCTCGAAAATGCAGGATGAAATGAGAGCATTTAAGGACACCATGGTACACACAATAACCACAACAGTGTGAATGAGGTCACACCAGACTGCATAAAGAAATGACTGATGTAGAGTTCATCTGTTTCTCAAGTCATTGCTGTGTGTTAACAGAAACTGTGAAATGTGTTAACAGAAACTGGGCCTCACATTGTAGACCATGTTTTATCATGTTTTGTACTTTAACAGAATCTGATGTTGATCTGTAACTTTTTTCAATAATCAATTTATAAGTCTAATGTCAAAAATGTCAATCAAAAACTTTAAGGCTGTCTATTTTTTATATGGATATGTTTATTTTTACTTTATTGTGCATCCGTATAGGTGACCTCCTTTCATATCGCACCATGGAAGTTGCAGTCCAGCCAGGACAACAATGTGTTACTCAACGCTTGTTGAGTATTGATGTCAATTTATGAAATATGATAATGATGTATTGGGTACACACAACATAAAATCAGTTACAAGCTGATTGTTATGTTTCAGACTCTGAAAATCAAGCCCTGGATGGCCTGGTGGATGTCGTGGTGGACACCATGTCTGTCGAGTTGGATCATGCTGAGGGGTCTCGGCACAGGGAAATGTCTACACACAGTGAGTATGCATCACATTTAAGCAGTCACCTTTTGTTTACAAATCAATATTTGGTATCTAAGAACATTCTTTGTATTTTCCAGGCTCCCGACATGCAAGTGTAGCACCTCGGAGCAGAGAAATGTCCACTAGCAGAGAAATGTCCACGACCCTTTCTCCATTGCACGAACACATTTAAAGTACATTCAGTACAAGGTGTTACATGTTGTGTATACTAAAAAAATCACACCCAGTGTGAAGTGGGCGGTGTGGTCACAGTGGTCATCACAGTGATGGAAGAAGTGATGGAAGAAACCATAACTTAAAAAAAACACATTTATGTTTTTTTTTAAGTTATGGTCCTATTTATAGGGCTATGCACATGTGTCATGTTTCCCTAGCCAATCACAGTCCTGAATAGACTGTGATTGGCCAATCACGGTGCAGGGTTAGGGGGGTACATTTGTGGCCAATCACAGCGCAGGATTTGGTGTGCAAATATCCAAACCCCACATATAGGGGCGGTCTCACCGCCCAAAAATCATTACCATACCTAATTCACAAGCAGTGAGTAAGTAGTTACAGGCTCAATCACGTGTTTCAGACTTGCCTCGGCCGGTGGAGCGTGCTGAGGGATCGCGGTGCAGGGAAATGTCTACACACAGTGAGTATGCATCACATTTAAACATTGACCTTTTTGTTTACAAATTGATATTTGGAATCTAAGCACATTCTTTGTCTTTTCCAGGCTCTCGACATGCAAGCCTAGCACCTAGGAGCAGAGAAAGGTCCACACCTAGTGAGTATAAATATCATTTAAACAGGCACCTTTTTCTTTACAAATCAATATTTGGAATTTTAAGCACATTCTTTGTCTTTTCCAGGCTCTGGACATGCAAGCCTAGCACCTCGGAGCAGAGAAACGTCCTCCACACCCAGTGAGTATTTGTCACATTTTAAAAGGTCACCTTTTTGCTTACTAACGGAGCCATGTTAAATCTAAGAACATGTGTGTTCTTCAAGAGCTCAACAAGCAAACCAAAAAGCAACTAGAGGTCCTCCAAGGCATGGCTATCGCTCCAGGTAAGTTTAGGGCACAGCATCAGTAGCGACTGACTTCTACTGGTTGGTCTCCAGCCCTTATCGCTGCCCTAGTGATTTCCTACAGCTTGGTCTAGGCCACCTGTCAGCAGAGGAGATGTGTGATTGTCAACATCTAAGACCAACCAGTAGGGGTGAGTCTCTTTCAGTGTAACATGGTATTGTAGTGGTATTATGTCCAAAAATGAAATGGCCACAAATGTTCTAGGTCCAGTGATAGATCCAGCATCAGGTCCAGGCACGGTGATGGCTCCAGGCACAGTGTCAGATACCGGCACAGCATCAGGTCCAGGACCAGCCACGACTCCAGGTACAGCAACAGCAGTGGCTCGAGGCACTCTGTCAGGTCCAGACATGATGACCGGACCCACCGCAGTGATGGGTCGAGGGACACGGTCAGGTCCAGACATGACAGATCCAGGGACACCGTCAGGCATGGTGAGTTGTCCAAAGGCCCCAAGTAATGAAAACCTTTATAATTCAACAAGTAGTATTGTGCACCCCTAATTGTTACAATATGACATATTTATTATTTCTCCTGGGTACGATTTATAGTCATCTGTCTTGGAAAGTTTTAATGCAAAAATATCACTTTGTAATTTCTAAGACATACTTTTTGTTCTTATTACAGGTGCTGTAGCAGACACACTGGCAACAGGGTGACGTCGCGAGAAACCATATTCAAACGCCAAACAAAAGGCTTTTGGCCTCCCCAACAATCTTCAACCACCGTCTAAATCCAGCCCTGATAAGAGATCAAAGCAGGACGCCAGGAAACGGGACCAGATGCCCTAAAATAACTCAACCAAGCGGAATGGCAGAAAATCCCGGCTGTCCTAACTCGGGAGGTGCAACAGTTCACACCGGCCCCGGTGTGAACTCACTGAGCCTAGAAGCACTGACGCACACACACACACACACACCCCCTCTTTCTCTCTATCTCTCGCTTTTTAGCGCACTGGAAATCATGTTTTCGCCACAAAGAGACATTTTATAAGTAACCTCATGAAAAGACATGGACAAGAATGGACAATAATGTGAAAATGTATTACTATGTTGTATGTCCAAATGTATGACCTGTGATGTCATGGAGATGTCTCAGGCTGACCTCGGTCAAAAGTGCACCAAATGGCTTCACCCTTCTGTGCCTCAGAATTAGCACCCACACCAGATAAGGAATTAGCATAGAAATAACCACTGGACCATCAAAGTATTTTGGGGAGAGGAAAAGCCCGGAACAAAAGTATATAAGACTCCCACGAACCCTACTCATTGCTC
>NC_137623.1:3935736-3995736 GCF_963280865.1 Gymnoscopelus braueri
GGAGAACATGGAGGACTTCCAGAGAGAGGAGCAACTCCTCAGTGATGTCCAAGCTTTTAATACCCTGGTAGGCTTTACAAAAGTCTGGAAGTAATGAACAGCATAAGATGCACTTGCACACTTTTTATGTTCCTCTATGTCAGTGAAAGTTTATTTTTTGTTATGTCATGTCAATGACATAATGGTTGAACATTAAGTGAAAATTTGTAGTATAAAGGGTTTATACCATGTTTTACAATAAATCCTAGTCCTACTACATTATTAAAGGTAGGGTAAGTGATATTTTTGGGTTAAAACAAAAAGTATTTTGTTAAAAGGTTAAAGCACTATATTCTGATAGTAATCATTGCTATAGAGTGTTTGTTCAGTAACAGGAGTCTCCGCGTCTCTCCAGCTCTTTATTACCCATTTTTAAGCTTCATTTTTATAGTGTTCCAGTTCCAAATTTGCCTGCTCATTTCTTAGTGTCATCACTTCCAATTTCAGTTGTTTAATCTATATCCTGATTGAGTTCTCTATCCTGATTGGATAAAATTGGAAATGAAACTGAAACGAAAATGCATTTTCTGTTTTATAAGGAGCTGGAGAGACAAGGAGACTCCTAATACTGAACAAACACTCTATAGCAATGAGTACTATCAGAATATAGAGCTATTTAACACTTATTTTAACCAAAGAAAATCACTTACCCTACCTTTAACATAAATGTCATTTTTTTCCTTCAGGCTCTTCAGTAACAGCCTGATGGCCCAGATGAACATGAAGGGGAAAGGGAAAAAAGAGAAGACTGCTTTGGAGAAGACTAACACTTTTTAGAGCAATACAAGGTAAGCCCATATTTCATGTTGACCAAGGACAGACAAGTGAGTGGCACCCGCCAATATCTAAATTTAATTGGGTAAAACATGTCCTTCCCTGTTGACATAAACAAATACAATGCTAACTGTCCACCGTTGGCTATCATAACATTTTAAATGTGGTGGTTAGGTGTAGAAGGGAGATGGCTTTGTATTTTTTGCACGTCAATATGGAGACTCACAATCAGTTTTATTGTCACTTCCACAATACACACTAGGCATACAGGGGAGTAAAATACCGTTCTCCACAACTCATGGTGCACATTAAAAAGAGGCAAACATTAAAAAGTAGAGAGCAGACACCATTGTTAAAAAGTGCTGATGTATTCAAAGTGCAATATAGATACAGTACTATTCAAAGTGCTATCCATCTTTCAAGATGTTGGTTTTGGGGGCAATATATGGCGAGCATGGGTTCAGGGTTCTGATGGTTTGGGGCAGCTGTTGGATGACCTGCTGGTGCTTCCCCCTGAGCTCTTGAACCTCCTACCAGATGGCAGGAGTTCAAAGATGGTGGGAAGGGTGGGACGAGTCAGTCATTATGCTCATGGCCTTCCTGACACATCGATCTGTGTATTATGTCAGATAGGGACTAGGACAGCATGTTGCCGTTGCAAATTTTTTGTCTTTTTCTACTATGCAGATGCAGTCATGACATTCGACCCAGAAGCCACAGAGGACCTCATAAGGCAGCATGCCGCAGACCACCTCAAGCATGCTCCAGCGAGAAGGGGAGGCGGAGGACACACAGTAGAAACTCAGGACTGATTTAACTTGAACTTTCACTGTCCATTGAGGGGGATCGTAGTGTCACAGTATTGTACAGTATTGTGTATTTTGTACTTATGTTCTGTTCAACGAAGTAGCTCTGGTTGGACCTTACCCTGGTAGCTCACTGGCTATTCAGTACAGCACTTGTTTAATAATTTTCGGTTGTTGTGGGACCGGCCCAAACAAAAAGGGTGTCCCTGTAAAGTAAGCTGTGCTATTATGTTTTATTATTATTTTATTTTCATTGGACTAGTGACGTGTAAAAATAAAAAGAAGTTAACTGTTCTGTTCTGGATCAAGCTTAATCAGCCTGTGTGTGTGTGTGTGTGTGTGTCCTTCTGTATGACCTTCTGTATTCAGTCTTGAGCTAGACAGCATGGAACAACATTGTGGGAGTTAAGTGGCTGTCCCGCTTCTGTTCTGTCAAAATAATTCAAAGTTGGCTTGATCTGCTGTTTGTTTGAATACTTAATTAGTCAGAAAGGAAACGTCATGAGGTACGTTAAGGCTAAAAGTCCAGGGGACTTGTTTCCATTGTGGTCCTATGAACTAGACTCCCTTTCAGGGGGTCTAGTTCCAGTCCACAAATATATTCCACAATCATATGGAATATTTGTGGAATACTGTAATTGTGGAACATTTGATTGTGCAGCTTTGAATTCACAAGACAAATAAAGAGATAATGAGGAAATAAGTGTGTATTGAATTGTGATTTATTTGTAAACCTCTGTGTACTGTATTCCCAGTTTTCAGAAGGTGGCATAACCATTTGATCCTGTTCATTTTCCTGTAGCTTTGTTTGATTAGCTCAGCAGCATGTTAACTGGAAACACATACACCTTCAACTGTGTTTCTGCTGAGCCAATCAAACAAAGCTACAGGAAAATGAACAGGAAATGGGCCACTTTCTGAAAATGGGGTTTACAGTTATGCACCGAGCCTAGAAGCGATATAAAAATATGTCTATAATTAGTCTAAATTTAACGTAGAAAAGACGTCCACAATGACCACCTTGGGACTAGAATAAGCCCTTAGATAGAGGTGTGGACGTTGAAATTGGACGTTCAGAAGACGTCGGATAAAGACGTAATAAAAACTTTAATTCTGCACCCTCCAGGGACCAAAACACACATTGCCACATTGTTGACCTTTCCTGGAATCGTATCCAGGACATCCAGGACCTCTGGTTCACCAGCCAGGCCCACTAACCACTCAGCTATGGCTCTCTGATTAAAATAATGTAGCCGAGCCTTGAACTTGTTACCTTTGGCTCAATAGTCAGTCACTCTATCCATTCACCTACAGCTGTCTCCTTGGAATGTGTGGTTCTAAAACTTTTTGTTGTCAACCCCCCAAATTGACATGTATTTGGGCAGTGGACCCCAATGTGAAAAGTGTCAGGGCTCCCCATGAAAAAGATTTATATTTATGCTGTTACAATGTTTTATTTTAATTATTTGTCTTGTTTGTTGTTCAAGTCAAAGGAGAAGAAAAGCTGTATTGTATCAACCAGCAGGTAGCTCAGTGAGGTATCTGCTAGTCCCATGATCCAGAGGCCATGGGTTCGAATCTCACTGGAGTCTTTACTGTGATGCTTTCCTTTGCAGACTAACTTCCAGAAAAACAAGTTAAAACCTGTATTTCTTAGCCAACAGCTAGCTCAACTGGAAGCGCATCTGTCCATTAACTTGACTTGACTTGACTTGAGTGGGTTCGATTCCCACTCAAGTCAAGTGTCCCCGGTAAGTTGGGGCAACGGATAAATTGACTGATATCTGTGATAATGCTTTCCTTTGCAGAATGACTTCCAGAAAAACAGGTTAAAACCACCAGGAAATCTGTATCTTTCAGTCAACAGCTAGCTCACTGGTAGAGCATCTGTCCAATAACTTGACTTGACTTGAGTGGGTTCGATTCCCACTCAAGTCAAGTGTCCCCGGTAAGTTGGGGCAACGGATAAATTGACTGATATCTGTGATAATGCTTTCCTTTGCAGAATGACTTCCAGAAAAACAGGTTAAAACCACCAGGAAATCTGTATCTTTCAGTCAACAGCTAGCTCACTGGTAGAGCATCTGTCCAATAACTTGACTTGACTTGAGTGGGTTCGATTCCCACTCGAGTCAAGTGTCCCCGGTAAGTTGGGGCAACGGATACATTGACTGATATCCGTAGAATAAAAGAGGAGTGTGCTGGTTCAAATCCAGTCACCACCGAGCGGTCCTGGGTTCGATTCCCACTCACGTCAAGTCCCCGGTAAGTTGGGGCAGCGGATAAATTGACTGATATCCGTAGAATAACTTGTAGGAGTGTACTGGTTCAAATCCAGTCACCACCTTAGTAACTGAGACCGAATCTGGCCAATTCGGTCTCAGTTACTGAGATAGATAGAAGGTGTGTAGAGTAGTGGGTGGAGTAGAGTAGGCGGTAGAGTCAAGAGGGAATATAGTAGTGGGCGGGTTAAAGTGGAGAGGGAGTAGTAGGAGTAGGGGGCAGAGTAGGAGTAGGGGGCAGAGTAGGAGTAGGGGTAGGAGTAGGGGGCAGAGTAGGAGTAGGAGTAGGGGCCAGAGTAGGGGGAGGAGTAGGAGTAGGGGCCAGAGTAGGGGGAGGGGGCAGAGTAGGGGCCAAAGTAGGAGGAGTAGGGGGTAGAGTAGGGGTAGGAGCCGGAGTAGGGGTAGGGGCCAGAGTAGGGGGAGGATTAGGGGTAGGAGTAGGGGCTAGAGTAGGGGGAGGAGTAGGGGTAGTGGCCAGAGTAGGGGGAGGAGTAGGAGTAGGGGCCAGAGTAGGGGCCAGAGTAGGGGGAGGAGTAGTGGCAGGGGGTAGAGTAGGGGGAGGAGTAGGAGTAGGGGGAGGAGTAAGGGTAGTGGCCAGAGTAAAGGTAGGAGTAGGGGGGAGCAGTAGGGGCTGAAGATTAGGGGTAGGAGTAGGGGCCAGAGTAGGGGGAGGAGGAGTAGGGGGTAAAGTAGGGGGAGGAGTAAGAGTAGGGGCTAGAGTAGGGGGAGGAGTAGGGGTAGTGGCCAGAGTAGGGGGAGGAGTAGGGGCCAGAGTAGGGGGAGGAGTAGGAGTGGGGGTAGAGTAGGGGGAGGAGCAGGGGGTAGAGTAGGGGGAGGAGTAGGGGGTAGAGTAGGGGCCAGAGTAGGGGGAGGAGTAGGGGCCAGAGTAGGGGGTGGAGTAGGAGTGGGGGTAGAGTAGGGGGAGGAGCAGGGGGTAGAGTAGGGGGAGGAGTAGGGGCCAGAGTAGGGGCCAGAGTAGTGGAGGAGTAGGGGGAGGAGTAGGGGCCAGAGTGGGGGAAGAGTAGGAGTAGGAGTAGTGGCCAGAGTAAAGGTAGGAGTTCACCTCCACACAGAAACCAAAACGAAAAGTATAACATTTTAGCTCCACTCATGCGATATTGCAAATCTCTAATAAAATTTCACCTCCACACAGAAACCAAAACAATAATCCTCTCCTAGCGCCCCTACTCCTCCCCCGGGCCCTACTCCCACTACTCCGGCCCCCTAGTCCTACTCCTCCCCCGGGCCCCACTCCTACACCCACTACTCCGGCCCCCTACTCCGCCCCCTACTCCCCCCTACTCTGCCCCCTAGTCCTACTCTGCCCCCTAGTCCTACTCCTCCCCCCCCAGTCCTACGGCCCCCTACTCTGCCCCCTAGTCCTACTCCTACGGCCCCCTACTCTGCCCCCTAGTCCTACCCCTCCCCCCCCTAGTCCTACTCCTCCCCCGCCCCCTAGTCCTACTCCTACGGCCCCCTACTCTGCCCCCTACTCCTCCCCCTACGGCCCCCTACTCCTCCCCCTACGGCCCCCTACTCTGCCCCCTAGTCCTACTCCTCCGCCCCCTACTCCTCCCCCTACGGCCCCCTACTCTGCCCCCTAGTCCTACGGCCCCCTACTCTGCCCCCTAGTCCTACTCCTCCCCCTACTCTGCCACCTAGTCCTACTCCTCCCCCTAGTCCTACTCCTACGGCCCCCTACTCTGGCCCCTAGTCCTACTCCTCCCCCTACTCTGCCCCCTAGTCCTACTCCTATGGCCCCCTACTCTGCCCCCTAGTCCTACTCCTCCGCCCCCTACTCCTCCCCCTACGGCCCCCTACTCTGCCCCCTAGTCCTACTCCTACGGCCCCCTACTCTGCCCCCTAGTCCTACTCCTACGGCCCCCTACTCTGCCCCCTAGTCCTACTCCTCCCCCTACTCTGGCCCCTAGTCCTACCCCTACGCCCCCTACTCCTACTACTCCTCCCCCCTCTCTACTCTAACCCGCCCCCTACTATAATCCCTCTTGACTCTACCGCCTACTCCGCCCACTACTCTACCCACTACTCTACGGTGTGTACACCCTCTATCAATTTATATCTATCTGTGTACACCCTCTATCTATCTCAGTAACTGAGACCGAATTGGCCAGATTCGGTCTCAGTTACTAAGGTGGTGACTGGATTTGTACCAGTACACTCCTACAAGTTATTCTACGGATATCAGTCAATTTATCCGCTGCCCCAACTTAACGGGGACTTTACGTGAGTGGGAATCGAACCCAGGACCGCTCGGTGGTGACTGGATTTGAACCAGCACACTCCTCTTTTATTCTACGGATATCAGTCAATTTATCCGTTGCCCCAACTTACCGGGGACACCTGACTCGAGTGGGAATCGAACCCACTCTAGTCAAGTCAAGTGAAGTTATTGGACAGATGCTCTACCAGTGAGCTAGCTGTTGGCTGAAAGATACAGATTTCCTGGTGGTTTTAACCTGTTTTTCTGGAAGTCAGTCTGCAAAGGAAAGCATCATTACAGATATCAGGCAATTTATCCGTTGCCCCAACTTACCGAGGACACTTGACTCGAGTGGGAATCGAACCCACTCAAGTCAAGTTATTGGACAGATGCTCTCCCAGTTGAGCTATCTGTTGGCTGAGAGATACAGGTTTCCTGGTGATTTTAACCTGTTTTTCTGGAAGTCAGTCTGCAAAGGAAAGCATCATTACAGATATCAGTCAATTTATCCGCTGCCCCAACTTACCGGGGACACTTGGCTCAAGTGGGAATCGAACCCACTCAAGTCAAGTTATTGGACAGATGCTCTCCCAGTTGAGCTATCTGTTGGCTGAGAGATACAGGTTTCCTGGTGATTTTAACCTGTTTTTCTGGAAGCCAGTCTGCAAAGGAAAGCATCATTACAGACATCAGTCAATTTATCCGCTGCCCCAACTTACCGGGGACACTTGGCTCAAGTGGGAATCGAACCCACTCAAGTCAAGTGAAGTTATTGGACAGATGCTCTACCAGTTGAGCTAGCTGTTGGCTGAGAGCTACAGGTTTCCTGGTGGTTTTAACCTGTTTTTCTGGAAGTCAGTCTGCAAAGGAAAGCATCATTACAGATATCAGTCAATTTATCCGCTGCCCCAACTTACCGGGGACACTTGACTTGAGTGGGAATCGAACCCACTCAAGTCAAGTCAAGTTAATGGACGGATGCGCTTCCAGTTGAGCTAGCTGTTGGCTGAGAAATACAGGTTTCCTGCTGGTTTTAACTTGTTTTTCTGGAAGTTAGTCTGCAAAGGAAAGCATCACAGTAAAGACTCCAGTGAGATTCGAACCCATGGCCTCTGGATCATGGGACTAGCAGATACCTCACTGAGCTACCTGCTGGTTGATACAATACAGCTTTTCTTCTCCTTTGACTAGAACAACAAACAAGACAAATAATTTAAACAAAACATTGTAACAGCATAAATATAAATCTTTTTCATGGGGAGCCCTGACACTACATCTTTTCACATTGGGGTCCACTGCCCAAATACATGTCCATTTGGGGGGTTGACAACAAAACGTTTTAGAACCACAAATTCCAAGGAGACAGCTGTAGGTGAATGGATAGAGTGACTGACTATTGAGCCAAAGGTAACAAGTTCAAGGCTCGACCACAGCAGCAAGCCAGGATGTCCCTGAGCAGGACATTTCTAACTGCTCCTCTGAGGGCAGACATCAACTGGGTAAAGCTGAAAGCTGCATTTCCCCCAAAGGATCAAATAGGTATTATTAGGGTTTTTTCACCCCAACTGCACAGGACAGCAGTTTTATGTCTGTTTACATGTATGTTACTTTCAGTGATGGAGACAAACCGCACAGACATTCACTTTAGTACATTTTGTAAACGTATGACTCTGAGTATAGTATAGTCTGACTTAAACCAATAATACATTTGTCTAACTTTTTTCTTTTTTGGGCGGTGAAACCGCCCCTATATGTGAGGTTTGGACATTTGCACCCCCCCAACCCTGCGCTGTGATTGGCCACCAGTGTACCCCCCTAACCCTGCACTGTGATTGGCCAATCACAGTCTATTCAGGACTGTGATTGGCTAGTGAAACATGACACATGTGCATAGCCCTATAAATAGGACTATGCACTTAAAAAGTTAAGTTAGGGGTGTACAATGGTTGGTCCACAATATTACTTTTCTTTAAGTGAACTTCCATCACTATGATGACCACTGTGACCACACCGCCCACTTCACACTGGGTGTGATTTTTGGGCGGTGAAACCGCCCCTATAAGTGAGGTTTGGAAATGTGTACAATTATCTTGGGTAGTGAAACCGCCCCTATAAGTGAGGTTTGGAAATTTGTACAATTATCCTGCGCTGTGATTGGCCAATCACAATCTATTCAGGACTGTGATTGGCCAGTGTCACATGACACATGTGCATAGCCCTATATAAGAAACCATAACTTTAGAAAAAACATAAATTTGTTTTTAGTATAGTAGTTTATACTTAGTATAATCAGACTTTTTTTTTTACATTTTGTAAAGCTTCACTCTGACTTAGTATAGTCTGCATTTTATTTCCTTTTTTTTCTGACATTATTTTAATCAGAGTGCCAAAGCTGAGTGGTTAGTGGGCCTGGCTGGTGAACCAGAGGTCCTGGATACGATTCCAGGTCAGGTCAACAATGTGGCAATGTGTTTTGGTCCCTGGAGGGTGCAGAATTAAAGTTTTTATTACGTCTTTATCTGACGTCTTCTGAACGTCCAATTTCAACGTCCACACCTCTATATAAGGGCTTATTCTAGTCCCAAGGTGGTCATTGTGGACGTCTTTACTACGTCAAATTTAGATTAATTATAGACATATTTTTATATTGCTTCTAGGCTCGGTGCATAACTGTAATCCCCATTTTCAGAAAGTGGCCCATTTCCTGTTCATTTTCGTGTAGCTTTGTTTGATTGGCTCAGCAGAAACACAGTTGAAGGTGTATGTGTTTCCAGTTAACATGCTGCTGAGCTAATCAAACAAAGCTACAGGAAAATGAACAGGATCAAATGGTTATGCCACCTTCTGAAAACTGGGAATACAGTACACAGAGGTTTACAAATAAATCACAATTCAATACACACTTATTTCCTCATTATCGCTTTATTTGTCTTGTGAATACAAAGCTGCGCAAACAAATGTTACACAATTACAGTATTCCACAAATATTCCATATGATTGTGGAATATATTTGTGGACTGGAACTAGACCCCCTGAAAGGGAGTCTAGTTCATAGGACCACAATGGAAACAAGTCCCCTGGACTTTTAGCCTTAACGTACCTCATGACGTTTCCTTTCTGACTAATTAAGTATTCAAACAAACAGCAGATCAAGCCAGCTTTGAATTATTTTGACAGAACAGAAGCGGGACCAGTCACTTTAAAAACTCCCACAATGTTGTTCCATGCTGTCTAGCTCAAGACTGAATACAGAAGGTCATACAGAAGGACACACACACACACACACACACACAGGCTGATTAAGCTTGATCCAGAACAGAACAGTTAACTTCTTTTTATTTTTACACGTCACTAGTCCAATGAAAATAAAATAATAATAAAACATAATAGCACAGCCTACTTTGCAGGGACACCCTTTTTGTTTGGGCCGGTCCCACAACAACCGAAAATTATTAAACAAGTGCTGTACTGAATAGCCAGTGAGCTACCAGGGTAAGGTCCAACCAGAGCTACTCCGTTGAACAGAACAGAAGTACAAAATACACAATACTGTACAATACTGTGACACTACGATCCCCCACAATGGACAGTGAAAGTTCAAGTTAAATCAGTCCTGAGTTTCTGCTGTGTGTCCTCCGCCTCCCCTTCTCGCTGGAGCATGCTTGAGGTGGTCTGCGGCATGCTGCCTTATGAGGTCCTCTGTGGCTTCTGGGTCGAATGTCATGACTGCATCTGCATAGTAGAAAAAGACAAAAAAATTGCAACGGCAACATGCTGTCCTAGTCTCTATCTGACATAATACACAGATCGATGTGTCAGGAAGGCCATGAGCATAATGACTGACTCGTCCCACCCTTCCCACCATCTTTGAACTCCTGCCATCTGGTAAGAGCTCAGGGGGAAGCACCAGCAGGTCATCCAACAGCTGCCACAAAACCATCAGAACCCTGAACCCATGCTCGCCATATATTGCCCCCAAAACCAACATCTTGAAAGATGGATAGCACTTTGAATAGTACTGTATCTATATTGCACTTTGAATACATCAGCACTTTTTACAATGTTGTCTGCTCTCTACTTTTTAATGTTTGCCTCTTTTTAATGTGCACCATGAGTTGTGGAGAAGGGTATTTTACTCCCCTGTATGCCTAGTGTGTATTGTGGAAGTGACAATAAAACTGATTGTGAGTCTCCATATTGACATGCAAGAAATACAAAGCCATCTCCCTTCTACACCTAACCACCACATTTAAAATGTTATGATAGCCAACGGTGGACAGTTGGCATTGTATTTGTTTATGTCAACAAGGAAGGACATGTTTTACCCAATTAAATTTAGATATTGGCGGGTGCCACTCTAGCTGTCCTTGGTCAACATGAAATATGGGCTTACCTTGTATTGCTCTAAAAAGTCTTAGTCTTCTCCAAAGCAGTCTTCTCTTTTTCCCCTTCCCCTTCATGTTCAACTGGGCCATCAGGCTGTTACTGAAGAGCCTGAAGAAAAACAAATGACACTTATGTTAATAATGTAGTAGGACTAGGATTTATTGTAAAACATGGTATAAACCCTTTATACTACTAATTTTCACTTAATGTTCAACCATTGACATGACATAACAGAGGGTTCAGGTGTTAAGCTAAAATAAAGGCAAATTAATAGAAACATGCAGTCAGGCCCTCATACAGAAGAATTAACCAAATTGTTGTTCAGACATTGAAAACCACAGCGCACCCAAACATCACACAAGGGTTAATTCATAGTGTATGTCGAAACATACCGGTCAATAACTTTGTGGACACAGTCCTTAATGTCCTTCCCTCCGTTACGGGAAAGTTGCAGCATCTGTTGGAATAAGTCCATGAAAACTTTCACTGACATACCCCAGAGGAACATAAAAAGTGTGCAAGTGCATCTTATGCTGTTCATTACTTCCAGACTTTTGTAAAGCCTACCAGGGTATTAAAAGCTTGGACATCACTGAGGAGTTGCACCTCTCTCTGGAAGTCCTCCATGTTCTCCATTCTCTCAACATGACTGGCCGCTGAAGAGGCAGGTTCTTTAATGTCTATTAATATGGTTAGGACTTTCTTCTGGTATACTGAAAAATAAGTGAGTGTATATTAACACAAATAAATGTGACATTATAGACACCACCCTACAATGATACAAAACACTGCTATAATTGAAGAGCAGTTTTTGTGTCCCAATAAGAGAGGAGACAAGGACAGAGAGAACAGTAAACGAAGAAAGGAGAGAAAGGGCAGAAGAGAGAAGGGTTGCAAATTAAAAGTGTCCCCCAGTGTCCCCCAAGTGTATGGCTTAGAAATTACAAAGTGATATTGTTGCATTAAAACTTTCCAAGACATGACTATACATTGTACCCAGGAGAAATCTGTCACATATTGTAACAATTAGGGGTGCACAATACTACTTGTTGAATTATAAAGGTTTTCATTACTGGGGGCCTTTGGACAACTCACCATGCCTGACGGTGTCCCTGGATATGTTATGTCTGGACCTGACCGGGTCCCTCGACCCATCACTGCGGTGGGACCGGTCATTATGTATGGACCTGACAGAGTGCCTCGAGCCACTGCTGTACCTGGAGTCGTGGCTGGTCCTGGACCTGATGCTGTGCCGGTATCTGACACTGTGCCTGGAGCCATCACTGTGTCTGGAGCCATCACTGTGCCTGGAGCCATCACCGTGCATGGACCTGATAATGGATCTATCACTGGACCTAGAACATTTGTGGCCATTTCATTTTTGGACATAATACCACTACAATACCATGTTACACTGAAAGAGACTCACCCCTACTGGTTGGTCTTAGATGTTGACAATCACACATCTCCTCTGCTGACAGGTAGCCTAGACCAAGCTGTAAGAAATCACTAGGGCAGCGATAAGGGCTGGAGACCAACCAGTAGAAGTCAGTCGCTACTGATGCTGTGCCCTAAACTTACCTGGAGCGATAGCCCTGCCTTGGAGGACCTCTAGCTGCTTTTTGGTTTGCTTGTTGAGCTCTTGAAGAACACACGTGTTCTTAGATTTAACATGGCTCCGTTAGTAAGCAAAAAGGTGACCTTTTAAAATGTGACAAATACTCACTGGGTGTGGAGGACGTTTCTCTGCTCCGAGGTGCTAGGCTTGCATGTCCAGAGCCTGGAAAAGACAAAGAATGTGCTTAGATTCCAAATATTGATTTGTAAAGAAAAAGGTGACTGTTTAAATTATATTTATACTCACTAGGTGTGGACGTTTCTCTGCTCCTAGGTGCTAGGCTTGCATGTCGAGAGCCAGGAAAAGACAAAGAATTTAGATTCCAATTTAGCTTAGATTCCAAATATCAATTTGTAAACAAAAAGGTAAATGTTTAAATGTGATGCATACTCACTGTGTGTAGACATTTCCCTGCACCGCGATCCCTCAGCACGATCCACCGGGCGAGGCAAGCCTGAAACACAATGTAACTACTTACTCACTGCTTGTGAATTAGGTATGGTAATGATTTTTTAGTATACACAACATGTAACACCTTGTACTGAATGTACTTTCAATTTGTTGGTGCAATGGAGAAAGTCGTGGACATTTCTCTGCTCCGAGGTGCTACACTTGCATGTCGGGAGCCTGGAAAAGACAAATACTTTTATTAAATACCAAATATAGACCCCTTAACAGACGACGTCACACTGGTTGCAAGCGATAAGAACCAGTATTGCGTGCGCAGGTCCAGCACCGAGGGTGCGTTCGGAAATTGCGCACCTATTAGTTTGAATTGGCCATTGCGCTCATTGCTGTATTTCCGAACGCACCCTATGTTGGGAAATGATTGCATGAAACAATCACCTGTGTGTTCAGTCTCAATGTTGGTAAACAAATAATTGGTCTATTGATTTGTAAACAAAAGGTGACTGCTTAAATGTGATGCATACTCACTGTGTGTAGACATTTCCCTGTGCCGAGACCCCTCAGCATGCTCCAACTCGACAGACATGGTGTCCACCACGACATCCACCAGGCCATCCAGGGCTTGATTTTCAGAGTCTGAAACATAACAATCAGCTTGTAACTGATTTTATGTTGTGTGTACCCAATACATCAGTATCATATTTCATAAATTGACATCAATACTCAACAAGCGTTGAGTAACACATTGTTGTCCTGGCTGGACTGCAACTTCCATGGTGCGATAGGAAAGGAGGTCACCTATACGGATGCACAATAAAGTAAAAAATATACATATCCATATCAAAAATAGACAGCCTTAAACCATTTGATTGCCATTTTTGACATTGGATTTATAAATTGATTATTGAAAAAAGTTACAGATCAACATCAGATTCTGTTAAAGTACAAAACATGATATAAAACATGGTCTACAATGTGAGGCCCAGTTTCTGTTAACACATTTCACAGTTTCTGTTAACACATAGAAATACGCATGGGCAATACGCATTCCTTCCATAGCATCAGCCAGTTCCACCAATGTGGGTCCCGGTGCTACAGAAGAGGTCGGCCGCAAGGGAGGGATGTGGTCGGGTGTGACATTGCCGCAAATGTCCATATCAATTAGACTGTAATTGATTGATTGTCCATCTGGCTAGTGGATTTGATCCAGTTCATTGATTTGAATTATTTCACTCATTGCAGCTGAATGTCCATCCTGTTCATTGATTTGAATTATTTCACTCATTGCAGCTGATTGTCCATCCGGTTCATTGATCTGATTTATTTCACTTATTGCAGGTGAATTTCCATCCAGTTCATGTATTTGAGGCTGGTTAGCTTGAGTTGACATTGTTTGAGGCTGATTTGTTTGAGGGTGGTGGGTTTGACACCAACACAGGTGTTAAGTTTCCATTCCATCAAAGTCCCGCAAGTTTCCATCAAACATTTTAAATTGCAAATGTTCCCTTTTTGATTGCGTTTGAATAAATACATTTGTTATTTCCCACTGAGCTTGTTTGCAGAGTTTTGCTTGTTTGTTCCTTTGTTTGTTGAAAATGATCCGGTTTTGCATCTGAGTGAACACAGTGGTTTTTGCTTGAGATTGAGGTCCTTTTAAACATCTGGGGTGCCACTTTTTATGTAACAGTTTAGCTTTGATTTTACTGTTTGGGGTGCCAGTTATGCCAAAGCCTAACACAAATTTAGTCCAGTTTGGACAAAAAAAAAAGCTTTTTTAAAAGCCAACCTTACACAGGATTTAAAAGCACAATTAGTAGAACCAAATGAACCTCAAAACCTGAAACCAGGGATTGATTACCCACAAAAGAATACCTTCAACTCAATAAACAACAGAATGAATGAAATACACAGACACAAAGAACCTCAGTTTGACTTTGTATTGTAAAATAATCCCCAATCCAGTCCACAGTTTGTCCAATACCACACAGTTTAGCGTCACTATTCACAACCCACTGTTCCTTCAAAACAGGTTATTCACAAATGTATTGAAACCTTGGTTAACCAAAATAAAATAAAAAGACAAAATAAAAATGCCCCACAACCTTTACCGTGGTGGCGAATGAATGTGGCAACCAGTGGTATACCGTGTTTGTGTGAGAGGGGGGGGGGTAGCTCCAGGAATCCACTCCGCTTTTTCCGGTCAGCCCGTGTGTTTTTCCGGTGTGCCTGTGTGTGTGTGTGTGGTTTGGATTGTTTAGTTACCTTGCCATGATGTAACTCCAAAGGTCACTGCGGATCAAGAGCGAGACAAAATGAAACATATATTACAAACATAAACAAACAGATATTACATATATTACAATATATTACAAACAGAAGTGATACTCAGGCGTCTTCTTCTTTCATGTGTCATCGTCAGATGTCCAGCTCAATGACGTGCAGCCACGCCCTCGTCTCAGGTCCCACATCAAAGAGACCGGCCTCCGATGGTGGTCTGTACAGGACACAGAGGTGATTATGTGATCGGCAGTCTGCATAAGCATACTGTGCAGTCTGTCAGGCCCAAACTGTGGGAGGAGTAGTGCGGCAAAATAACGTTTATCTAGAAAGAAAGAAGATCATTGGTGGTGCAGTTGATTAGTTACAAAATATCCGTGGGCAGATTTAACAGAACTGATGATTTACGTACACATCATGATTTGATTTACACACATATAGTGTGTAAATCTGTATGTGTTTTTGTGTGCGTGCACACACACATACACACTTTGGTAGAGGTTTGGATTGTGTAGTTACCTTGCCATGACACTAACTCCAAAGGTCACTGCAGAGCAACTGCGAGACAAAATGAAACATATATTACAAACATAAACAAACAGATATTAAATATATTACAATTTATTACAAACAGAAGTGATCCTCAGGCATCTTCTTCTTTTGTGTGTCATCGTCAGATGTCCAGCTCAATGACGTGCAGCCACGCCCTCATCTCAGGTCCCACATCAAAGAAACTGGCCTCCGGGATGGTTGTCTGTAAAGGACACAGAGGTGATTATGTGATCGGCAGTCTGCATAAGCATACTGTGCAGTCTTTCAGGCCAAAACTGTGGGAGGAGTAGTGCGGCAAAATAAAATGTATATAGAAAGAAGAATAAAGTCGGAAGATTACTATAGTCTACTATAGTCCACACTAATAAACACAGATCATTTGTGGTGCAGTTAATTAGTAACAAAATATCCGTAGGCAGATTTAACAGAACTGATGATTTACGTACACATCTTAATTTGATTTACACACATATGTGTAAATCTGTACGTCTTTATGTGTACACACACACACACACACACACACACACACACACACTTTGGTAAAGGTTTGGATTGTGTAGTTACCTTGCCATGATGCAACTCCAAAGGTCACTGCAGATCAACTGCGAGACAAAATGAAACATATATTACAAACATATATTACAAACATGCATTACAAACATATTACAAACACAAACAAACATATATTACATATATTATAATTTATTACAAACAGAAGTGATACTCAGGCGTCCTCTTCTTTCGTGTGTCATCATCATCAGATGTCCAGCTCAATGACGTGCAGCCACGCCCTCGTCTCCGGTCCCACATCAAAGAGACCGGCCTCCGATGGTAGTCTGTACAGGACACAGAGATGATTATGTGATCGGCAGTCTGCATAAGCATACTGTGCAGTATGTCAGGCACAAACTGTGAGAGGAGTAGCGCGGCAAAATAAAGTTTATCTAGAAAAAAAGGAAAATAATAAAGTCTGAAGATTACTATAGTCTACTCTAGTCCACACTAATAAACACAGATCATTTGTGGTGCAGTTGATTAGTTACAAAATATCTGTTGGCAGATTTAACAGAACTGATGATTTACGTACACACCATGATTTGATTTACATACATATAGTGTGAATATCTGTATGTGTTTGTGAGCGTGCGCACACACACACACACACACACACACACACACACACTTTGGTAGAGGTTTGGATTGTGTAGTTACCTTGCCATGATGTAACTCCAAAGGTCACTGCAGATCAACAGCGAGACAAAATGAAACATATATTACAAACATAAACAAACAGATATTACATATTACAATTTATTACAAAAATTAATGATACTTAGTTATCTTCTTTTGTGTGTCATCTTCAGATGTCCAGCTCACTGACGTGCAGCCACGGCCTCGTCTCAGGTCCCACATCAAATACACTGGCCTCCGATGGTTGTCTGTAAAGGACACAGAGGTGATTATGTGATCGGCAGTCTGCATAAGCATACTGTGCAGTCTCTCAGGCCCAAACTGTGGGAGGAGTAGTGCAGCAAGATAAAGTTCATCTAGAAAGAAAGAAGAAAAAGTCGGAAGATTACTATAGTCTACTATAGTCCACACTAATAGAGACAGATCATTTGTGGTGCAGTTGATTAGTTACAAAATATCCGTAGGCAGATTTAACAGAACTGATGATTTACGTACACATCATGATTTGATTTACACACATATAATGTGTAAATCCGTACGTGTTTGTGCGCGCACACACACACACACACACACACACTTTGGTAGAGGTTTGGATTGTGTAGTAACCTTGCCATGATGTAACTCCAAAGGTCACTGCAGATCAACTGCGAGACAAAATGAAACATATATTACAAACATAAACAAACAGATATTACAATTTATTACAAACAGGAGTGATACTTAGGCGTCCCCTTCTTTCGTGTGTCATCATCATCAGTCGTCCAGCTCGATGACGTGCAGCCACGCCCTCGTCTCAGGTCCCACATCAAAGAGACCGGCCTCCGATGGTCTGTACAGGACACAGAGATGATTATGTGACCGGCAGTCTGCATAAGCATACTGTGCAGTCTGTCAGGTCCAAACTGTGGGAGGAGTAGCGCAGCAAAATAAAGTTTATCTAGAAAGACAGAAGAATAAAGTCGGAAGATTACTATAGTCTACTATAGTCCACACTAATAAACACAGATCATTTGTGGTGCAGTTGATTAGTTACAAAATATCCGTAGGCAAATTTAGCAGAACTGATAATTTACGTACACATCATGATTTGATTTACACAAATAATGTGTAAATCTGTACCTGTTTATGTGTGCGTGCGCGCACACACACACACACACACACACACACACACACACACACACACAAACACACTTTGGTAGAGGTTTGGATTGTGTAGTTACCTTGCCATGATGTAACTCCAAAGGTCACTGCAGATCAACTGCGAGACAAAATAAACATATATTACAAACATAAACAGATATTACATATATTACAATTTATTACAAACAGAAGTGATACTCAGGTGTCTTCTTTCGCGTGTCATCATCATCAGATGTCCAGTTCAATGACGTGCAGCCACGCCCTCGTCTCAGGTCCCACATCAAAGAGACCGGCCTCCGATGGTAGTCTGTACAGGACACATAGGTGATTATGTGATCGGCAGTCTGCATAAGCATACTGTGCAGTCTCTCAGGCCCAAACTGTGGGAGGAGTAGTGCGGCAAGATAAAGTTCATCTAGAAAGAAAGAAGAAAAAGTCGGAAGATTACTATAGTCTACTATAGTCCACACTAATAGAGACAGATCATTTGTGGTGCAGTTGATTAGTTACAAAATATCCGTAGGCAGATTTAACAGAACTGATGATTTACGTACACATCATGATTTGATTTACACACATATAATGTGTAAATCCGTACGTGTTTGTGCGCGCACACACACACACACACACACTTTGGTAGAGGTTTGGATTGTGTAGTTACCTTGCCATGATGTAACTCCAAAGGTCACTGCAGATCAACTGCGAGACAAAATGAAACATATATTACAAACATAAACAAACAGATATTACAATTTATTACAAACAGGAGTGATACTTAGGCGTCCCCTTCTTTCGTGTGTCATCATCATCAGTCGTCCAGCTCGATGACGTGCAGCCACGCCCTCGTCTCAGGTCCCACATCAAAGAGACCGGCCTCCGATGGTCTGTACAGGACACAGAGATGATCATGTGACCGGCAGTCTGCATAAGCATACTGTGCAGTCTGTCAGGTCCAAACTGTGGGAGGAGTAGCGCAGCAAAATAAAGTTTATCTAGAAAGAAAGAAGAATAAAGTCGGAAGATTACTATAGTCTACTATAGTCCACACTAATAAACACAGATCATTTGTGGTGCAGTTGATTAGTTACAAAATATCCGTAGGCAAATTTAGCAGAACTGATAATTTACGTACACATCATGATTTGATTTACACAAATAATGTGTAAATCTGTACCTGTTTATGTGTGCGTGCGCGCACACACACACACACACACACACACACACACACACACACAAACACACAAACACACTTTGGTAGAGGTTTGGATTGTGTAGTTACCTTGCCATGATGCAACTCCAAAGGTCACTGCAGATCAACTGCGAGACAAAATAAACATATATTACAAACATAAACAGATATTACATATATTACAATTTATTACAAACAGAAGTGATACTCAGGTGTCTTCTTTCGCGTGTCATCATCATCAGATGTCCAGTTCAATGACGTGCAGCCACGCCCTCGTCTCAGGTCCCACATCAAAGAGACCGGCCTCCGATGGTAGTCTGTACAGGACACATAGGTGATTATGTGATCGGCAGTCTGCATAAGCATACTGTGCAGTCTGTCAGGCACAAACTGTGGGAGGAGTAGCGCGTCAAAATAAAGTTTATCCAGAAAAAAAGAATAATAATAAAGTCGGAAGATTTTATTATTTCCGGACCACACAACAGCTAGGCACTCCAGTTCGGTGGTTGAGTAATTTCTCTCCGCTTTGTTTAGGCTTCTGCTAGCGAAAGCTAACACCTACAGCAGTGTTTTGAGTCCATTGTAAGTTGTCATGTAAGTTGTACTTCACTCTGACCCACTGTTTTTTTTGGCTCTCCATCGGCCAAGTATATGGGACCCTTAGTCCAAGGAGTCATGTCACCTTTTCCCGTTTCCTTCATTGCTGTCCATAGGCCCTGATTCAGCAGTGTGAAGGAGGAGCCAGTGTCCACAATCGCTCTCCCTTTCCAATGTCCTATCGCTACGGGCACCATCAATTGGAGTGGTGGCTGCTTTGAGGTTTGTTTAAGTGGGTGAGATGCGGAAAGCTTTGGGGAAAATAACTGCGCAGATGTTACTGTGTTGACACCAGCCTGGGGACCTTGTCCTGAAAGAGACTGATATCCCTTACTTTTCTTTCCATCATCCGCAAGGGGACATGTAGCAGGAGCATGTGCGCCCTTGCAACGCCAACAGAACGGTGCTGGAGCTTTGGAAGAAGTGGTTGTACTCACAGTGACTGAGACTTTTATAGCATTATCCTGTCTTGTTTTTGGTGTTGTCTGTACTCTCTGGTCATAAACACGCAGATTTTCCCTGTCTTTTTCCAGCTGTTGTCCAAGTCGAACCAACGCATCCACCGTGTTCACTCCACTGCTTCGGAGCTGGCTTGTGAGTTTAGGATTCACATTCTTTAGAATGAGTTTAATGATGTCCTCCTCACTGATCTGAGGCTGCCAACGTCGGCACAGAGACCTGTACATGTAGGCAAAATCTCTAATGCTTTCGTCTTCACCCTGTACTCGGGTTCGAACTCTCAGCCAATTCGTCCTCATAGTCCTCAGAGAGGAATGCAGCAACACATTTTGTTTCAAACTCTACCCAGGTGTTGGTCTCCTGGCCTACTACATCCCACCAGTCTCTGGCAGTGCCATGCAACACATTCCTGAGAGTCACAATGAGTTCCTCATCCAACAGGGGCTGCATGGCGAGAAAGTCACGGCCCTTTTCCAAAGAACGCAATGGATCTGAGGCGTCCTCACGCAGTCCAAAGGTGGGAAATCGGAGTTTAATGGGATATCTGCCCATAAATCCTCCTCGCAGGTCACCTTGTACGTTCTCCCGACGTGTACCTCCACCAGTGCGTAGCGTGGACTGCAGATGTTGATGCGCCTTACCAGATGGTGCAGTAGGTGGTATGACAGGAGAACTGGTTTGTAGTGTGGTTTGAACAGCAGTTCCAGCCACTGAAGTAGTGCTTCAATGAAAGATCTTTTATTGTTAATATTTCTGTATTCATGGTCTCTAGATGTTTCAAGCATGTTGCTACTGATGATTGAGTGTTCCAAATTGTGTACAATAGGGGCAGAGCAGTATTTACATCCCTCAGAACTTCAGTATGGCGTTTCAATTTCCAGTTCATGCTAGAAGTGAACTGTGTTTTGAGGGAATCCAGCTCGTCAGTCATTTCTTTATGCAGTCTGCTGTGACCTCGTTCCACTGTTGTGGTTATTGTGTGTACCATGGTGTCCTTAAATGCTCTCATTTCATCCTGCATTTGTGTGATTTTGAGCACTCAGTGATTGTAATGTGTGAGTGAGGATGTCCTTGACATCTCTCAGTGACTCTGTATTACGTTCTTGCTCTCTCTTTATTTGTTGGAAATTGATTTTGACCATTGTTTCCAGGTGGGGATGGGCAATACGCATTCCTTCCATAGCATCAGCCAGTTCCACCAATGTGGGTCCCAGTGCTATAGAAGAGGTCGGCCGCAAGGGAGGGATGTGGTCGGGTGTGACATTGCCGCAAATGTCCATATCAATTAGACTATAATCGATTGATTGTCCACCTGGCTCGTGGATTTGATCCGGTTCATTGATTTGAATTATTTCACTCATTGCAGTTTAATGTCCATCCTGTTCATTGATCTGATTTATTTCACTTATTGCAGCTGAATGTCCATCCGGTTCATTGATCTGATTTATTTCACTTATTGCAGGTGAATTTCCATCCGGTTCATGTATTTGAGGCTGGTTAGCTTGAGTTGACATTGTTTGAAGCTGATTTGTTTGAGGGTGGTGGTGATTTGTTTGAGGGTGGTGGGTTTGACACCAACACGGGTGTTGAGTTTCCATTTCATCAAAGTCCCGCAAGTTTCCATCAAAATTTGCCATTTTGAAATTGCAAATGTTCCCTTTTTGATTGCGTTTGAATAAATAAAATGGTTATTTCCCACTGAGCTTGTTTGCACAGTTTTGCTTGTTCCTTTGTTTGTTGAAAATGATCCGGTTTTGCACCTTTGTGAACACAGTTGTTTTTGCTTGAGATTGAGGTCCTTTTAAACATCTGGGGTGACACTTTTTAAGTAACTGTTTAGCTTTGATTTTACTGTTTGGGGTGCCAGTTAGGCCAAGGCCTAACACAAATTTAGTCCAGTTTGGACAAAAAAACGCTTTTTTAAAAGCCAACCTTACACAGGATTTAAATGCACAATTAGTAGAACCAAATGAACCTTAAAACCTGAAACCAGGGATTGATTACCCACAAAAGAATACCTTCAAACAATAAATGAAATACAGACACAAAAAAACTCAGTTTGACTTTGTATTGTAAAATAATCCCTAATCCAGTCCACAGTTTGTCCAATACCACACAGTTTAGCATCAGTTCACAGAGAGTCACTATTCACAACCCACTGTTCCTTCAAAACAGGTTATTAACAAAACCTTGGTTAACCAAAATAAAATAAAAAGACAAAATAAAAATGCCCCACGACCTTTACCGTGGTGGCGCGCAAATGATTGTGGCAACCAGTGGTATACCGTGTTTGTGTGAGAGAGGGGGAGGGGGGGTAGCTCCAGGAATCCACTCCGCTTTTTCCGGTCAGCCTGTGTGTTTGTCCGGTGTGCCTGTGTGTGTGTGTGTGTGTGCGGTTTGGATTGTGTAGTTACCTTGCCATGATGTAACTCCAAAAGGTCACTGCAGATCAACAGCGAGACAAAATGAAACATATATTACAACCACAAACAAACAGATATTACATATATTACAATATATAACAAAAATAAATGACACTTAGGCATCTTCTTCTTTTGTGTGTCATCGTCCGCTCAATGACGTGCAGCCACGCCCTCGTCTCAGGTCCCACATCAAAGAGACCGGCCTCCGATGGTGGTCTGTACAGGACAAAGAGATGATTATGTGATCGGTAGTCTGCATAAGCATACTGTCTCTCAGGCACAAACTGTGGGAGGAGTAGCAAGGCAAAATAAAGTTTATCTAGAAAGAAAGAAAAATAATAAAGTCTGAAGATTACTATAGTGTACTATAGTCCATACTAATAAACACAGAATCTCTTCATGAGCTCCACCAGATCTTCTAATCCAGCTGATTGATGGACATTTGGTGTTATCCTTTTAGACAATGTGTTTAACTGTACTACTGTTTTTACATGTCTGTCTAAAAAATATTCAATCAATCAAAAACACATTTGTGTGGTGTGTGTGTGTGTGTGTGTGGTTCTCGTGATTGCATATGATAATGTCACACACACTCGCGCAGAAGGACAGGCACATTTGATGCCTTGATTAGAATTCAGCTGTCCTGACAGTGAGATTAAAGTTACATTAAGTTAAGTGATTTGCAAACTAACAAATACAATTATAATATTGTATAATTGTATTTGATAGTGTGTAAAACAATTTGTAACTTTGCTATGTAAAGTGAACTATACCGTATAATATATACGGTATAGTAGGGCTGTCATGATACGCTACACACTACTGTTCTCACCATAATGGTACGTAAACCAGTGGCTCTGTGGCCTTAAGATGTGTGTACAACTGTGTCCAGCAGCAGCTGCACGTTGACCATACTGGTGTTGACTTGTTACGACACTGTATAGTACTGTATGGTACACTGTATTCTTCTGAATACACTGACATTCACATGTAATTATGGATCGTTTAAATGCACCTGGATATGGCTCGTCTCCAGTCAGGATGGTCGAGAGAAGTATAGCGTAGCTAATACAAAGGACAGGAAAACAAGTTGGAAAAAACTGTTAACAAAATAACATTAGATGACTCTGTATCAACAGCATTCCTTCAATAGTTCACCTGTAAACATCGTAGGAGCGAACACGATGGTAGTCATCATCAAAAGCCTCAGGGGGGATGAAGGCCAGAGTGCCTCCTTTGTCACCTTTGCCCGCAGTTTCCAAAACACTGCCACCGTAGACAAGCCAAAATCTGCTATCTATTGAAAGGAAGGAGGATAGAACAGTAATTTGAAGCATTTATGCTTTTATTTCAGCAGGACAGTGAAGAGACTCAGTCAGGGCAAAGATGTGGCAATAAGCAACACGGTCTGCTAATACTTGACTACATTAGGTGTGACAGTAATAGTGTTCAATTTTCAATGAAAACTATAATATAAAAATATTAAATTGTTGTTTTTTATTTAGTAGAATGGGATATCACCTTGGGATGCCATCTTGGATTTGAATCAGTGGTTAATTCCACTGATTCAGTCCCATTCTTTGAGCCATAAAACCCAGGGTTTGTTAACCCTAAAAGACACCAAAACCACATTTCTAGGTTGAATAGTAATTGATATATAGCCATTTTAAGCTTCCTGTAGCCATCTTGGACAGCATCTTGAAAATGTTCACATTTTGGTGGCAGTAGCCTACAGTGAATTGCATTTGTACCCCCAAATCTAGGGGGAACAAGATCAGAAGAGCTCCTTCTGGTGTTGTGCCAGTGGGCGTCACTCAATCTAGCGCGGGTGACTAGAGTGACGATTGACAATTGAACAGTAAAGAACATACCTTGGCGTTTAAGTTGGCATCCAGGAGGATATTGTCTGGTTTCGGGTCCATGTGTACGAGGCCGTTCTGACTGTGGAGGTAGTCCATGGCCAGAGCCACCTGTAGATCTGCTATTTTCTTTGGAATTCTTTGGGAAAAAATCGTGAAAATGTCTGCAAATCTTTGAATATATACATGTTTAAAGCAAAAAAAAATAACTCAAATCTTTGCTTCTGGGGATCTTACAAATGTTTTCTAAATCCTTTTTTAATGTTGCTATAATATTAGTGGTTCTCAAACCTTTTTCATGTCAAGGACCCTCTGAAATGATTTGTATTTGGCCGCGGACCAACATATCAAAATGTCCAGGGACCCCCCAAGAAGCAAAGATTTGAGTTAACAATGTTTGCTTAAAAAAAATATATATATATATATATATATATATATATATATATATATATATATATATATACATACAAAGATTTGCACACATTTCCGTAATTTTTCAAAAATAGCAGATCTACAAGCTCACAGAGCGGCACTGGGTGCCACACTATGAGCTTGTAGATCTGCTATTTTTGAACAGCATAAGTATAACATAATGGTTTAAGTGGTTAGACAGATTGAACAGGCTATGCCTTCAGCTCCATCTCCTCTGACGTTGTCTCTGGCCTCGAGACAAACTGACCTCCTTCACCTGTAGCAGGTGAGGCAAACCATATACCAATCACTCAATTAAAGGTAGGGTAAGTGATATGTTTTGGTTTAAACAAAAAGTATTTTGTTAAAAGGTTAAAGCACTATATTCTGATAGTAATCATTGCTATAGAGTGTTTGTTCAGTAACAGGAGTCTCCATGTCTCTCCAGCTCTTTAATAAACAGAAAATACATTTTCCGGTAGGTGTCAACATCTCCAATCAGGAGAAAGCACCCATTTTTAAGCTTCATTTGTATAGTGTTCCAGTTCCAAATTTGCCTGCTCATTTCTTAGTGTCATCACCTTCAATTTCACTTGTTTAATCTATATCCTGATTGAGTTATCTATCCTGATTGGATAAAATTGGAAATTAAACTGAAACGAAAATGCATTTTGTGTTTTATAAAGAGCTGGAGAGACAAGGAGACTCCTTTTACTGAACAAACACTCTATATCAATATCAGAATATAGAGCTATTTAACACTTATTTTAACAAAAGAAAACCTTACCCTACCTTTAACTCTGGCTTAACTATGGCTAACTAAGGTCTGTAAGTTATCTACATAAATACTCTTACTCATAAAGAAATTTCCAAACTGATTCCACTATATTTCACACACTGGCCCAATTCATTCACACATTATACAAAGACCAAACATGATACAAATATGAACATGAACACCCCTCCTCCTCTACAGCGCTTGGTACCTTCCCAATCTCGTACTGTGGGAACCAACACACGGGCATCGATCAAGAGGACGTCCAACACCTACCTACGTGGATGTACTAAGGACAGATGCTGGTGCAGAAAGCCCAAAGGAGCTGGCCAGATGTATGGAGAACCGAGATGACTGGAGACTCCGATGGAGGGCTCGTCTGAGGACGAAGTAGAGAGAGAAAGACTTTGATTTGAACAAAGTTTAGTTCAGTTCTAGCAAACAAAGACAATTCCAGTCAAAGTCAAATAAGACAAAATAAGCCATCACACTATTATAGAAAAGTCAATGGAACTGTAGGTCTGCTATATCACCTTATACATAGCGTTAGATAGCTGTGACTTTGTTTCAACAGGATATGATGTGCTACACAATAATAATAAATATAAAATAATAATAAATACACAAATAAAATAAATAATGAATAATAGTTTGTTTCTTTGTTGAAACAATGCTTCTTGGGTTCTAGAGCTCACGAGGCAACAAACCGGCTTTACCCTCTATACTGTAGGTAAACATAAATAAATAAATATATATACACACACACACACACACACACACACATCTTATCATCTCAGATGAGTCTGGCAGGAAGGTGGAGCTTTGACACAACACCTGTTGCAAAGTACCTACACACACAAATTCACCATTAATCTAATACACACACACACACACACACACACACACACACAATCTATGCACCACACATATTTAATTGATTTAATTGTCTCAAAGTCAGGACAGTCTTTTATTTCCTATATAATTAGTATAGAAAGAGAACAACAGAGGGGGAGGGAGGGAGAGAGCCTATTTAAACACTGTCAATGCAACGACTGAAAAGCTTCGCTCCACAAGTTTTTCCTGTATACATTTCCTGTACATTTTATACAGTATTATTGTTCTACAGAACACCATTGCTAATAATGAGGACACTCATTATTAGAGTCGTATTGATCACCAAGGGGAAAAGTGTCCCTTGCATTAAGCATGCTAACTATCCACTGTCCTGCATCAGGAATGGACACAGATGGTGTCACTATAACAAAAAGCTGACTGTATTTCATGTTCATGGTAAGGTGCTGTCAGCTTAGTTGCACCAACTCACACTAAGTTCAAACTTAGCCTATAGTTATAGCTCAACCCATTCAATCCGGCGACGCATCTCTGTAATTTTAGATTTCTTTGGCTATTCAAAAATAGCAGATATATGCGCGGGTAGATCTGCTATTTTTTGAAAAATCATGAAAATTTGTGCAAATCTTTATTATTTATCCTTATATATTTAAAGATTTGCAAAAAAAAAATTAGCAGTGCCGCGCTATGAGCTTGTAGATCTACTATTTTTGAATAGCCATAGAAATCTAAAAATGACACAGATACTTTCCCGGCTAAATGGGTTAAATGGCTTTTTAAAGGCCATTTAAGCTATAACTAGGCTAAGTTTGGACTTAGTGTGAGGTAGGGGCGGCCATAGCTGAGTGGTTAGTGAGCCCGCCTAGGGAGCCAGAGGCCCTGGTTGCCCCAGGTTCGATTCCAGGCCAGGCCAGCATATGTGTCGATGAAATGAAATTTGTCCCTGAGCAAGACTCTTAACCCTTAATTGCTCACAGGTTCTCATTGGAAACAAGACCGCAAGGACTTTCATGAACGACCTGTTAAAAGGAATTATCTTTATCTTTGGTGCAACTGGCTCCTGTATCAGGAATGGACACAGATGGTGTCACTCTATAAAAAAAAGCTGACTGTAGAGGTTTAAATTGTCCACTGGAATGGAAGCATGTGGCTTTACACGTTCACTCAACTCATATTTCCCCAAAAACTGTCTTAAAATAATTCACTCCAGACGGTTGTAGAAAAATTACATGAAGTTTTACTTCTCAAAAGACAAAAAAAAAATATTCCACAGGTTATAATTGTGTGAGATGAAGACGGTAAGACAACTGTATGCTTCCAAACTCCAAACTGTCTGAGACTGACAGAGCTCTCAGTCCCACTGATGACAGCAGCTGAGTCTAATCATCAACATGTCACGGTGACACAATACATTGGCCTTAAAGAACAAGAACAAATGCAATATAATGTCCTCCTTGAGGTGTAGCAACCACAATTAGACAGCAAGCCACTGTACCAAATCCCATACAACAATAATCTCTCAAGAGAAAAATAACAACAATTTATGTAACCCACATGGTTGTGTAAATCTAAGCAGAAGAATACATCCCAAATCACCTTCACACAACAAAGTTAACTAATACAGGTCTAAGGAGTTAATAATCAAGTCACACTTACAGACAATGCTTGCCTGGCACAACAACATAAATGGTAGCAAGGGTTTTAAATGCTCTGGTTTTGGCTGAATAGACTGGGATCTAACTCTCTGTAGCAATGTTTGTGGATATTAAACGACATTTTCCTCTTCCTGCTTCCTGTCTAGAGAGGAAGTTGTGTCATGGACTGTACCATTACACAGGGACACTAGGGGGTGCCAAACACAATATAAAGGGCTGTACCATTACACAGCAATAGTTTAGGGGTGACCAATAACACACCAAGGGATTACAATTGAGAGATGGGCAGAACATGCAATCATACATGCAGTATTGCATACTCTCTGGGTTACGTACTGTAATTGTATAACAGACATACCAGCTCTGACAGTGTGAAACGCTCCCTAATGTGATGAACCGACTCTGGTTCATCAATGTTGGGTCGGGTTCCTCCGGTTCTAGATCCAACCCTAGTCTCCCCCAGGGAGGACCCCCAAATTATTTTGGGGGTCCTCCAGACGATTAGCTTAATATTGCAACATTATTTTCTCACTCAACAGTAAACAACCCAACATACAGTATAATTGTATACTATACAGGGTATTTGCACATTTTCTAAAGTTACAATTTAACGACTTTTAAGACCTTTTTAATACCTCTAAAATGAGAAATAGAAATGAACTAATAAGTAACCGACTATACTATAATAAAAAACACTATCAAACATTGGCAAGGTAAACATTTTGAAAATAGCTGATCTATAAGCTCGTAGATCGGCTATTTTCACAATATTTATCTGTGGAACAGAGTCAAAATAAACGTAATGCCTCAACTCCTACAATTCCAAGTGCTTGTCAGGGTGAAGGTCCGCAGTTCAAATAGGATTATTTTGGGGGGTTACTGCCTCAAACGTTTGGGAACCCTTTATATAGACCACCAAACACTCATAGGTTAATAAACATGGGTGAATTCTCCCTCTACTACAGCATTGGTTCTCAAAGTGGGGTCCGGGGACCCTCAGGGGTCCTTGGGGGGGATGGATACCAGGGGGTCCCCAACAAAATGTGTTAATAAAGCGTCACAATCGTTTTAACCCCTTCATCCATATTTTATACTTTGGCTATTCAAAAATAGCAGATATACAAGCTCATAGCGCGGCACTGAGTGCCGCGCTATGAGCATGTAGATCTGCTATTTTTGAAACATTGTGAAAATGTATGCAAATCTTTTTTTTAATTTTATGTTAAAGGCGACATTTTTAACACAAATCTTTGCTTCTGGGGGTATCACAACACAAACGAACATGCATTAATTATTTACAAACGAATCATTTAACTTTTAACTATACAATAAATAATACTTATTAACCTTTTAATACACCATTTTAATATATTCCCCTTTTTAACCATTAATTTGCGTCTCTAATTTATTTAATATGTCAATTATAACCATCCAGGTACTTACTTGTAACTACAACAAACCATTAGTGTCTGAAGACGCTCAAACCAAATGGTTTTCATGTCACAAAATAAGCAGAATGACCCTTTAATGTCTCACTATGCTGCTGCCTCACTAACCAAGGCTAGCTAGCTAGCTTAGAGCTTAGCATCTTGGTTAGCATATAAACGTCTTCATAAACATCACTACAACCATACAGTGTTGACACTAAAGTACGTTTAAAACATTAACACGACATTAACACAACCACTGGTTGTTTTACAGTATATTAAGTATCTGGACTCAAACAAGCAAATAAAGCATGTTATGTTAGCATTAGCAACAGGCTAATGCCTAGTGGTTTCACAACAACACTAAACAGACTTCTCTTTGGTCTGTGGACTCTAATAAGAGAATGACTCATTAGCTCTGATGTTTTATGGAAATAATGTACAATAAATGATGATTGTGTGTGTTTTCATACCGGTAGTTCTTCTTCTCAGCAACCAAACAAAACCACCTGGAAAGGAAGTGACGCTTACAGAACAGGAAGCAGTTCCTGTATATAGCGCCCTCCAGTGGGAACAACATGCAACCACATCTCTAGTAACCCTATGACTCATAGGGTTACACTAACACACATTATGTTACACATAGCAATGATTACCAGTGGTGGAAAGTAACTAAGTGCATTTACTCAAGTTCTGTATAGTACAATGTTGAGGTATGTTTTACTTTACTGGAGTATTTCCAATTTTCAGTACTTTTACTTCTACTCCACTACATCTCAGAGGCAAATATTGTACTTTTACTCCACTACAATTATATGAAAACTTTAGTTTCTAGCAACTTTGTAGATTTGTATTATTACAAAACATACATTAACCATTTCAGCCCTATACATTTTGGCCATTTGAAAATAGCCAATCTACAAGCTCACAATGCGTCGCGATGTGACCCACTGTAACATTGAGATGTTAGTAAAGTAAAAAACACTGTACTTAAGTACAGTACTTGAGTAAATGTACACAGTTACTTTCCACCACTGCTGGTACACCTCATGTTTTCCACAGGCTTAAGGCTTGCCAGTGTGTCAGCAGCATCAAGCAGTTTGTATTTATTTATCTTTTTTTACGAACCACAGGAGAGAATAGTTTTGTTTTGGAGCTGTGTGCCTTATGTAGTAGCTTTGGGGGAGGGTTTATCAATTGAATATTCCACTATGATCAAACCATTCACCGATCCAAACTGGACCTCCATTGTTGCTGATGCATATGAACACAACTCTACAAGCATATGAAGAAGGAGCCGTTGACCCCAGAGGTCAAATGCCCCAAACAGCTCTGTTTACACACACCCTGCAGTCTACGTGCCCCGCACGCACACACACGTGCACGCACAGACTGATGTGCACGGACATACACACAGAGTTTCCTAGACCCACTGGCTAGGATTGACAATGTTGCTGACATGGAACCATGATATCAGGACACAAACTTGGGACAAATTTAACTGGAAATAATGCCATAATTTGCAGTCAGCTCTGCTTCCAACCAAATGGCCTGCGACCTATGACCTTGAGATCATCGATCCTCAAGCACTCCTCAAAGAATTGAGGCAGAGTTTGTTTCATACGTTCATAGTTAATTATCCATATTAAACAAGAGGTTATTACGTGTCCTACTGTGTAAGCTTGCTGTTATATTTGTAACATTCAAGTATGATTAAGTACAACTGTTTATCATACTTTCACTTATGCATGAAGGTACATTTATATTGTCATTTGATTATTATTATTCATTATTCATTATATTTCCAATATATTTCCAATATTCTTTTTAAATAGGAACCAGATGCGTGACACTAAGTTACAATGGGAGAATATCGATAATATAATGAATAAATCCTTGTAAGAGAATCAACTTTAGGTTGAGTTAATTAGTTGATGTTGTGGGCTCAGATTTCTCTTATCCCCCCCTTTCTTTCTAAACATACCTTCCTGTGTTTCAGCCAATGACAGGGAGAGGATTGAGTTTCACATGGTATTTAGGATGGAGAATAAAAGACCATCTCTTCATGACCAATATCCAGTCCAGTCTAGGTCTCGTCTTGTCTGGTCTTATCTACGTTATCCTCCCCTTCTCTTGTCTTAGTGTCAGTTAGGTGTATTCTTGTTTTGTTTAATTTGAATGGGAACTACAAGATTCATTGACATTTTCAAGTCATAAATATTGCGTTCATCTACTGCAAAGGAATGAAAGTTGTGCCTTTCAACACAACAGTGGAAAGTCGAAAGTGGACAGAGGAAAGTGGACAGTGGAAAGTGGAAAGTGGAAAGTGGACAGTGGAAAGTCGAAAGTGGACAGTGGAAAGTCGAAAGTTTGAAAGTGGAAAGTCGAGAGAGAAAGTATCACCTACAATCTCTCTTTCGTGAAGAATATAGACTCTAAAGAAGAATAAAAGACGGCTGTTGTTAACAGTGAAGACTTGCTGGCACTTAAGGAGTGTCGAAGAAAGCCAGGCACGCAGGCAGTGAGGCAGGTGACAAATACCAACAGCCCCAGAACGCTACTTGAGAAGTGACCCCTGTCAATCACAGGTCTGTTCCCATCATCTGATGTGCAACGGCAATAGGATTGTATGTGTATTAGGCTTGTTTTCATCAAGTTATTGACAGGGCTCTTTAACTACTGTCTTTATTTCTTTTCAGCCCTCACCTACCTTCCCCTCTTTCTATCTCTTTCTGTCTAGGAGCTCACAACAATTAGTATACCATTTTTAGCAGTTAAAGTTCTAATCAGGGACCACAGCAGAAATTACATCTTGTACGGCTGTATTGGAACATTAATATTTCCTATGGCTTATGCCTTTGAGTTAATAAACTTCCTTGATTAGAAATAAAACTTGTTTGTCTTTTGTATATTGTTGGATGATCTATGACCCTGCCTCAGCCAAGAATTCAAAATCCTTCAGAGTTTATGAGACTGATCTGTATTAAAAACAGGTAAACTAGTGATATATAATTTCATTGATATTCATGACATTTAATGATAATTAATCACTAAATTACCCCCATACACACTACACTTATACAAACAGAACCCCCGCGACCTCACAACATCACAGATATGACTGTGTCGGTCCTGACTGTGCAATAATGTGAGAGCATGCCATCAGCTGGAGATGTGATGGCCACAATGGAGGAAGTTTAATCGCAATGTTTTGGGAGTTTAATTTCATTTTGTATACCGTAATAAATGTTGCTTTTAATCTGGTATGTCTATATAAACTTGGGTGCCGTTTACACAAGGACGGTCTCTACAGAAAACGGCAAAATAAAGTATCGGATGTGCCGTCCGTTTACACGGCAACGGTGTTATCAGGGGTTGAAAACGCAACAAAGTGAAACATCCTTCCAGAGTTGAAATCCTTGAATACGCTGCGCCTCGCATCTCCGCGTAAACCCGCAAAAATGGTGTTAACAATTGTTGCCAGATTCTGCGAGAGAAATAAGCAACCAAGTTTATGAAAACTCAAAAGAAGCGACTTGGCTACGGCTATTTTAAATCGCGTTGTGAGCTTGTAGATCTGCTATTTTCAAAAAGAAAGAAGAAAACATTATCTTGAGAAAAATAAAAAGAGGTCATTCTGGAACATTTTTGAAACATGTTAACAATATTAACAACACAAATCTTGTATGTGGGTCCCTGACACAAAATATTTTCAGAAGGGGGGGGGGGGGTTTGTGGTCAAATACATAATTTGACATGAAGATGTTTAAGAACCACTGGTTTAAACAACATTAGGAAACAAGTCCAAATAAGCAACTACACTTTAGAAACAAGCCTAAAGTCGCTTATAATAAGTGGACATGGCATCCAAACAAACAGCCGATAGGAAGAAGACACGTCACCGCCACCTAGCCACCTGGCATGCACACTACAGCATTAGAACTCACTGGAGCGTCTCCATGTTGCGAAATAACAAGTGACGACGGTACGGCACTTTGTCATTTTCTGTTATGATCGTCCTCGTCTAAACGTGGCCTTGCTCTCCAACCTTCAAAGAACCTGGACGTGTCGAGGCAATTCAACGGGGGGTATTAACACAATTCGTAAACCTACATTAGATTATGTTTTTACTTCATCTCGCTCCTTTTCAAAATATCTAATTATTTTATTCATTATTCTCTTTTTCTTTTGTTGACTTGTTTTCTCATGTAATGCAATGGCCTTTTTAAAATTATTATTACACAATTTAAAACATATATATATATATATTATTTTGGATTGATTGAATATTTTATTAACTGTTTGCAGAAACAAGGCACAGTGGCACAGATTTATACAAAAGAATGCTAAAAGTATAAACCCAGATAAGCCCTCAGGGCTTGTTTCCATTAAGGTCCTGTGTATTCAATGCATCGAGACATTTAAAGACAAACAATAATATACAATAAAATTCAAAAAAATATCATATATACGAGTAGTAATAAAATAAATATATGTACAGTAAACAGTTGGGGGATCATTTCCGGTGATGCGCTAGACTTGTGTTACAAGAGCCATCAAATGTTAGCCTGGTAAACCCTCCCTCCGGAAATCTCAATTCCATTTCATTTCAGGAGTGAGTCTGGCCTGATCCGCCTGTCTGCAATATTGGCTGTGCTGGAGTTGGGCGGGAGTAATACCGTTGACTGACAACCCCTTCAGCCAATGATAATTTTTCCCCTTCAGCCAATCAGCAGTTCACCAGTCTTAATGTGACGCGACGGGACTTTTGAGACAGCCATACCCAAAATGGGTTGCCTTTTTCGGGTACAATGGTGTCACTGCCCGCCCCTACCGGTTCTCTAATTTTTTTTTTTAAAATAGGCTTTGTCATGATTAATTGACCACATATATGAAGTTAAACAACTAAATTCTATCCAAACGATATCTTATAAGTAAATTCCGTGCCTCAAAATAGAAGTTAGAGAGCTTTTTGAAGTAAAAAAATAGCGGAGAATTGGCCGCACAAGAAAAAGATGGCTGCCGTTCGTGTTTTGGGCTCACTCGAACTCGCCACCTGATTGGCCAACGTAAGCTGTCAATCACAGAACAATGAGCGACGACGCTGATAGGCGCGGCCGTTTGGCATACACAGCCAATATTGCAGAGAGGCGGTTCATGCCAGACTCACTCCAGGAATCAAATAGAAATGAGATTTCCGGAGGGAGGGTTTACCAGGCTAATCAAATGTCACTTTTACTCTCAGAATAAACGTCACTATTATGTTTCACAAATCCACCCGTAACCCACGAACGCTGAGTTCATATATAAAGCATCATTTCAGTAATGGATTTCACAGATGGAGTAGGATAATTAAAGGGACTACGCCATGAATTTGAACTTTTTCTTCTTTTTTGTGTGTTTTTGGTCTCCCCTACCTCTCTTATATCCCCAAAAATACCCCAGTTTGAACACTCAGGCTTTCACAGCAAATCTGGCGTTTTCTGTAAATTGGTCTCAAAACAGGCCAAACTGATTTGCACCCTGACGTGACGTCACGGTACAATCCCTCCCGTTTTTCAGTTCCAACCAAAAAAAAAAAAAAAAAAACATTGTTTTAATTGTTTTAAATTTTAATTGTTTTCCTTATTTATTTGTTTACTTTTTCCACACAGAACCAGGAGCTAACATGCATACAAACTGGCTCAATAGCGCCCCGTGCCAAACAGGACAATGTGGTATTGCAGGTGAAAGTGCTTTATAAGCCAGAGAGAAGTTAGTCGGAATGAGTATATCTGAGGCTTGATTTAGGCTCAAACCTGTTGAAAAACGTTTGAGGGACATAAACAATATGATATTAAATATTATTTTTATTTTTTTTAATTCATGGTGTAGATCCTTTAAACTACTGTACTTCCACACTTAACTCTAATGAAGGTGGATAGTAACAAATTAACTCTAATGAAGGTGAATAGTAACAAACTTAACTCTAATGAAGGTGACTAGTAACAAACTTAACTCTAATGAAGGTGAATAGTAACAAATTAACTTTAATAAAAGTGGCTAGTTAGAAATGTAACTCTAATGAAGGTGGGTAGTTACAAACTTAACTCTAATGAAGGTGGATAGTAACAAATTAACTCTAATGAAGGTGGCTAGTCACAAATGTAACTCTAATGAAGGTGGATAGTTACAAACTTAACTCTAATGAAGGTGGCTAGTTACAAACTTAACTCTAATGAAGGTGGCTAGTAACAAACTTAACTCTAATGAAGGTGAATAGCAACAAACGTAACTCTAATGAAGGTGAATAGTAACAAACGTAACTCTAATGAAGGTGAATAGCAACAAACTTAACTATAATGAAGGTGGATAGTAACAAACTTAACTCTAATGAAGGTGGCTAGTAACAAACTTAACTATAATGAAGGTGGATAGTAACAAACTTAACTCTAATGAAGGTGGCTAGTAACAAACTTAACTCTAATGAAGGTGAATAGTAACAAACTTAACTATAATGAAGGTGGATAGTAACAAACTTAACTATAATGAAGGTGGATAGTAACAAACTTAACTATAATGAAGGTGGATAGTAACAAACTTAACTCTAATGAAGGTGAATAGTAACAAACTTAACTATAATGAAGGTGAATAGTAACAAACTTAACTCTAATGAAGGTGGATAGTAACAAACTTAACTCTAATGAAGGTGGCTAGTATCAAACTTAACTCTAATGAAGGTGGCTAGTAACAAATGTAACTCTAATGAAGGTGGATAGTAACAAACTTAACTCTAATGAAGGTGGCTAGTATCAAACTTAACTCTAATGAAGGTGGCTAGTATCAAACTTAACTCTAATGAAGGTGGCTAGTATCAAACTTAACTCTAATGAAGGTGGTGGATAGTAACAAACTTAACTCTAATGAAGGTGGATAGTAACAAAATAACTCTAATGAAGGTGGCTAGTAACAAATTTAACTCTAATGAAGGTGGCTAGTATCAAACTTAACTCTAATGAAGGTGGTGGATAGTAACAAACTTAACTCTAATGAAGGTGGTGGATAGTAACAAACTTAACTCTAATGAAGGTGGTGGATAGTAACAAACTTAACTCTAATGAAGGTGGATAGTAACAAACTTAACTCTAATGAAGGTGGATAGTAACAAACTTAACTCTAATGAAGGTGGTGGATAGTAACAAATGTAACTCTAATGAAGGTGGCTAGTAACAAATTTAACTCTAATGAAGGTGGATAGTAACAAACTTAACTCTAGTGAAGGTGGATAGTAACAAACTTAACTCTAATGAAGGTGGCTAGTATCAAACTTAACTCTAATGAAGGTGGCTAGTATCAAACTTAACTCTAATGAAGGTGGCTAGTATCAAACTTAACTCTAATGAAGGTGGCTAGTAACAAATTTAACTCTAATGAAGGTGAATAGTAACAAACTTAACTCTAATGAAGGTGGTGGATAGTAACAAACTTAACTCTAATGAAGGTGGATAGTAACAAACTTAACTCTAATGAAGGTGGTGGATAGTAACAAACTTAACTCTAATGAAGGTGAATAGTAACAAACTTAACTCTAATGAAGGTGGTGGATAGTAACAAACTTAACTCTAATGAAGGTGGTGGATAGTAACAAACTTAAAAGGAGAATACCGGACAAATTAAGTGTTGTCTTTGATGTCTCGTTACTCACCTACCGACGTGAAAAGTGGCGTTCTTTTTTTCCATAGATTCCCCTGTCGTCATTTTTTAAACCCCCTCCTCCCCATTGTGGAGTCTCATGATAGTCAAACATGCGCTGAAATTCCTGCGAGGCCACCGTTAATGGCGAACGACTTAACACTGGTTGCTTGTTTCCAGAACCTGGCAACACGAGTTGCCAGGTTCTGGAAAGAAACAAGCAACCAGTGTTAAAGGTTTCATGACGTTCAGTTTTACCACACATTAAAAGTCTTTGTCATGGTCCTTCAAACGTGTATAGAAAGTTTTAACAAAAAAATCCACTCCATTGATCCATGGCAGGTGTTTCTCTCACATTTCTAAAGCCTTTTCAACTGTAATGAAAAAAGAAATCTTTGTCTGCGGGTGTCGCTGGTGAGGGATTTTGCCTGTCAATCATCGCCTCTGCTCCGCCCCCCCCCAAAGGAGAGGATAGGGGAGGGGAGGGGCGAGGAGGAGAGTGGGCGGGATTAATCGACTGTGACCTCACTGTCGAAGGGCCAAGCTCAGATTACTTTTCAGCCTAATTATTCAGAAAACCCCAGACCACAGAAAATCCACTGAATGTTCAAAGTTCAGATTTTTTAGGTGTATTTGAGGTCATAAAACCCCCCAAAAAACATTAAAAAAAAAAAGTGAAAATGAATGTCATAGAACCTTTAAGTCGTTCGCCATTAACGGTGGCCTCGCAGGAATTTCAGCGCATGTTTGACTATCATGAGACTCCACAATGACTAGCAGTAGAGAAAAAAACAACTTTGGATCGGTTATAATAGACGAATCTCCCTAACCCACGCGCTCCCATTATGACAACGGAGGGGGTTTAAAAAATGACGACAGGGGAATCTATGGAAAAAAAGAACGCCACTTTTCACGTCGGTAGGTGAGTAATGAGACATCAAAGACAACACTTAATTTGTCCGGTATTCTCCTTTAACTCTAATGAAGGTGGATAGTAACAAACTTAACTCTAATGAAGGTGGATAGTAACAAAATAACTCTAATGAAGGTGGATAGTAACAAAATAACTCTAATGAAGGTGGCTAGTATCAAACTTAACTCTAATGAAGGTGGATAGTAACAAAATAACTCTAATGAAGGTGGCTAGTATCAAACTTAACTCTAATGAAGGTGGATAGTAACAAAATAACTCTAATGAAGGTGGCTAGTATCAAACTTAACTCTAATGAAGGTGGATAGTAACAAAATAACTCTAATGAAGGTGGCTAGTATCAAACTTAACTCTAATGAAGGTGGCTAGTAACAAAATAACTCTAATGAAGGTGGATAGTAACAAAATAACTCTAATGAAGGTGGCTAGTATCAAACTTAACTCTAATGAAGGTGGATAGTAACAAAATAACTCTAATGAAGGTGGCTAGTATCAAACTTAACTCTAATGAAGGTGGTGGATAGTAACAAAATAACTCTAATGAAGGTGGCTAGTAACAAATTTAACTCTAATGAAGGTGACTAGTAGAAAAACTTAAAAAAAACTTTGTTTCTATGGATTAGTCACCCCATGGAGACTTGAATTCAGGGATATTTTTTTAGTTTTTTGTCTCATTCCTAAGACAATAATTTGATGACCGGCAGCGGTTCCGGTAGGAGACACAACAAGTCTCCGTTTTGTCTCCTACCGGAACCGCTGCCTACCGGTCCGCTGGTCATCACATTATTGTCTTAGGAATGAGACAAAAAACAAAAAAAATATCCATGAATTCAAGTCTCCATGGAGTGACTAATCCATTGAAACAAAGTTTTTTGCCATGGACATGGACACATTTTGCCAAGGACATGTTTGTCCTTGTATGTACACATTGACGATCCCTGGTAGGAGTATGTGCAGTGCCAATTATCACCCTCCCCGCCCGGCTTCACTCCCCCGGCCAATTGTGTTCCTATAGACGCTCGACAAAGCCGAATGCACCACGGTCGATTCAAACCCACAACATGCGGTGGGCAGCCGATATACCACTGCGCCACACGAGCGCTTTAAAAAACAAGACAAAACAACAACAAAAAAAACAACACATTTAAATGTTCTGGGCAAAAGTACAGCTCAGAAGGATCAAAATAACAAAACTAAAAAAGTAAAATTGTTCCGTGCTGGCTGCAGCAAAACAAACAAAAGTTAAAACATTTTGAAAAGTATTTTCTAAAATCTTGTGTCCTGAGGTTGTATTGAAAAATGTCATGTTTCCTGAAAAAGCCACTGTGCGTCCATGTGTGTCCTTGAGCAAGGCATTACACCTTTCATTGCTCTTTTACTTAGTAGCTCTGAAGTTGCTCTCGATGATCATGTCATACAAAATGTAACAGTTAAATATAATGATCGAACTTCAATGTGTCCACCTTAAGTACATCAGTACAGTTTTACATCAACCCAAGATGTTTTGAGAGGAATGGGTCGGTTTCACAGAGAAACGATATCATGATTGAAGTTGCTCCTTTGTTTGTCACTGTGTCGATGACAAAACGTGCCTTTTCTTTCCCTCGCTTCTCGCGGGCGTTCTCATACTCATCTTTGGCAATCACTTTCTTCTCTAAAAGTTTGTCAAGGAGACTGTTGAGGACAGGATCTGAAACGCTCTCGATGAAGCTGCTCCGCAAGTCACACAGTCCGTCTTCGTCTGGAAGACTCGGTGTCTTCTGAACTTGCAGTTGTTTTAGACCCAAAGCTGAAAGGTCTACATAGCGTAACCATGCATGTTCCATGTCAGAGGTGCTACTGTCTTTTAGACACAGCATAACCTCTGTAAAGCTTCCCTTTAAAATCATGGCAAATGTTGACATGTAGTTTTCATAGTAGTAGTTTTCAGACTCTAATCTTGCCTTACTTGGGTGAATTATGATGGAATCATCTTGAGGGGAAGTGGAGAGGGTGTATTCTTTCTGTGGGATTAGTACATACTCACAGGAAGGGATTTCAATGAAAATCTCTTCTCTATGTCTGCTTCTCCTTACTTTCAGCACTTCCTTCAGCACAACATTCTTAGGTACCAGCAATATATTCAGAGTTGATCTGGGATGGTCATCATCAATCGGTGGTGTATAAAATGGTAACACCAATGCCTTGATAGGATTTGGAGCTTTTACGAATAATGATGTCACCCACTTTTTAAAACGTGCAAATATACCTGGGGTTGGAAGATTGCAGAGATTGTCACAATGGGTTGTGAGACCATATTTCGAAAATTCAGTTACATTTATGATAACATGAGTGTCTGTGATCATATGGGGTTTGATCAGCTCAAAGCCATCATCATCCTTCACATGGAGAACCGACAAGGATTTGCCTCCACCCATGGAGAGGATCTCACAATGTGGAAATTGCAACTGACACACAGACCCCTGAAAACCTTTTATGTCAAACAGTGGTCCTGCAGGCCTCTTGCTCAGCTGGGATAGAAGCCTTTGGTCCCAGGGGACTGTCCTGTAAGTCACATCTCCCTCTGTCTCCATCTTAAACACCAGGTCGGTCACGCTGCATTGGAACATTCCTGCTTGGGTGCAGGGGAACATGTAGCTTTCCTTGTTTTCCACAACAATGATATCAGGTGTAATTTTCGATTCTTCTATCCCCAAACCACTGAAGCGTGAACTTAGACCCGTTTCAGCTTTGGGATGTAGAGAGGACCGTGACTGTTTAACAGTCTCACCATGAATAGTTCCCTGAAAACAGAGAAAAGCGTACAAATATATTCATGGATATTAAATAAATATAAATAAAGAGTAACAAAATAATGTTACAATTACAGTAGGCATTTAGCAGACACTCTTATCCAGAGTGAGGTAAACACATGCATAGAATGCAGAGAGACAATGTAGTGCGGTTGCCTCAGTATACTAGAATCACGGGTAAACCAAGAACCAGGTCGTCAAAAGTGGGGTCATCGTGAAAAATAAATTCAGTGTTGTAAAAAGTACTTGAAAACCATACTTAAGTAAAAGTAGATATTGTAATTGAAAGTTACTCAAGTAAAAGTAAAAGTCACCAATAAGAAAATCACTTGAGTAAAAGTATAAAAGTAGCTCATATTAAATGTACTTTATGTAAGAACTTAATGTAAGAACTATAGAGTTATTTGTGTACTTGCCAATACAGAGGGAAAACATGGAAAAGAACACTTATGCCATATCACAATAGTACAAGATCCCAAATCACAGATGATATATCCAGTCTAATATCATGATATGGATATAATTTTCATGCCCTGCCCATGCACGAAAGGCCTAAAGCGATTACAAAAATAATAACACATGTAAACATATATACTACTGTAAATCATTTTTGCTGTCACGGCTGTGTCACTGTTATAGAGCTGCATGATTAAGGCAAAACTCATTATCCAAATTAAATTATCATAATGTTTTTAATGGCAATCTTTTTAAACAAACAAAATCTTATATTAATCCAAAACAAATGTCTTATTTTGACCAAAAGCAAAAATAGATAAATAAGGTTATCTCATTCAGACACATAGTAGTACATGTGTCTGCATTTTATTGTTTTCAAGGTGAGAAATGTACTTTGTCACTCTAGTCTAGTAGTTTGTTGCTTGGTGGGGCTGATGATTTAGGCTACACTTGATCACAAGTCAACGTCTTTTGTTGCTGTTGGAAGCTGCATTAAAGACATTTCAGAATACGCCTAGTAATTTATTTGGAACAAGCAGCAAATGAGCAGGTAGGAGGGATGAGCGACACACACCATAACTGTGTGTGCACACACACACACACACACACACCATAACTATGGAATAGATAACTGCGACCGGACACAGTTTGCCGAAAATAGCCGATCTAAAAGCTCACAACGGGTTGCATTGTGATGCATTGTAAGCTTGTAGATCAGCTATTTTTTGTCGAAAGCTCACCTCAGCATAAGGACACTAGTGTTCATGTGGTTACCCTGGCATTCCTATTTTAGACACATTTTGGAACATATTTTTTATCGTTTTATGTTTTATGTCACTGAATGAGGAACGGTTAAATATTAGACATTAGTTTGGAACCGCTATATTGTAGTTCTTGTATTCATTAGACCATGTAAATAAATGTCTTGGAGAGAATACTAGGTTCTTACTTTGCTGTTAGCTGACTTAGATCTGTATCTCTCTATGTTCTGAGCATCAGTCACCAGGTCATTCATGTCCTCAGCTGGGTCTCCTGTTGACATGCGCTTTACACTGCTCACCAACACACAGAGAATGAAAGAGACAAAGTCAGACATCAGATTCAACTCATCATTAAATAAGTGATAATTGTTCAGCTGGTCTGGGGTCAAGAAGATGGTGAGAACACATTGTATTGGTTCTGCTTTCTGTGTGATGAACACGCACAAGTCTCGGACAATGTCGTCACGTTCCGCCTGTTTGTAGTCTTTATGCCAAGACTTCCTGTCTGCTGCAGAGAGAGGGAGGGCTTTGATGGACCGCCATCTGAGAGAAAGACAATAATAGAAAAGACAAAGAGACTTAGAAAGAAGAGGGAGAAACAATGAGGAACACATATTATTATGATATTACGACATAATATTATATGATATATCTATAACTGTACAGGTGGAGACATGACAGGTTTTTTTATGCGGGAGCCCTTCATAGTGTAAACTAGACCCACCTCCTCCTCCCACACACAAATAGTTATAATTAAAAATAAATAAACAATAATGATTATTCATATATATATATATATATATATATATATATATATATATATATATATATACATACACACACACACACACACACACACAATTCTTCAGAATTGGGACAAATCATGTCCTACCAAAATATTTCGAATTATTATTTATTAATACACTCATTTAAAAAAGTTTGGTGAAAATATATTCTTAAAGGATTTATATGAATGACATAAGATTTATACAATGTTTTGGTCTGGTTTCCTTTATCTTTTACATCCAAACTTGCAGTCGTAGTTTAGATACCTTTTTGTGTTAAAAATCTGGTTTTCCACCAGATGGCGCTGTTCTCTATCACCTTAGTGACCATTTTCACCCTCAAGTCAAACAGATCCAGGAGATCACGTGATCATAAGATTCCCCCCCCCCCCCCCATCCACTTCCTCTTTAGCGTTTTTGGGAAAACAACTATCTTGAGTTCTCTTTAGCCAGATTCCATTCCCGAAAATCTCGGCCACTCGCTCACTCCCACTCGGTCACTTCGACTCCAAAAACCGGATGTGCTCAGGGTCCAATTATTCAGTTGCTTCTTGGAGGAGGCGAGTGGAGTCGAGTGGAGGAGCCGAGGAGGCTCTCTACTTCCGCATTTAGCGAGTGTACATCAAGTGTAGACTCGACCACTCTCCACAGCTCCTCCGGGGCAGACTTCCGCATCACGTGTACACGTTTTGTTTTGTTTTTTCCCTTCTCCCGTGACGTATACATGGTCCTCCTCCACATGTGGCCACACAAACAATGCTTGAAACCCGAAACCATGGCGAAAACACCGGCTGCCCCCCCCCCTTCGCCCCCGCCGTACACTCGTTGCGCATCTCAAACACACACACACACACACACACACACACACACACACACACACACACACACACACACACACACACACACACACACACACACACAGTGTAAATTAACAGAAAAGACGCAACAAGCCACTGGCTTTATTGCGTTGTATGATATAAAGCATAATACAAGTATATACATTGTAATATATTGTGCACACTTATTCTGTCTAAAGCTGATAGTTCATTTATCTCCTTGCATCATGCCTCAATGCAGTGCATGGACTACTATAAATTACTGTGACAAAGATTATGTTTAAAATAATGTATTGTATTTATATATAGACTGAATATAGGAGAGGACACTTTACGCTTTAACTATAGCCGTACTCATTCAATTCTGAACCGATTCTTAAAATTTAAAATTCTCTATTAGCTGTGAAGGGTCTTCTTTCATGTATATCAGTCATGATTTATTTCGCTATCAAACAATATCAAGCAAAATCACAAAATCATCTGAGTTTTTTTCTTTTTTCTTCGTCCCAGAAGTGGGGGGGATATCACCCAAACTCTCAAAACCCCGGACATTTGAAGGGTTTTATAAAACCCCCCCAGACAGCCCCCCAAAAGAGGATATGTCCGGATAAAAGAGGACGTATGGCCACCCTGCATGAATGATGTAATTCAGAGTCAGACATACTCTGTAATATACGGTGGCTGTTATAAGCAGCAGTGCCGTGCGGGACTGCTGCGGGGGGTGGGGGGTCTGGGGACTGTACGAGCAAAAAGAGGGACGGGTCAGGATTTAATTCATAAATGTAAGTTTGCTCATCCTGGCGCTTCGTTCACTATTTCAGGAATAAATGGCTTTGCACAAAATGTTAACTATAAAGATAACAATGTGGCCATCCACATTGATGAATTGTCTATTCTTATATTCTGTATTATTCTATACCTGCATATTATTCTATGCATTATATTTTCATCCACGGCTCTGGTCCAGCTGTTTGAGACGTCATAAGTGATCGTGGAATTTGCCGTCGCTTTGAAATGACGCGCTAAGTGCAGTCCGATCCTTTGAGGCCAGCTGGTCAGCCACTCTGTCCTCGCAAATAATCCTCGGCTCCTCACAGGGGCGGGGCTTAGGCGCGAGTGGAGGAAGCGAGGAGAGTGAGCGAGTGACCGAGCTTTGGGGAATGGAATCTGGCTTTTGTTTCCCTGCATTTTGACAAGACATGCTATATTCAACTGTAAACAAGGGAAGGGGGGTCGCGGTGAGTTTTTTTTTCTCGCGGCAGCACTGTGAAACCCTCCGTGCTTAGCAACCGTCGGGCGATAGATCATACTGGATATAAATATTATGTGACCAGTTGAAAAGGTAATAAAAAGTAAAATAGCTGGCAGTGGGCTAACGCAGCCAGAAATAAGTTTGGCAGTGAATGAGTTAATAGAACCTAAGCAACTTTGACAAATAAATTGTCAACTCACTACGACTGTGCTGTGGAATGAAAAAAAACATAGCATTTTGTCAACTCCATCAGACTCGTCAGATATGCCATCTTATGGAGATGACAACAAAAAAAAAAAAATGTTGGAGGTTGGCCCATTACAGTAAATCTACAACAGATCTACAACTAATAATTAGTTTCAATAGTACTCTTAGTACATTTTGATATCAATACTTTTTTACTTTTACTCAAGTAACAATTTGAATAAATACTTTTGGTATTGCTACTTTAGTAAAACAAACAAATCTGAGTACTTTTTCCACTACTGGTAATACTAGCAGTAGTAGTAGTAGTAGTAGTAATTGTTGTGTAAACATATAGATATTGACAAATAATATCAACATTTTAAAGGTCAAAGGTTTGGTGTACAGATCCCTGATCACCTACATTAAAAAAAACACCATCATCATCATCCTCATAAATAATTTAACTGATTGTGTCTATCAGTTGAGGTTCACACAGATCAGTGATACTTTGTGTTTTCAGGTCCAGGTTCAAAACTGAAGTTCAAAGGTAAATCCTCTGAACTGTCACTGTTCATAGACATGCAGCTGGATAATCAGAGAAATGTTCACCAAGAAAGAAAGAAAGAACGAAAGAAAGAAAGAAAACAGACAGAGAGACAACGTTACCTTGTGGATAAGATCTCCGTCACTTTGCAGTCTCTCCCTCTGCATCTTAAATCCTCAGCAGTGTTCCTGAACCAACAGCGTTGACATTGCCAGTCTTCATCATCAGTGGTTGGTTTTGCTGGTCTTTTCATCCTGACAAACAGACACAAAGAGTAAGGTTGGTTGTGAATTAAATCTGTATTAATTCATTCACATCCTGCATTCACGATAACTTATCGATACCTAAAAAAATCTATTAAAAAAAAAATCGATCAACAAAATATAGAGCTATATCCAGTTCCATGTTATGGTACACAAATACATATGGCTGATTTCAGTTCCTTTTTCTCAGTTCTCTGTCTGCTGGAAAGGTCTAGTCAAACCGAAAGAAAGTGTCTTTTCAAGTTCCCTTTCTTCAATTACTGCATAGTTGTTGCAATGAATTTTCTGATAAAGCATGCCTACCATATCCGCTATCAGACAGACAGACAGACAGACAGACAGACAGACAGACAACTTATCGATACCTAAAAAAAATCAATTAAAAAATCAATCAGCAACAAAAAATCAATCAAATAATGTTTTCATTTGAATGGTTTTCACTTATGAGTGTGAGTGTTATAGTGTTGTGTATATGGTGGAGGATTCACATACTTTGTGTCTGAAGGTTCATTAGTGGAGTCAGGAGGTTTTCCTTTAGACCGGTCACTCTTCATAGACATCCAGCTGGATGTTGGAGACTGGTCTGTCAGATCCCTCCTCCTCTCTCTCCACACATTGTCTTTATTAAACCTGTCCAAGTTACAGTCAATGAAATGCATCAGAAAACAGGAAATGCAGGGAAATAAGGGTTATGCTGAATGCATAATGCCCATTGCATGTTTGCTAAGTATTGAGGGTTTAATTTAAGTGGTTAAATGTCTGAAAATACACATGAACGTGAATCCAACATATTATTATAAAAGATAATGTGTAAACAAACAAACAAAAAACATGAATTGACACAATATAGTGCTATCAACAAGTCTATGAAACTATCTATGAAATCTATGAAAAAGTTGAATCTGCAACACAAGCTACATGCTTGTAATTATAATGGTTTAATGTCCTGCTCTGACCTCTAAAAGTGTTGCTACACACACGCACGCACGCACACACACACACACACACACACACAGCCTGAAGGAGCCGGGAATCAATCCATGAACCTTGTGGTTCCAAGATGGCCGCTCTGCCTCGTGAGCCACTGCTGTCCTTTTAAGTCAAACACACATGACGTGAACATTTTGGAGAAACACTGGTTTAAACAACAACCAACTTTACAGCAAAAAAACCCCGTAAAGAGCAGACTTGGCAACACTGTCTCTAATGCTCACATCCGGTCTAAAGCCCGCCTACTGGATCTGCTATTGCACGCACGCACGCACGCGCACACACACACACACACACACACACACACACACACACACACACACACACACAGAGACAGAGAGAGACACAGACACACACACACACACACACACACACACACACACACACACACACACACACACACACACACACACACACACACACACACACACACACACACACACACACACACACACACACACACACACACACACACACACACACACACACACACACATATAATAAGTTATAAAACTCATTAAATTACTATAACAACATAGAATAAGTTATAAAACACATTACATTCACTTTTAAAACATAAAATAAGTTATAAAACATTTAAATTAACTTGTACAACACTGAACTGAACTTAGTGGAGGACTGTGTTTACTTTCTACTTCTGATAATGTTCAGTTAAGTGTTGCCAGATTGTGTGACAGAAACAAGCAACCAGGTCTATGAAAACAAGTCCAAAAGAAGCAAATAGGTCACATGATCACACAAACACACACGTCCAAATAATCCAAAAAATAAGCAATTACACTTTAGAAACAAGTCCAAATAATAAGCACCTACACTTTAGAAACAAGTCCAAATAATAAACAACTACACTTTAGAAACAAGTCCAAATAATAAGCACCTACACTTTAGAAACAAGTCCAAATAATAAACAACTACACTTTAGAAACAAGTACAAATAATAAGCAACTATACTTTAGAAACAAGTCCAAATAATAAGCAACCATACTTTAGAAACAAGTCCAAATAATAAACTACACTTTAGAAACAAGTCCAAATAATAAACAACTACACTTTAGAAACAAGTCCAAATAATAAGCAACTATACTTTAGAAACAAGTCCAAATAATAAACTAAACTTTAGAAACAAGTCCAAATAAAAAAACTACACTTTAGAAACAAGTCCAAATAATAAACAACTACACTTTAGAAACAAGTCCAAATAATAAGCAACTATACTTTAGAAACAAGTCCAAATAATAAACTACACTTTAGAAACAAGTCCAAATAATAAGCAACTACACTTTAGAAACAAGTCTAAATAATAAGCAACTACACTTTAGAAACAAGTCCAAATAATAAACTACACTTTAGAAACAAGTCCAAATAAAAAACTACACTTTAGAAACAAGCCCAAATAATAAGCAACTACACTTTAGAAACAAGCCCAAATAATAAGCAACTATACTTTAGAAACAAGTCTAAATAATAAGCACCTACACTTTAGAAACAAGCCCAAATAATAAGCAACTACACTTTAGAAACAAGCCCAAATAATAAGCAACTATACTTTAGAAACAAGCCCAAATAATAAGCAACTACACTTTAGAAACAAGTCTAAATAATAAGCAACTATACTTTAGAAACAAGCCCAAATAATAAGCAACTATACTTTAGAAACAAGCCCAAATAATAAGCAACTATACTTTAGAAACAAGTCTAAATAATAAGCACCTACACTTTAGAAACAAGCCCAAATAATAAGCAACTATACTTTAGAAACAAGTCCAAATAATAAGCACCTACACTTTAGAAACAAGTCCAAATAATAAGCAACTACACTTTAGAAACAAGCCCAAATAATAAGCAACTACACTTTAGAAACAAGCCCAAATAATAAGCACCTACACTTTAGAAACGAGCCCAAATAATAAGCAACTACACTTTAGAAACAAGTCCAAATAATAAGCAACTACAATTTAGAAACAAGTCCAAATAATAAGCAACTATACTTTAGAAACAAGCCCAAATAATAAGCACCTACACTTTAGAAACAAGCCCAAATAATAAGCACCTACACTTTAGAAACAAGCCCAAATAATAAGCAACTACACTTTAGAAACAAGCCCAAATAATAAGCACCTAAACTTTAGAAACAAGCCCAAATAATAAGCAACTACACTTTAGAAACAAGTCTAAATAATAAGCAACTACACTTTAGAAACAAGTCTAAATAATAAGCAACTACACTTTAGAAACAAGTCTAAATAATAAGCAACTACACTTTAAAAACAAGCCCAAATAATAAGCAACTACACTTTAGAAACAAGCCCAAATAATAAGCACCTACACTTTAAAAAACAAGCCCAAATAATAAGCACCTACACTTTAGAAACAAGCCCAAATAATAAGCAACTATACTTTAGAAACAAGTCTAAATAATAAGCACCTACACTTTAGAAACAAGCCCAAATAATAAGCACCTACACTTTAGAAACAAGCCCAAATAATAAGCAACTACACTTTAGAAACAAGCCCAAATAATAAGCACCTACACTTTAGAAACAAGTCCAAATAATAAGCAACTACACTTTCGAAACAAGCCCACATAATAAGCACCTACACTTTAGAAACAAGCCCAAATAATAAGCACCTACACTTTAGAAACAAGTCCAAATAATAAGCACCTACACTTTAGAAACAAGCCCAAATAATAAGCAACTACACTTTAGAAACAAGTCCAAATAATAAACAACTACACTTTAGAAACAAGCCCAAATAATAAGCAACTACACTTGTTTTAGAGTGCCGGTGCATGGAAGCTTTACACCGCTCCAGGTGGTTCGGCAAAGAACGATGAACACATTTGATTTAGTTGACTTTTTACTGAAGCTTTAACAGGTCTTCAATTGTACAGAAGTGGGTGTGGTTCTGTCAAAACAGCAAACAAATAACATAAAACAATTAACACCCGATCTACAATCATTAACATAATACCTGCCTAAATAACAAACTTAACAATCAACATTAGACAACTGCACAAACAAATATGTAGGCCTACTCACAACAAAGAGACGCACACATGCAGGTCTGCACAGTTAGGGAAAAACACAGCAGACTGGTCCTGATTTTATAGCTGACTGCTAGGCTTGATTGCCATGGGCTCCAGCTGACTGACTAATTAAGAGATTGAGTTCAGCTGGCCTTGCCAATCAGTGGTGCTCCACTACCTTCAACTGGCCTTTTTCACAGCCGCCCCCAAATTCAGCAGATGAATTTGAAACCTCCGAAAAGGTCATGAAGGTGGGGGCCACTCAACAAAGTCTTGAATGATCATCTTTGTGACTGAATGATGCGAGTCCAGAACAATAGGATGAACGGCATCCTCCTCCAGGTCACTGCTTCGGCGGAGTCGCCCTCCAACTCTGATGAGCTGACTGGTGTCGTCAAACTCTGGGGCAAGTGAGGCTAAACGGCTGTTAGGGGGCACAGACTTATTTGCTTTTATATGGGCGAGCTCAATGGGGAAGCACTCTCGCTGCACCTGTCGGATGATGATCAGTTCGGCCTCTTTATAGTCTGCTGCTGAGATTCCATCTGTGCGTGCAGCCGCCCCGTGCAGATGCTGAACTGTTGCTTTTAGATACTCAGCAAAGGTTTTGAACTGACTGACATCTGGGATGATCTGGTCTGGTAGAGGGACAGTAAGACCACAGAATGCAGATCTCTTAATCTCCTCCTCTGGTTCAGTAATGACTGGAACCGATCCTTGCGACCACTGATCCATGGGCTGGCTCAAGAAGGGGGGGCCTTGGTTCCATCTGCTCTGGGCAGCTAGCTCGAGAAGAGTTTTGCCTGGTGTTATGTCATCCGCTGGGTTATGGCTGGTTTCCACGTACTGCCAGGACTCCGGGTTGGTAAGCTCCTGAATCACTGCCACTCGGGGGCCCACGAACACCTTATAACGACAGGACTCAGAACGGATCCAGGTGAGGACAGTCGTGGAATCAGACCACAGGGTGACATGACGGATGGATAGCAATAACTCTGTCTTCAGGACCTTGGCCAACTGAGCGCCGGTGAGTGCAGCACACAGCTCAAGGCGGGGTATCGACTGTTGCTTTTTTGGGGCAACCCTGGATCTTACTACTACTAGAAAAGCTATGGACCCGTGGACTCCTACTCGCGTCGTTTCCTGTTCAAGTAGGCTAATTGCTTCCTGATCCTGTTTGGACCTCGTAACTGCTTTCTCACTTCGATAAGGTAGCACATCCATCTGCCAAAGCCTCTCGACTTGACTGTAGAGCTCGGCAGATGGTGATGCTGCAGATACAAAGAGGCAGTGCTGGGAGGACAGCGTGTATCGGAGTCCATGGGCCGGACCCTGTAAGGTCCATCCAAGGTGAGTCTTCACAGCGGCTGGCCCACCTGAGGGACCAAGTCGCACAGGTGCTATGGGGGTAATCAGGTGCGGACAGTCCGATCCAATCAGAAGAACAGGGTGTACTTTGTGGAACTGTTGCAGAGGCAGACCGGCGAGGTGAGGGTAGCGCTGCTGGATAGCTTTGGCTGGTTGACTGTGCTCGGCAAGGCCAAGGGGTATTGCTGTGAATGCCCCTGAAATATTAAAGACATTCTTTGGTTGGGAGACTGGGGAAGTGAAGGACATGGCCGTGAAGGCCGTGAAGGATCTGCACGTCTTGTCTCACTGTTCGTAAGGCTAAGTCTTCCGGCTGTCCTGTCAGACCAAGCGCTCGAGCCGCTGAATGAAGGAGGAGAGTGCGCTCAGAGCCATCGTCCATGATGGCGTAAGCCTCCAGTGAGCGCTCCCCATTCTGCAGTAAGACTTTACTTATCTTCAACATTACCCTGTCACTCTCTGTAGGCCGGTCAATGTAGAGGGTTTCACAGCTGGCATGATAGGCATTCTCACTAGTTGTGTTGCTGGGAGCCTTATCCTCTTGTTGCGGTGTTCTCTCATTGACCTCATGGAGAACTAGAAGGTGTTTGCGATTGCACAATTTGCACAACGCCTTAAGGGTGCACTTAGCCGCTAGATGTGCTCTGCCGCAACGCCAGCAGCGGTTGTTGGTCTTAATCCAACTCTCCTTGCTCTCCTTATTAAGCCCCTTGAAGTCGGCACAACCATTTAAGAAGTGTTCACTGTTGTCACAGTATGGGCAATATGGTTTAGCTTTCTCTTTCTTTGTTGGCATGCTCTGTGACTGCTTGTCTGGTTGCTTGACCTCAAGGTCGGCTGGGGTTTCAGTATTGAGAAAAACTGTGGCCTTGGAAGGGGTGCTCTTGTTTCTGGAGTGATCCAGCTTATTGGGTGCATGGTCCTTCCTGTGTTGGCTTGGGAGGCGCACACTGTCTTCCTGGATCTGAAGTTCGTACTCCAACCACTCAGATAGGTCTTTGAGTGTGGGAATAGGGATCTGCAGAGGGTGGATGAACCTCTTAAAGTTGGATCTTAGGTCATAGGGAAGTTTTTCCAGCAGACGAGTGACATGTGAGCCACATTCCAACTCGACTTCACCTTTCCTCCCCAGCTGCTCAAGCATGCTCACTAGTGAACGTACTCGCAAAGCGAACATACGAAAGGCTCACACGTCGCCACTGTTCACTTCTGCTCCGTCCATTAGCTCCGCAATGTGCTGCAAAGCTAATCGGTGAGGCTGCCCGTACATCTTAGTGAGAGTTTCCATAGTGTCTGTGAAGGGGTACCTGGAATTACAGTAGGAGTCGGCCACAAGCTGGGCCTCTTCCAGTTTCAGATGATCTGTGAGGACCTGGTACTTGAACCTTTCAGAAGCACTGTCTGGCAGGACATTCTCCAGAGCGAGTCGAAGACGTGAAAACTCTCTGGCCTCTGGATTAACGAGGTCCGGAATGGTAGGGCAGGGCCCTTTGTAGGTGCCCTCCTTTCTGGATACAAGCTGATGATCATACGGGGCCTCTGCTGCTCGTCGATACTCAGGTGAGTAGTAACTGTGTCTTGATGGACCGTAGTACTCATGTCTTTCATTACGTGAAGGAAACTCTGCTGCAGGACGTGCCTGGTGGGTAGCATACGCCACTGGGCGACGCTCGGGGGAGGTGTGTCTCCATTGATCAGGTAGGCGTGAGCTATGTCGCTCAGGTAAGTGGTGACGTCGCTCCGGTGCGTGGTAGCGTCGCTCCGGTGAGTGGTAGCGTCGCTCCGGTGAGTGGTAGCGTCGCTCGGGTGAGTGGTAGCGTCGCTCGGGTGAGTGGTAGCGTCGCTCGGGTGAGTGGTAGCCATGGCGTACAGGGTGAGAGGCGAGCACTGCTGGGCGACGTTCAGGCGAATAGTAGTGGTCGCGTGCTGGGTGGGAGCCGTGCACAGCTGAGCGGCGTTCAGGTGAATAATAGTGTTCACGTGCTGGGCTGGCGCCGGGTGCAGCAGGGCGACGCTCGGCTATGTAGTAACCAGGGCGTGGTGGTTCATCGTAACCACGCCTCTCTCTGAATGGGGTTAGCTGGTATGCGTAATCTTCCCGGTGATGGCCACCTGCCTGACGATACTCAGGTGAATACGAGCGGCGTTGTGATGAACCATAATACCCCTGACTCCCATGCGGTGGAGAAGATGGTCCTGTATGGGATGCCACTGAGGGTGGTGGGGCACGAGGACTGGCTGGTCCTGTATGACATGCCGATGAGAGTGGTGAAGTGTGAGGAGTGGGGTCATGAGTTGAGTGGTGCATCTGAAGAAGCCTCAGACGCGATGCTACCTCTTCCATCATGTGTGGTCCTGGTCGTCCGACCTCCTTTGCATATTCCGCGGGGTGTGAGCCTGAGCGTGATGGAGCTACCAACGATCTGTAGTTCTCCTCCCTTTCTCTGCTTACCCTCTTTGACGCGCTGCTGCGTGGGGGTGGACTGTGAGCTGTGCCTGGTCGCTCTGAGTGACACAACTCGGACATGACGGCCTTTAGCTTTCTCATTTCCTCTCGTAGCCCTTGATTCTCCTCTTTGTTATGATTATGACGGGTAACTATGAAGAGGCTGAGTGTAGGCTAGGGTTCTCTCCTGTGTGTGTGTGTGTGCATGCGTGGTGTGATTGGATGATTATTAGGAGGGGGCGTGCCAGCAGCAGACGCATCCGTTCCTGATTGGTGGCCAGAGGGAGGCTCAACTTTAAAAGGCTGTCAGCGGGCCGGCGACAGTGAACCCGTTCCTTCTCGACTTCCAACCCGTCCGTCCTTCCTCTGTGTTCTGTAGTAGCCATTTTGTGCATGTGAAGCCGAACAGATATGTAGCACTCGATCTCTGCAAACACTTGATCTAATCTATAGATCCAGATGCTTACAGCTCGATCCTAAATCGGCCTCGGCTGATTACTGTGGCTGTCACTTTGTGAGCTGTTGTCTCAGCTAAGGGGGGGGGGGAACTATTATTATTATTTGTTTGAGCTTTGTTTTCTGATAGGGAGGTTAGTATTTGTATTTTGCTTTCTTTCGTGTGTAGGTAAGAGGTTTGTTTTCTAGTTTTGTTTTGTTGTAACCCTTCCTCCGCCCCTGGCGAGTTTTGTAACCACTTGTGAGAATAAAAAGAAAAGATCGAAAAGCAAACTGTTTGGACGGCGGTTCTTGGGAGTTGGGAAGGGCGGTCTTCCACATCATATGTTGCGTCTCGGTTCCCCTAGGCCGGGGCGTAACATATATGGGGGCTCGTCTATTTTCTTTTGTCGGGTAAGTGCGTTTTTTCTTTTTTGTACTTTCGTATTTTTGATTGGCAGTTGTGAAAGGGTTAGGATGGAGGAAGAAGTGGTAGATGAGTTTAAGAAGGGTCCCTCACGAGAAAAATTAGAAAGGTGTACAAAAGACAATCTGTTATTGTTGGTAAAATTCTTTGGTGTGGAGGTGCCTATTAATGCTAACAAAGATGAACTGAAACAGCTACTAAGTGAGAGGTTGGAGGAGGGGGGTGTATTTACTGGGGTTGGGGGAGCCAAAGAGACGGATAGGGAGATATACGAAGGCGCGGAGGCGCCGCGTAATATCACACCGCCTGCCTCTGTTTCACCCAACATTGCCTCACCGGACCACCATACTGCACCCAGTGAAATGATACAGGTAAAACCTGAAATATCACGGGATGATCTCTTGTTAACGTTGCGCATCAGAGAGACAGAGAATCGCAACAGAGAGCTAGAGCTAGAGGTGATGAAGTTACGGTTGAGAGCGTTGGAAGTGGAACGGTTACCACCCGGTGCTTCCAGTGATACACACTCCCAGCCATCCACTTCTACTAGTAAACCCAAGTTCGAGATAAACAAGCACATTGCACTGGTACCACCGTTTAGAGAGAGCGAGGTGGACTCTTATTTTAATGCGTTTGAACGCATTGCAACTGCTTTAAATTGGCCAAAAGAGATGTGGGCATTATTACTACAATGCAAATTGGTGGGGAGGGCGCAGGAGGTATGTGCTAGTTTGTCAATAGAAGAGGGTTTGAAATATGACGTTGTGAAAGCAACTGTGTTACGGGCCTACGAATTGGTGCCAGAAGCCTATAGGCAAAAATTTAGGAGTAGGGAGAAAACTGCCAGTCAGACATACGTGGAGTTTGCGCGTGAGAAGGAGGTATTGTTTGACAAGTGGTGTCAGGCGAGCAAAGTGAAAAATCAGGAAGAATTACGGGAATTATTTTTGTTGGAGGAGTTCAAAAACCGTACACCCGATAACATAGTTGTTTATTTGAATGAACAAAAAGTCAGCTCGGCATCGGACGCGGCTGTGTTGGCTGACGAGTTTGTCTTAACACACAAAGGGGTGTTTTTTTCATCTGCACCCCGCGGCAATAATTCTTTCAGACAGCCGTCGGAAAATAGAACACGGCCACCAAACAACCCGTGGCGCGCTAACACTAATCCGTCTCCGGGGGAGACGCGTGAGTGTTATTACTGTCATGAGTTTGGTCACCTCATTGCCGTTTGTCCTAGAAGGAGAGAGACAAGACAGGATAACAGGGGGCCAGCCACGATTACCTTAATCCATACCCAACCTATACCTCTGCCTGAGGGTGGGCCGGTAGTGGATAAGGATTTTGAACCTTTTGTGTCCACTGGGTTTGTCTCTCTCTCTGGCAGGGAGGATGATGAAATTCCTATCAGTATTTTGCGCGACACGGGGGCGAAACAATCTGTCGTTTTGGGCAGTGTTTTGCCTTTTTCGGATGAGACATACAGTGGTTTTGACGCGTTGGTGTGGGGGATAGAAATGAGTGTTTTTCGTATCCCCATGCACCATATGTACCTAAATTGCGGTCTTTTTTCTGGTCCCGTTAAAGTGGGAGTGCGACCCGAATTACCCGTGCCTGGAGTAACGCTGATTTTAGGTAATGATTTGGCTGGCGAAAAAGTTTTTCCTCCCCTCGAGGTCGTTGGAACCCTTTTGCAGGTTCCGTGCACTCCTACCCCAGTGGTGTGTGATCCGTCAATGGTGTTCCCTGTGTGCGCAATTACGCGCGCGCAGTCTCGAAAAAATGGTGAGGCGGTGGATCTCACCAATACATTTATGGGTTTGGTAGATGATGATGTATCACCCACTCAGCACTCAGGCGCAATTGTCAATTTGTTGCCTAGTGATGCAGAGTTATGTTTGTCAGTGGATAAACCACAATTCATTAAAGCACAACAGTCTGATGATACCTTGAGTACATGTTTGTCTAGTGTTGGGTCATCAAAAGAAATCCCACACTCTGCAATATACTTGTTAGATGATGGTGTACTTGTTCGTAGATGGTCTAAAACTGATTTTGATTCTGTGTATCAGGTAGTTGTGCCTAAGCCATTTCGTATTCAGGTTCTGAGTTTAGCTCATGATCATGTTTTCTCTGGACATTTAGGAATAAGAAAAACCCATAATCGAATTCTCCGTAATTTTTTTTGGCCTGGGTTAAAAACCGACGTAGTTCAGTTTTGTCGGTCATGTCACACATGTCAGGTTGTAGGCAAACCCAATCAGGTCATTCCCCCGGCTCCACTACAGCCCATCCCAGTGATTGGAGAACCATTTGAACATGTAATTATAGATTGTGTTGGGCCATTACCGAAAACAAAATCTGGGCATGAATTTATCTTTAAGATGTGTGCCGCAACGCGTTTCCCTGAAGCTATCCCAATGCGTAAAATCAATGCACGGGCCATAGTAAAAGCACTGGTAAAGTTTTTTTCCACGTTTGGCCTACCCAAACGCATCCAAAGTGATCGTGGTTCTAATTTCATGTCTAAGGTGTTTGCTCAAGTGATGGTAGAGTTGTCTGTCACACATAATATATCCAGTGCTTATCATCCAGAGTCACAGGGTGCGCTGGAACGTTTCCATCAGACCCTAAAATCAATGATGCGTAAATACTGTTTGGAAAACAAACGAGAGTGGGATGAGGGGTTACCTTTATTATTGTTTGCAGTGAGGGAGACTACTCAGGAGTCATTGGGGTTTAGCCCAGCCGATTTGGTTTTTGGCCACACAGTGCGTGGTCCCTTGCGGCTGTTGCAAGAGAAATGGTGTGCAGATAAACCTAGCCCCAGTCATAACATTCTGGACTATGTTAGCGCTTTTAAAGAACGGTTGAATAATGCCTGTGAAACGGCTCGTGAGAACCTTGAGGGGGCTCAAGAAAAAATGAAAATAAAATATGACACTAACGCAATGAGCAGAACCTTCCAAACAGGCGAGCAGGTGCTAGTGTTGTTGCCAATGCCGGGCTCCTGTCTGCAAGCAAAATTTTGCGGACCTTATTTAGTGCAACGTAAAGTGAGTGATACCAACTATGTGATTAGCACTCCCGATCGAAGAAAGAAATCTCGGTTGTGTCACATTAACATGCTAAAAAGGTACATCAGACGGGAGGGGGATAATGTCCCGTGCCCACCTGTGGTGATGCCAGTGATGAGTGTTAATGTGGTGCCTGTTCCATATAGTCCTGAGGAGGACGGGCTGCATACAGGCAGTGCGCCGGTGCCTTGCGCCAGATTAAAGAATTCTGAAATTTTGAAAAATGTAGATGCTCAGTTGTCTACTTTACCAGAGTTGGCTCGTAATGATATTAGTGAGCTAATTTATAGTCATTTAGAACTATTCGGGGATCACCCCACTCAAACTACTGTACTCCAACACGATGTTGACGTGGGGGAGCGGAGCCCAATAAAACAGCATGCCTACAGAGTTAATCCGACAAAAAGGGTTTTAATGCAGCAGGAGGTGGAATATCTTTTGGAACATGGTTATGCGGTCCCTAGTGCTAGTTCGTGGAGTTCGCCCTGTTTGTTGGTGCCCAAACCTGATCAGACCACTCGCTTTTGCACTGATTACAGAAAAGTAAATGCCATAACAAAACCAGATTATTTTCCGCTGCCTCGTATGGAGGATTGCGTTGACCGGGTAGGATCTGCACAATATGTTACGAAGCTTGACCTTTTGAAGGGTTACTGGCAAGTACCGTTAACATCCCGTGCGTCGGAGATCTCCGCTTTTGTCACTCCCGATAATTTTTTGCAATATACCGTTATGCCGTTTGGATTAAGAAACGCTCCAGCTACGTTTCAAAGGCTAATGAATAAAATGTTAGCTGGTGTTAAAAACTGCGATGCCTATTTGGATGATGTGGTGGCATACTCGTCCACTTGGGAGGAACACATCCAAACCCTGTATGAAATTTTCGGCCGATTGCGTGACGCTAATTTGACAGTTAATTTGGCAAAATGTGAATTTGGGAAGGCTACCGTTACCTATTTGGGTAAGGAGGTGGGTCAGGGGTATGTGCGCACGATTGCATCAAAAGTGCAGGCGATTCTGGATTTTCCAGTACCAAAAAGTAAACGCGATCTTCGCCGGTATTTGGGAATGGCCGGGTATTACCGCGGATTCTGCAGACATTTTGCGGAGGTAGTAGCGCCGTTGACAAGTATGGTTAGTCCTAAGGTTCCATTTAACTGGTCACCTTCTTGTCAGATAGCATTTGAGTGTGCTAAGGCTCTTCTGTGCAGCGCGCCTGTCCTTGCAGCACCAGATTTTTCACGAGCATTCAAACTTGAGGTTGATGCGAGTGACCGGGGGGCAGGGGCAGTGCTGGTACAAGAAGATGAAAATGGTATAGATCATCCAGTCTGTTATTTTTCAAAAAAATTCTTGAGACATCAAGTGAATTATAGCACTATTGAGAAAGAGGCCCTTGCAATGCTGCTTGCGTTACAACATTTTGAGGTATACGTAGGTTCTAGCCCACTACCTATCGCAGTATATACAGATCACAACCCGTTAACATTTTTATCTCAGATGCGCAACAACAACCAACGCCTTATGAGGTGGTCCTTGTTGTTACAAGATTTCTATATAGATATTCAGCACAAGAAAGGAAGTGAAAACATTATGGCCGATGCTCTGTCTCGGGCTCATTAGGAGGCTGTCCTGGGATCAAACATTTTTTGGGGGAAAATGTTTGATTTTTGGGAAGGGGGGTGTTATGATTATGACGGGTAACTATGAAGAGGCTGAGTGTAGGCTAGGGTTCTCTCCTGTGTGTGTGTGTGTGCATGCGTGGTGTGATTGGATGATTATTAGGAGGGGGCGTGCCAGCAGCAGACGCATCCGTTCCTGATTGGTGGCCAGAGGGAGGCTCAACTTTAAAAGGCTGTCAGCGGGCCGGCGACAGTGAACCCGTTCCTTCTCGACTTCCAACCCGTCCGTCCTTCCTCTGTGTTCTGTAGTAGCCATTTTGTGCATGTGAAGCCGAACAGATATGTAGCACTCGATCTCTGCAAACACTTGATCTAATCTATAGATCCAGATGCTTACAGCTCGATCCTAAATCGGCCTCGGCTGATTACTGTGGCTGTCACTTTGTGAGCTGTTGTCTCAGCTAAGAAGGGGGGGGGGGAACTATTATTATTATTTGTTTGAGCTTTGTTTTCTGATAGGGAGGTTAGTATTTGTATTTTGCTTTCTTTCGTGTGTAGGTAAGAGGTTTGTTTTCTAGTTTTGTTTTGTTGTAACCCTTCCTCCGCCCCTGGCGAGTTTTGTAACCACTTGTGAGAATAAAAAGAAAAGATCGAAAAGCAAACTGTTTGGACGGCGGTTCTTGGGAGTTGGGAAGGGCGGTCTTCCACATCATATGTTGCGTCTCGGTTCCCCTAGGCCGGGGCGTAACATCTTTCATAAACTTAATT